>NC_138904.1:15028262-15444587 GCF_965194825.1 Balaenoptera physalus | reverse complement strand
TGTATCTGCTAATCCCAAACTCCTAATTTATCCCTCCAACTCTTCCCGCCCTTTCCCCTTTGGTAACCATAAGTTTGTTTTCTATGTCTGTGAGTCTATTTCTGTTTTGTAGATAAGTTCATTTGTGTCATACTTTAGATTCCACGTATAAGCAGTATCATATGATATTTGTCTTTCTCTGTCTGAGTTGCTTCACTTAGTCTGACAATCTCTAGGTCCATCCATGTTGCTGCAAGTAGCATTATTTCATTCCTTTTTATGGTTGAGTAGTATTCCATTGTATATATGTACCACTTCTTCTTTATCCATTTATCTGTCGATGGACATTTAGGTTGCTTCCATGTCTTGGATATTGTAAATAGTGCTGCTATGAACGTTTGGGGCGCATGTATCTTCTTTTTTTGTTTTGTTTTGGTTTTTTTGGCTGCATTGAGCCTTCTTTGCTGCATGCAGGCTTTCTCTAGCTGTGGTGCGTGGGCTTCTCATTGCAGTGGCTTCTCTTGTTGCAGAGCTCGGGCTCTAGGCGCACGGGCTTCAGTAGTTGCAGCACGCGGGCTCAGTAATGGTAGCACATGGGCCCTAGAGAGCCTGGGCTTCAGTAGTTGCGGTGCACAGGCTTAGTTGCTCTGCGACATGTGGGATCTTCCTGGACCAGGGATGGAACCCGTGTCCCCTGCATTGGCAGGTAGATTCTTAACCACTGCGCCACCAGGGAAGTCCCTGCATATATCTTCTTGAATTATAGTTTCCTCTGGATATATGCCCAGTAGTGGGATTGCTGGGTCGTATGGTAGTTCTATTTTTAGTTTTTTAAGGAACATCCATATTGTTCTCCATAGTGGCTGTATCAATTACCATTCCCACCAACAGTGCAAGAGAGTTCCCTTTTCTCCACAAGCTCTCCAGCATTTATTGTTTGTAGATTTTTTGATGATGGCCATTCTGCCTGGTGTGAGGTGATACCTCATTTTAGTTTTGGTTTGCATTTCTCTAATGATTAGTGATGCTGAGCATTCTTTCATGTGTTTGTTGGTAATCTGTATATCTTCTTTGGAGAAATGTCTATGTAGGTCTTCAGCCCATTTTTTGTATTGGGTTGTTTGTTTTTTTTTTTATATTGAGCTGCATGAGTGGCTTGTAAATTTTGCAGATTAATCCTTTGTCAGTTGCTTCATTTGAAAATATTTTCTCCCGTTCTGAGTGTTGTCTTTTCGTCTTGTTTTTGGTTTCCTTTACTGTGCAAAAGCTTTTAAGTTTCATATGGTCCCATTTGTTTATTTTTGTTTTTATTTCCATTTCTCTAGGAGGTGGGTCAAGAAAGGATCTTGCTGTGAGTTATGTCCTAGAGTGTTCTGCCTCCTAGAGTATCTTCCTCTAAGAGTTTTATAGTGTCTGGTCTTACATTTAGGTCTTTAATCCATTTTCCATTTATTTTTGTGTATGGTGTTAGGGAGTGTTCTAATTCCATTCCTTCACATGTAGCTGTCCAGTTTTCCCAGCACCACTTATTGAAGAGGCTATCTTTTCTCCATTGTATATTCTTGCCTCCTTCATTAAAAATAAGGTGACCATATGTGTGTGGGTTTATTTCTGGGCTTTCTATCCTGTTCCATTGATCTATATTTCTGTTTTTGTGCCAGTACCATACTGTCTTGATTACTGTAGCTTTGTAGTATAGTCTGAAGTCTGGGAGCCTGATTCCTCCAGCTCCGTTTTTCTTTCTCAAGATTGCTTTGGCTATTCGGGGTTTTTTGTGTTTCCATACAAATTTTAAGACTTTTTGTTCTAGTTCTGTGAAAAATGCCATTGGTAGTTTGATAGGGATTGCATTGAATCTGTAGATTGCTTTGGGTAGTATAGTCATTTTCACAATGTTGATTCTTCCAATCCAAGAACATGGTATATCTCTCCATCTGTTTGTATCATCTTTAATGTCTTTCATCAGTGTCTTATAGTTCTCTGCATACAGGTCTTTTGTCTCCTTAGGTAGGTTTATTCCTAGGTATTTTATTCTTTTTGTTGCAATGGTAAATGGGAGTGTTTCCTTAATTTCTCTTTTGCATTTTTCATCATTATTTTGTAAGAATGCAAGAGATTACTGTGCATTAATTTTGTATCATGCTACTTTGCGAAATTCATTGATTAGCTTTAGTAGTTTTCTGGTAGCATCTTTAGGATTCTCTATGTGTAGTATCATGTCATCTGCAAACAGTGACAGCTATACTTCTTTTCCGATTTGGATTCCTTTTATTTCTTTTTCTTCTCTGATTGCTGTGGCTAAAACTTCCAAAACTATGTTGAATAATAGTGGTGAGAGTGGACAACCTTGTTTTGGTCCTGATCTTAGAGGAAATGGTTTCAGTTTTTCACCACTGAGAATGATGTTGGCTGTTGGTTTGTCCTATATAGCCTTTATTATGTTGAGGTGAGCTCCCTCTCTACCTACTTTCTCAAGGGTGTTGAATTTTGTCAAAAGCTTTTTCTGCATCTGTTGAGATGATCATATGGTTTTTCTCCTTCAATTTGTTAATATGGTATATCACATTGATTGATTTGCGTATATTGAAGAATCCTTGCATTCCTGGGATAAACCCCACTTGATCATGGTGTATGATCCTTTTAATGTGCTGTTGGATTCTGTTTGCTAGTATTTTGTTGAGGATTTTTGCATCTATGTTCATCAGTGATATTGGCCTGTAGTTTTCTTTTTTTGTGACGTCTTTGTCTGGTTTTGGTATCAGGGTGATGGTGGCCTCATAGAATGAGTTTGGGAGTGTTCCTCCCTCTGCTATATTTTGGAAGAGTTTGAGAAGGATGGGTGTTAGCTCTTCTCTAAATGTTTGATAGAATTCGCCTGTGAAGCCATCTGGTCCTGGGCTTTTGTTTGTTGGAAGATTTTTAATCACAGTCTCAATTTCAGTGCTTGTGATTCGTCTGTTTATATTATCTGTTTCTTCCTGGTTCAATCTCAGAAGGTTGTGCTTTTCTAAGAATTTGTCCATTTCTTCCAGGTTGTCCATTTTATTGGCAATTAGTTGCTTGTAGTAATCTCTCATAATCCTTTGTATTTCTGCAGTGTCAGTTGTTACTTCGCCTTTTTCATTTCTAATTCTATTGATTTGAGTCTTCTCCCATTTTTTCTTGATGAGTCTGACTAATGGTTTATCAATGTTGTTTATCTTCTCAAAGAAGCAGCTTTTAGTTTTATTGATCTTTGCTATCATTTCCTTCATTTCTTTTTCATTTATTTCTGTTCTGATCTTATGATTTCTTTCCTTCTGCTGACTTTGGGATATTTTTGTTTTTCTTTCTCTAATTGCTTTAGATGTAAGGTTAGGTTGTTTATTTCAGATTTTTCTTGTTTCTTGAGGTAGGAATGTATTGCTATAAACTTCTCTCTAAGAACTCCTTTTGCTGCATCCCATAGGTTTTGGGTTTTTGTATTTTCATTGTCATTTGTCTCTAGGTATTTTTAAATTTCCTCCTTGATTTCTTCATTGATCTCTTGGTTATTTAGTAATGTATTTTTTAGCCTCCATTTTTTTTTTGTATTTTTTACAGGTTTTTTCCTGTAATTGATATCTAGTCTCATAGCCCTGTAGTCGGAAAAGATACTCGATACGATTTCAATTTTCTTAAATTTACCAAGGCTTGATTTGTGACCCAAGATATGATCTATCCTGGAGAATGTTCCATAAGCACTTGAGAAGAAAGTGTATTCTGTTGTCTTTGGATGGAATGTCCTATAAGTATCAATTAAGTCCATCTAATTTAATGTATCATTTAAAGCTTGTGTTTCCTTATTTATTTTCATTTTGGATGATCTGTCCATTGGTGAAAGTGGGGTGTTAAAGTCCCAGACTATGATTTTGTTACTGTCGATTTCCCCTTTTATGGCTGTTAGCATTTGCCTTATTTATTGAGGTGCTCCTATGTTGGGTGCATAAATATTTACAATTGTTATATCTTCTTCTTGGATTGATCCCTTGATCATTATGTAGTGTCCTTCTTTGTCTCTTGTAATAGTCTTTATTTTAAAGTCTATTTTGTCTGATACGAGAATTGCTGCTCCAGCTTTCTTTTGATTTCCATTTGCATGGATTATCTTTTTCCATCCCCTCACTTTCAGTCTGTGTGTGTCCCTAGGTCTGAAGTGGGTCTCTTGTAGACAGCATATATACCAGTCTCGTTTTTGTATCCATTCAGCCAGTCTGTGTCTTTTGGTTGGAGCATTTAAACCATTTACATTTAAGGCAATTATCGATTCTTATCACCATTTTCTTAATTGTTTTGGGTTTGTTATTGTTGGTCTTTTCCTTCTCTTGTGTTTCCTGCCTAGAGAAGTTCCTTTAGCATTTGCTGTAAAGCTGGTTTGGTGGTGCTGAATTCTCTTAGCTTTTGCTTGACTGTAAAGATTTTAATTTCTCTGTCAAATCTGAATCAGATCCTTGCTGCGTAGAGTAGTCTTGGTTATAGGTTTTTCCCTTTCATCACTTTAAATATTTCTTGCCACTCCCTTCTGGCTTGCAGAGTTTCTGCTGAAAGATCAGCTGTTACCCTTATGGAGATTCCCTTGTATGTTATTTGTTGTTTTTCCCTTGCCGCTTTTAATATTTTTTCTTTGTATTTAATTTTTGATAGTTTGATTAATATGTGTCTTGGCGTGTTTCTCCTTGGATTTATCCTGTATGGGACTCTCTGTGCTTCCTGGACTTGAATAACTATTTCCTTTCCCATATTAGGGTAGTTTTCAACTATAATCTGTTCAAATATTTTCTCAGTCCCTTTCTTTTTCTCTTCTTCTTCTGGGACCCCTATAATTCGAATGTTGGTGCGTTTAATGTTGTTCCAGAGGTCTGTGAGACTGTCCTCAATTCTTTTCATTCTTTTTTCTTTATTCTGCTCTGCAGTAGTTATTTCCAGTACTTTATCTTCCAAGTCACTTATCCGTTCTTCTGCCTCAGTTATTCTGCTATTGATTCCTTCTAGAGAATTTTTAATTTCATTTATTGTGTTATTCATCATTGTTTGTTTGCTCGTTAGTTCTTCTAAGTCCTTGTTAAACGTTTCTTGTATTTTCTCCATTCTATTTCCAAGTTTTTGGATCATCTTTACTATCATTACTCTGAATTCTTTTTCAGGTAGACTGCCTATTTCCTCTTCATTTGTTTGGTCCAGTGGGTTTTTACCTTGCTCCTTCATCTGCTGTGTGTTTCTCTGTCTTCTCATTTTGCTTAACTTACTGTGTTTGAAGTCTCCTTTTTGCAGGCTGCAGGTTCGCAGTTCCCATTGTTTTTGGTGTCTGCCCCCAGTGGGTAAGGTTGGTTCAGTAGGTTGTGTAGGCTTCCTGGTGGAAGGGACTGTTTCCTGTGTTCTGGTGGATGAGGCTGGATCTTGTCTTTCTGGTGGGCAGGACCACGTCTGGTGTTGTGTTTTGGGGTGTCTGTGACCTTATTATGATTTTAGGCAGTCTCTCTGCTAATGGGTGGGGTTGTGTTCCTGTCTTGCTAGTTGTTTGGCATGGAGTGTCCAGCACTGGAACTTGCTGGTTGTTGAGTGGAGCTGGGTCTTAACGTTGAGATGGAGATCTCTGGGAGAGCTTTTGCCATTTGATATTACGTGGAGCCACGAGGTCTCTGGTGGACCAATGTCCTGAACTTGGCTCTCCCACCTCAGAGGCACAGGCCTGACACCCTGCCTGAACACCAAGACCCTGTCAGCCACATGGCTGACCCAGAGCTCAGACTCTAAAAAGCCGCACCTTGAGGGCGCCAGGCCAAGCTGTACTGTGATTCTCTTAACAGTGTCTTTTGAAGAGCAGGTACTATTAATTTTTAAGTTCTGTTTATAATATTTTTATGGATTGTGATTTTGGTGTCATATCTAAGAAATCATTGGCTAACCCTAGGTCACATTTCTTTCTCTTATATAGATTTAGGTTTAAACTCCAAATTTAAATTCAAGCTATGGTTCATTTTGAGTTAATTTTTTAGTGCAAGGTATATACTCAGGTGTTTTTTTCTTTTGGGTGGGGGGATTGGCATATGGATATCTGCTCCAGTATTATTTGTTTAAAAATTTGTTTAAAAATTATTTGCTGAATTACCTTTGAACAATTTTTCAGAAATCAGTTGTTCGTATGTGTGTGTATTTCTGGACACTGTATTCTGTTCCACTGGTTTATTTGTCTATGTTGTTAGTGACAGCATACCATCTTGATTATGGTAGCTTTAAAATAATGTAATATGTGTAATGTGTGTTCTCCAACTTCATACTTTTTTTTCAAAGTCATTGTGATCAGGCTACATCCTTTGCATTTCCATATGCATCTCAAATTCAGCTTGTCATTTTCTACCCAAAAGCCTGCTGGGGACTTGATTGACATTTAATTGAACATATAGATCAGTCTGAAGATAGTTGAGATCTTAACAATACTGATTTTTCTGACTCTTAACACTGTACATTTCTCAGGAATACGTTTTTTGGTTGACAGTGTACAGGTCTTTAAAATCTTTTGTTCGATTTGCCCCTACATATTCTGTATTTTTGATGCCACGGTCAAAGGTATTCGTTTTTTGATAAAGGGTGTTTTGGATTTGATTCTTTTAGCCAGTGTATAGAAACACAATTGGTTTCTATACATGATTGTATCTTATGCAGTATTTTTGATGCGATGCTGGACATTGTGCATTTGACCTTGTTGGATGCTGGATATTTTTGTATTCTTATAGATATCTTTGACATTTGTTCTGGGACACACTTAAATCATGTGGACACAGCTTGACTTTTTTACATCTTGCTGTTAATATTTGTTAGACTGGACCAGACTGGTTATCAGGTGGAAGCTAATTATCCCTTAACGAGCATCTTATCCAATATCCCATGCAAGCTTTGTGAGGTTTTCCAGGATGGATGGTTGGAACAGGAACTGATCCTGGTCCTGGGTGATCTGTGGGAAATTTTAGGTTTTTGTTTTTCCCCAGCCTTGAGAAGCTTGAGTAGTTGTCTCCTTCTATATATGCACTGATATTTACTCAGCTGACAACATGGGGAGGATTCTTTGCAGATCTCCTTTCTTCTCTCTGGATGAAACCATGTCTTTCGTGGTACTCTGTCCTGAGAACCCTACCTGCCTTGGTCTCCTAAGATTCAGAGAAGTTTTCTGCACTCTGCCTAGATTCCACTTCCTAGGTCATGGCTTGGGAACACTGAATACAGTAAGACCAGGCAATTGAGGGTTTCAACTGGTTCATCTTGAGTCTCTCAAAGATCACTATTCTCTGTGTCCTGATAGCTACTTCCTTGAAAGCTGTCTTCTATTCTATTCTGTAAGGTCCCCCTTAGTCCATTTTGGCCAACGATTGATGCATCATATCACCTCTTACTCCTGACTTTTAATTTAAAACATGGTAGTTTTCTTTAGCAGTCCCATTTTTCTATGTATATTTATAAAGAGGATTTAAAAATTTATTTTATTTTATTTTATTTATTTGTTTTGGCCACATGGCATGTGGGATCTTAGTTCCCCAGCCAGGAATCAAACCTGCCTCCCGTGCATTGGAAGCTCAGAGTCTTAACCAGTGGACTGCTGGGGAAGTCCCTATTTTTATTTTTAAAATTTGATTAAAGTATAGTTGATTTACAGTGTTGTGTTAATTTCTGCTGTAGAGCAAAGTGTCTCAGTTATACATATATATATTCTTTTTCATATTCTTTTCCATTATGGTTTATCACAGGATATTGAATATAGTTCCCTGTGCTATATGGTAGGACCTTGTTGCTCATCTGTCCTATATATACTAGTTTGTATCTGCTAATCCCAAACTCCCAATCTATCCCTCTCCCACACCCCTCCCCCACTGGCAACCACAAATCTGTTCTATAAAGAGGATTTAAAAACATTCATTTTTGTATTTTGAATGTGATTGATTTCCATCTCCTCATTGTTGTGACATCAGATTTACAGATATTGATATTTTCACATTTTTGCCCACTTCTCTTAATAGTTTTCTTATTTCTCTTAGGTTTTTTTAATGTTCCTGTTTTGCTTCATGTTCGATTGCACTTTAATGTGTATGTTATTGCTTGTGTCTTGGGATTTCCCGAAGAAAAGAAAGAACTAGGTCATCGGATGTGAATTCTCTTTTAACTTGAAAATCACTGTGGCATTTCATAAATTCCCCGCCCCCTACAGATACACAGTAAGCAACACCCCTCCTATTTGACATAATACGTGCAATACACTAAAATATCAATGCTATTCGTTCCATCACTTAGGCTTAAAAGACCCACAGGCATCGTAAGTGCAGTGCAAATGAGATTTTCACCCACTATTCCTGCTGTGCTTTATATTCACTGCCTTTCTGAAACAAGAATACACCAGAGCCACCATTTCTGGGGAAACAATGTTTTAGGGACCCAATTCAGTTTATAGTTTACTGTTACTGACTATTCTAGTTACCCATTCTCACTAGCCTCCTAGTTTCAACTGAAAATTTCAAAAAGAGCCTTCATGTGGATAAGTTATTAAAGAATGAAGAATACAGTCACACACATGAGAAATTCAGATGGTTCCCAAAGGGAGAATACTATTTTGGCACAAGCTAAGTCAAGCCAAAGGGTTTGGTAATCTTTTCGCATCCCTGGAAGGGATAGATTGTGTAGGTTTTCCAGAAGCCTGGGACAATATATTTAGCCATCTCATGTTGTCTGATAGTCTTTAAAGGACCCCTGCAAATATCTGTGTGGGCTGTTTTTAAAAGCCAAGCCACTTAACAAAGTGTTCTTTAATCAAAGTATTAAGTCGTTCATAAATGAAGACTGTTTATCTGCAGAAGGGCTTCAAAGCCTATTTTGATGCAGATGAGCTTTCTTTCTCTGCGGCAGCTGTCCTAGCCCATGGAGGGGGAATTCACAACCCAGGGCGGGCAGGAGTCCAGGGCAGTGGGAGGAGATGGCGGGGGCTTTTAGGAAGGTTTCATTGCAGGTGTTTCCTCTGAGTTCAGTTTAGACTGTTTCTGAAATAGATCTGGAGAAAGGAGGCCACTTCGTCTCCTTCCAGACCATTTCATCTTGTGTTTGGATAGAATCACTTGTTCACTTAGCACAGTGATTTCCCCTACTGTATTACATAATGATTCCAAAATTTATGAAAAGCATGCCAGTCCTAATGACTTGAGAGAATCTCTCAATTTAGATTAGATTTGGGTCAAGTTTTAAAACAAACAAACAAAGAAAAGCCTAGAGAATAAAATAAATGTTACCATCCCAAAATAGGACCTGTAGGTACAATGGAATGCAACATGGGAATGAGAGACTAGAAAGGGAAGGTGAAAGAGGTTTGTGAGGATGCTTAGAGAGGGACGAATATAGCATCATTGTTACCTAGACAATGGACCAAGACCAAGCTCATCACTGTCATTGGTTGTTGAGTGTCTTATTTTAGTTGACAGAAAGCACCATTGGACTGATTGGGTCTGGAAGGTAAACATGTGGATGACAAGCATATGAGTACCTGGTGATATCAGGGGGGATATGATGGGGATATCCTTAGAGACAGAGTCTGTCATACAGAGTGAAGTAAGGCAGAAAGAGAAAAACAAATACCGTATGCTAACACATATATATGGAATCTAAAAAAAAAAAAAAAGGTCATGAAGAACCTAGGGGCAAGACGGGAATAAAGATGCAGATCTACTAGAGAATGGACTTGAGGACACAGAGAGGGGGAAGTGTAAGCTGGGACAAAGTGAGAGAGTGGCATGGACACATATACACTACCAAACGTAAAATAGATAGCTAGTGGGAAGCAGCCGCATAGCACAGGGAGATCAGCTCGGTGTTTTATGACCACCTAGAGGGGTGGGATAGGGAGGGTGGGAGGGAGGGAGATGCAAGAGGGAAGAGATATAGGGATATATGTATATGTATAACTGTTTCACTTCGTTATAAAGCAGAAACTAACACTCCATTGTAAAGCAATTATACTCCAATAAAAATGTTAAAAAAAAAAAAAAAAAAGAAGAGACCAGCTACATGGTCCCTGGAATCACTCTGACCTCAGTGATGGGAGCACAAAAAATCAGTGTTCCTACATTCTTTGAGGGTCTTTAGAAGTTATTACAAGTTAACTTTTGCTCAAATTTTGCTATAATATATTTTAAAACTATCCACAAATCGAGTTTCCTGTCTCCTGACCTTCTTTAATTCGATCTCTGGAAAACAGGCTTCGGCAAATAAAGCAAACGTAGGATACTCCTTTACCATCTCTTTATCAAAATGAGGCTGAATAATTGACAATATTATTAATACCCAAAAGTGAAATATTCAATTTGGAAAGATCATTTTGGAAGACTGTCAATGTAATTGTGAGCTTTTTTCTCGTGTGTGTGTGTGTGTGTGTGTTGACTTAAGAGGCCAGAAGTAATTACCTCTCAAAGCTCGCCAAATCGAGCAGTTTCTAGAAAGGAATGAAGTCCTTGCTTTAGATGAACACCCCACCATTGCCTAAATGTGTTGTTTAATTATTCACCATGCACTTTTTTGTTTCCAGTGAGAGTAAAAGTGCACTAGATCAGAGAAAACATCCAGAAACCTGGTTTTCAGCCACGTGCAACTTAAAATCATTCATGCTTTCTACATATACTTCTGCATTAGTGTGGTTTTGTTTACTTAGGTACGTGGAAGAGAAAATGACACTGATTAATTTTGAATCTGATACTGACAACAAGACAAAGTCATCTTTATAAAGCCAAGGAACTACATAACAGCGTGCCTTGTTAATAATTTTTAGTGGTTTCTCTACACCACGGTAGTTAGGATCTGTCGCATCTACTATTATTTGTTTTATTTAGGAAAAATTTGAGTTGATATTTTCCACCATTGCATGCATATACCGTTGCGGCCACCTGCTACACCAGCTGTTTTCAACTGAGGGAACTGAGATGAAAAGGCTGCAGAAGTCAATTAATGCATAATGTTCTTTCCTTTCAAGATCAGTTACTAAATCTTAACAGGTTTAGGTCTGATATAAACCAGCTCATGCAAAATCCGGCTTCCGTGTATCATCAGAATATTCTACGGCTTACAAATAATTCAGGAAAACAGCATGGTCCCGAGAATCTTATATTGGTTGTATAAATAAGGTTCTCTTATCACATGCTTTAGGGCTATTTACTATTTCAAACTAATACATTCTTTTCTTATAACTTAGAAATGCTATGGTAAAGATACCCGTCCATCTTAAATTAATCTATAAGTGGGATGTGGTTCCATCAAAAGGATAGGAGTTTTGGCATAATTTACCAAAGTAAGTCTCACATTTTGGGGTTGAGAAATATGCTATGATGATTAAGAAAAAGATTTTGAGAAAGAGATATTAAGGGGGAAAATAGTCATTAAGAAACCGAATTTTAAATTTAAGGCAGATCCAAGAGTATAGGGCATTTATCATATATTAGAAGATTATATCAAATCAATGAGTCATTTGCCTAACTGGTGTTAGGATATTTGCCTATGTAAGAGGGACGGTGATAAAGATAGATTCCTGCCTGCACAAATAAGGTTTAAAAAGTCTTAAAAATCTGAAATAAAACCAAAACAAAAAAAAATTATTAGGAGAAAAGAGGGATAATATTTTCTAGATTTGGCAGTGGAACGGTCTTCCTAAACTTTTACATGACAGCAGAGAATCATAAAATCATAATATTGGATACCAAAGACTCTACTGATCATATAGAAGCCATAAGCAAGCAGAGTAACAAAAGCTGAAATGGTGGTCTTATCTCTTCTATCATTTCAACACATAGGAGGAGGGATGGACCAATTTCAGTATTTTAAGAAAGAGTACTTCACTCAAATGTCCATCGACACATGAATGGCTAAAGAAGATGTAATACACACACACACACACACACACACATACGCACACACACAATGGACTATTACTCAGCCATTAAAAAAAAGAATGAAATAATGCCATTTGCAGCAACATGGATGCACCTAGAGATGGTCATACTAAGTAAAGTAAGTCAGAAAGACAAATAGCATATGATATCACTTACATGCGGAATCTAAAAAATAATACAAATGAACTTATTTATGAAATAGACTTACAGACATAGAAAACAAGTTTATGGTTACCAAAGGGGAAAGGAGAGAAGTGATAAATTAGGAGTTTGGGATTAACATATACACACTACTATATATAAAATAGATAAACAACAAGGACCTACTGAATGGCTCAGGGAACAACATTCAATATCTTGTAATAACCTATAATGGAAAAGAATCTGAAAAATTATATATATATATATATATATAATTTTATATATATATATAATTTTCAGGTGTACAGCAAACTGACTCACCTGAAACGTTGTAAGTCAAGTATACTTCAATTAAAAAAAAAGTGCTTCAAATCTGTAAGAAAAATTAATGGAATAATCAGACCCCTAGAATAATTTTAAAATATCAAAGGATGTATCCATGGAAAAAATGTAAACGGTTCAAGAACGTACGACAAAGGGTGTGTCGCATCAGGAATCAAAGGAAAAGCATGAAATAAACACGGACACAGAACAATGTTGGAGGAGGGGCTCCAGGCAGAAACAGTGCCGTCAGCTCCAACCATTATCTTGAAATTGGCCCTGCGGTGGTCTGTTCAGCATAATCTTGATTGCTTTAAGCACAGTTAATCTTCAGTTCCAGGGTCGGTTTGTTCCCACCTCCTTGAGGCCAGTTCTTGGAAATGTGGCAGCTTATGTCCTGGCTACAGTCTGGTCATCATGCAGTTAACTTCTTCCACCTGGTGGGGTTTCAATATCTATAAGACAGCTCACAGGATACGGCTCAGAATATGATCTATCGCCCTTGAGGCGGAACTAAATGTCCTTGACTTTGCTTAATGGCTCAAGTATTATTATTTCGCCTTGTTTGACTGCTTTCCTTTGCTACTGCGTTTTCTTCTCTGGTTGAACTTGTTCTTTGGCTAAAGTTTTTCTGCAAACAAGAGGCAGGTGGAGGCCCTTTGTCGTGGTGGTGTCTGTCCTGGGAAGGCCCCATAAGGTCCTGCGCTGTTACGAGATGACAGAAGGATGTCATTTCCCCTGCTCTGTTTATCTTCCCAACAACTCCACTGCGTTATTTGTCTGTAGTCTCTTTTATGCAAAATGCGTCACATTTTGATTCCCAGCAGTGGTTCACAGCTTTGCCGTCAACCTGAACTTAGACAGAACCTTAGCACGTAGGGGAAGCAACACATGGCTGAATTAGAATATGTTTAAGGACGCTTGGCCCTGCTTTTGTGAAGAGAGTTTACATGATGTTTGTAGAACGTCGCGTTGTGTGGCCGCCGACCGGAGGCGGAGTTAATCGGCACAAAGAAGAATTGTTTAGTATTCCTTCTCGGTTGCACGTCTTATTAAAGCACCGTGCATCTGGCAGTTGTGGATTAGCAGACACAATCTTCGGAAAATAATTACTTTGTGCCTTTGGGCAAATGCCTCCGTCTTGGAATTTGCTCCATTCTACATTTCAAATTACATGGTGCTTTCTAACTCGAAAAAACGTATTTACTTCCGGATCTGAATTCACCTGCAGGGAGCTAGAGAGAAAATTACCGTAAACAAAAAAAGGTAGGGGTGGAGGGTTACTCATTGTTTGATTCAAAGGATTGGGTTTTGAAACATTGCACAACACTGGGGAAAGATGACTTGAAAACAAAGGTTCTGATGAGTTCTGAGGTGGAGGAAACGCTTTCCAACGTGGAGACCTAACATGCATTTCTTCGGAAACAATGAACACATGCTGCTGTCAGACAGAAGGATGCTGGTCTAATTTACGTTCTCACCGCTGTTGCTGCAAATGTTATGGGCGACACCCAATAGGAGCCAGGTCACTGGTTAAGGAGAAATTAGCGGATGGTTCAAATGAGGTAATACATGAGACAATTTGGGGGGGAAAAAAAGGCTGTAAGGCATACTCTATTATTTTTATAATACAGTCATTTGTGTCAAATTATCTAGAAGTTTTGGGGGAGAAAACAGGATCTGATGGGAATCATACCCATCATATATTTATCTATCTACCTATTTGTCTCTGCTTTCTTTCTTTTTTGGCCTGTGGGATCTTAGTTCCCTGACCAGGAAGTGAACCCGGGCCCCCTGCAGTGAAAGCAGCAAGTCCTAAGCACTGGACCGCCAGGAAATTCTGCGTCTGTCTATCCGTGTGGTCAGGCCATTCCAGATGGCTGTCTTCGTGCTCTCTGTCTATTACCTGCTTGACCAGTCAGCCCTTCACTCCCAGGACTATCCAATCCTCTTAATTATAGGGCTTAATCAGTAACTGCCTACGTGCTTGCCCCCTGCCCCAGCCGCTGGTTTCCCTGGTAACTGATGAGACAATCTGACGTAAATCCCGCCCCCTGGGTAGTGAAGATGGCTGCTGTGGCTTGTCTGTTGTCTGTTGCCTGCTGCACACGGTCGGGTGTTGCTCTAGGACCCTGCTTCAGACGTGTAAGGTCCCCCATCTCTTAAACCGTTGAGTCTCTGTTGCTGACTCCCAGCTCTTTCTTTGGTCTTGAGGCTGGGCGACTACAAGCTTTGCAAGCCTGCTGGCTGCAGCCTCCAAATTCATGAGCCAGCCGGGAGGCCGAGGAAACTCCAGTAAGTGCTGAGACGTCGTGAGATAAGGACAGAGAATGGAAAATTACGGGGGTGGTCCCAAGGAGGCCGCCTGCTAGCTTCTGCAGCCCTGTGGCAGCTGACCCCCATGAGAAGAATCTTTCTTTCCCACTATACTGAGGATGCCCTCTTAACCTCAGAGTCTCTTTGGAGTTTGAAAGTAGCAGCCCCGTGCCCCTGGCTCATGATATCCCTCACGAGCTTCAGGGGTATCAACGCAGGGACAGGCTTGTGATTCGGATGTGGCTGGTCACCCGGAAGGCTGGAGCTTGTGGCAATGGCAAAGTAACAAGAGTACCGTTGGGCTGCTGGTCCCAGCCATGGAAGCGGGCAGAGCAAGGTCATGGCGGGATGTGAGCCCAGCTGTATGCTGTCTACAATGTATTACATCAGGTGGGAGACATTAAGAAAAGGCCGGCGCACGTCATCTAGCAATGCAAAACCCCACTATTTGGGTTCTACAACGGTTGTGCGTGACCTATGGGACCCCCATGGACATGGATGGAGGCCCAGCAACCCACTTTAGCAGCCGTAAAGGTCAGGAATGGGCCGGTACAGATGACAATCCCCTGCCTTTCCATCCTCCTTACAATCCCGCGGCTGCCCGGCTACGAACAGATGACTTAAATGAGAAGCGCGATGGGAAACTTTGCTCTCAAACATGTGGATACATCCCAGGGACCATTGACCCAGTGCTTACGCCATGTTAACCCAGAGGCAACTAACTAGTCAACACCATCCGAGTTCAACTGTTGACCACCAAAGGAGTGAAAGGCCGCTGCAACTCTCGGTGAGGACAATAGGTCACATTTGCCCTTGCCAGTGGATCTACCCTGGGGGACCACGTTGCAAAATGGCTCTGGACCTGGCAGGTAAGTCCCTGGTGGTTTGGGGTGGCCGCCCCCGTGGGGAACAGGATAGAACGTGACTTGGAGATTTCACCTGTCTGTACCTGGCCCCATGCAGGACTCCTAAGGTCATTAATCCAGGCTCCCTAGTGGAGAAAGGCACCATTTTGTTAACCCTGTGGTGTCTTATACCGTCTCTCTAGTATTCGGCACCAGCTATGAGGATGGAGGGGGGACGGGAGGAAAGGTACTGCAGGAGAGGACAGAAAACACAGGCGGGGCTGGCGTCATCTCCGGAGGCTGTCCTTGCTTGGATCTGCTTAATGGTCGTGAGCCTGCCTGTATCGTGCCTGTGAAATGTCTTATATCTTGTCCTGTGTCTGAGCGGAGGGAATCTGTTGACAGACTGGGTGGCAGTGATGGCCTCCCTGGGAAATGAGTCTGGACCCTGGGTTTACAGTGAGATGCCGTGGTTGTCGTGCTCTGCCCTTTCCTGAAAAATTGCACCGAGGAGTACTTGGCTTAACCTTGATACCCTCTAGCTGCCAGCGTCTGCGTTGCATTTGTGGTATTTGGTTGCAATGTCCCTCTGCACCTCTGACCCCAGGGATACCTCGGAAGAGAGGCGGACCGAGATGGCAAGGGTCGTGCAGGGTGTGTGGCGGGAGCAGTGTCTGGTCAGGCCGCTCAAGGTGGCCAGTCTCTTGCTCTCTGGACCAGTCGCCACTTTCTTCACAGGACTATCCAATCCTCTAAATTATAGGACTTAATCGGTAACTGCCTAGGTGGTTGCCCCCTCATCCAGTTGCTGGTTTCCCTGGTAACACAGGAGCCAATGTGATGTCACTTCCCCTGTAAATGGTAGCCTCCTTCTCCCCCGAGTAGCAAAGGTTATCGCCGTGTCCTCTTTGTCGTCTGCTGGACGTGGTGGAGGTGTTGCCCCAAGACCTTTTGCTGAAGATCCCCTGCCTCTGTCCCCATCTCTGGGCTCTTTCCTCGGTCCCCATGCTGGGCAACTACAAGGCTCATAGGTCTGCGGGGTTCAACCCAATGTTGTATCTATAACCTCCCTCTCATCTATTTATCTGTCAATATCTGTAGATATATGTATACATACCCATATATGACATACATGATGTATATATATGGATATATGCGTGAACACACACGCACACACACACAGGAAATTACTGAACATAAGGTAAGGGCAGTCTCTTACAACACACCCTATCAGGGGGGAAAAAATTCCTGTCCCTAGAAAATGGAAGGATGTAAAAACCAAGCCTAGATGAATAGAAACAGCCACCTGCAGAGCCAGTGCACCTTTCTGAACCATCTGTGAAATGATGTGCACCACACAGGTATTTGTTTTTTTTTCAGGAGGGTTGCATTTATTGGTATTTACATTAGAAATTAGAAATAAGAATTTTTTTAGATGTTCTTTACCCAGTTTAAAATAACAAACAAATGCCATTAAAAAAAAAAGATAATGCATCTTTTTTAAAGGAGGTATGTTTTCCAAAAAGTAGTGAGAATAGAGGAAATATCTTAGGTTCTTGCAGCTCTATTGCATGACTAGCTAACTGAAACCCAGCCGGGGTCTCCCATCCCCTTTGCATTTTAGCATGTCGTGATGTCTAAATCTATGTAACGTGTGGTAAACAT
Source organism: Balaenoptera physalus (assembly GCF_965194825.1). Lineage (NCBI taxonomy): Eukaryota > Metazoa > Chordata > Mammalia > Artiodactyla > Balaenopteridae > Balaenoptera > Balaenoptera physalus. The sequence goes on along the minus strand of NC_138904.1, from coordinate 15,427,393 downwards.
CCCTGTACGTACACTCTCAGAAAAAAAGATGCAAGCAGTAAATCAACTCGTATTATTAAGACTCTTGACCTTGCGGACCCCCAGATGTCCCCAGTCCACACTTGGACACTTTGAGAACCACTGTTCAGAGTTCCCTCTGCTTGTCTATCTTGCACTAGATCGAGTATCACCTCGAATGCCGGGTGACCCTCAGCGGCCCTCTCATAGGTACAAGAGAGGCACTAAAATAAAGATGGAAGCTCTGTGTTTGGACAGGTGTTGCCGACACGTGGGGCTCACACTTAAATGGGGGACAATAGGGACATGTAAATGCCAGTATCTCTTCTGTTTTCTCCTCTCTGTTTTTCTGGAGAGAAATGTTTTAACCCGTGCTGTTAGCAGTTTTTAGAATCCACTGGAGATTGGGCTGAGCATCTCAACATTTGATGTATAGACTTTACCTTAATTCCCTTGTTTTCTGTATAAATCCACCCCCTGCCCACTAGCCATGGTTGGTGGTTGGAAGGATGGAGCCCCGTGGAGAGAAATGATCTCCAGTGGGTCAACTGCCAGGTCCAGTAGGAGGTGATTTTTCTAGCTATGTGGGATGGAATATGGGGATTGGGAGACTGAGTTTTTCAAGGAAGTCCTGCTTTATCCCCACCTGGGATTCCACCTTCAGAGGCCTCTTACACCACCAATTACTAGCGTTCCTGGCGTTTGGGGCCAAGACTTGTCCTATTTCCTGGTTTTACTCCCTTTATCTTAATCTGGATACATTGCATGTATCCATCTGACTTCCAGTCTGCATTATTTTGCTGAAATCTTGAATATGCTGTCGTTTGCTCTCCTTCTTGTGAATTTTTGCTTCTTATGCATACTTTCCTTTAATCCTCCTGGTGAGTTTATGGGGACAAAAAGTGTTCAGTTTGCTGTGTTGAACGAGGCAGCTGCAAATACCCTCACATTTAGTCCCTTTGTTATGCCTTGAAGTAGCCCCTGCTTGAGCAACAAATGAAACATTTACCATCAACCACTTGCATCATTGGATAATTAACATAGTCTTACACTCCATGAATCGGCACTAACTGTCCACTCGATGACACCCCATGTCTGTCCTTCTTTGTATCTTTTCATTCTCTTCCCTTTCCTGGGGATGCCCATTCCTTACCCTTCATGAACAAAGGAACAAAACAGAAAGGGAGAAATAAGCACAATTGAGGTGGTGTCAGTAAGGACTTGAATCAGAGAAGGTGGCAGTCAGCACTTGGAAGAGAAAGAGTTGGCTGGAGAAGTTCAATGCTGGGCAACTGTAGACTCACGCTTCCAGACCTGCTTATGTGTCACCTTCTCTCTGAAGCCACACAGATGACATTCCTTTGCTACTGCATTCTTACCACTAGTTGTAAACGTTTGTAAAGTTGGGTATCATTTATGTGCCCACCTACTGGCCTCTGATAAAGGGCTGTAAACATCTCAAGCTTCCTGGTATCTGTTGAAGTACCTCAAGTGTGTGTCATTATCTTAACCTGATATTTAAATCCAGGTGATCTATATTGATATATTGTTAAACCCAACAGGCAAAAAGTAACATTTTTGAATGTGTAAGAAAGCATAATATGTACTAGATTAACACTGCATCAATAACACATTTTTATTAAGAAAATCTCTTTGTGCATACCTCATTGTACACTGGCATGAAATCCCAAAACATTTACCTACCTGTCATAGACAAATAGTTTGAAGAGTTGACATAGCCAATATCAATTACAGAAGCAAGAAGTTAAAGTGTACATACAATTGGAATTTTGTGTCTGAAAATAGAACGTGTCTCACCTGCATTCGTTTCTCAAAATAACATTTCCCATAATGAAATGTTAAGATTCCAAAAAATTTTAAAGGTGGTCTTTACATAAATCTGCCTTATATTTATTATATGTGGATATCCCATGTTGAAGACTAAGATTCTTATTATCAAACCGGTTTTATTCAAGTATAACCGTAGGAACATAGGCTGTAATAAATTGATTTGTAAGAGAAATCCACGGGAGAATTCATTTCCCCACTGTAAAATAGAAACTGTATTTAAAAGTAGATTTGGATTGTTTATGATGCCGAATCCAGCCTCTGTATCCCGACATTGAATTAAATCTCGGAGGAGTTTTGGGTAAACTAGAAGAGAATAGCTTTATTGCTTTGCCAGGCAAAGGGGGCCACAGCGGGCTCATGCCCTCAAAACTGTGTGTCCCTCCCTGGAGGGGGTAGTGAGGGGTTTTATGGTCATGGTTCAGAGAGGACGTGATCAGCTCGTGGACCTTCTTCTGATTGGTTGGTGGTGAGGTCATCGGGAATCAGCATCATCAAACTTCTGGTTCCAACCGGTCTGAGGTCTTTGTGCTGGTGGGCAGCACGCAGTTAACTTCTTCCACCTGGTGGGGCTTTCAGTATCTGCAAAAACGGCTCAAAGATGTTGTTACATGTATCCCTTGAGGCGGAACCAGGACCCTGCCCCAAGGCTGCACTCTTGTTTCTTCAGGGCTCCTCCCTTGTCTCTGCGTCCCCTCCCTTCCCTGATGAGCAACTGCTTGAATCTGCCTGTTGGAACTCAGGGAAGGTCATGGGGGCTGAATGAAGCCTATTTCCTGTAATCAAGAAAGGGGGGACACAGGAAGGCTTTTGTGCCCAGGAACCCCACAGGGCCCTGCTCAGTTTCACGTAGGTTTTGGACTGGTAATGTAAAACAAAACAAAATCCCACGTATTTAGTGGCTTGAACATTCAAGAACAATGACTGTCAATCTTTAAGTAGCCTGAAGATAGTTGCTCTGGGACTCGCATGGTGATGGATGGTATTAGAAATCAGGGGTTTTTCTGCCTTGTTGCAGGCCCAGAGTCTTTTCATGATTTAATATAAATTCTTAACCTCCTGTTAGGAAAGGAATGGCTAGTGTAAAGAGCTCACCTCTCTGCCTTAAAGTTTCCTGGATGTTATTCAGACAACTCATCTTTACATCCAGTTGTGCACAATGTGGTCTCGTGGACACACCCAATCTGAAGAGGGGCTGAAAAACGCAGTCTATGCCCTACTGACCAGGGCTGCACAAAGACCACAGCTCATTAACTGAGACGAAAAGTGAAATGGATCTCGGGGGAAATCTAGCCGTCTCTGCTGTAGGATTGAAGGCATTTTTTTGTTTGGTTTTCTACATGGAAAACCACAAGCTTCTCATGAATCCATACAGATTATAAACATCAACATATGACTCTCATCTTCCTAATGCAAGGTTTTAAAAGTACTTGTGTATCCTTTTAGAAGTTTTATCCCAACATGTTGATTTTTTTTTTTTTTTCCTACATCCATTGTAAGAACTGAGATGGGAAAAGGTATGAATGAATATGATTTTGGGAGACATGAAAATGCTCCTTACAATTCACATCTGTTCACACCATGAGCATCTTAACCTACACATCTTCAAGTGACAAGCAAAACATTTTCTAGAGAGGAAAGTGATTGGTTATCCACGCATGTAAGGAGTCTGCACAGTATTATTCCTGTTACCAGATATCTGCCTTCTTTGGTAGAGGTCTCTGTGACTATTACCTTTTGAATGTTATGCAGAGGACCATGGGACCCCTGGAAATCCTTGTGAAGAAAATTGCTCCTAAGGAGAAGGCAGGCTTTGAGAAGTTTTGAAAGCAGAACCATACAGGTTTGATTGAGGTGTGGAGGTCAAACTAAAAGTAGTAGACAATCAAAGAACATAGACCATTGATGAACATGGTGGGTAAAGGAGAGGCAGATAAAATGGACAAAGGTACGTAAGAGTGTACCCAGCCATGCACGAGACATGTATGAGGATGCAAAGGTCTTATGCTCCAAATTCAAGGGGAAAAAAAATAAGACTTATTCCCCCTCCCTAGCCACATAAAACACCAGAACTGGTTTCCAAGTGACCCAATCCATCAATGTCACGTATGCATCAGGAATGATGCGTCTGAAACCCACCAAACCACAGAGCCTTGTACTTTGGAAAGCAAGTCCGTCAGCCACCAGCCTCCAACCAGAAACCATGTTTCCATCAATCATCCCATGAAAATTCCATGTTGAAAGTTTGCCAGAACTTCCCAAATATAGGATAAGAGCAGCTGATTGCTTGCTTCATACACACTTGAATCTATAGGCCCAGCTACTATCGCTGGGCAAGCAATACGTTAAACCTTTTGGGTTTTGTTTTCAGACACTTCTTTCTTCAAACGACTTTCGATTTGTAGTAACTTATAGAAAATATGCTCTTGCTACATAATTTAGAGTGTGAAGTTAGCATTTTTGCTGCTCAGTCTGCCTGCCTTATTGCATTGGTGTGACTCGGCTAAACCCACATTTTTAAAAAATTACAGGATAGTTATATACACCTGAAACCTCCCTAATATTGCAAAACATAGTGATTCAAAATTTTTGTAGATTGTACTCCATTTAAATTTACTGTAAAGTATCAGCTATATTCCCTGTGTTGTACACTACATCCTTGTTGCCTGTTTATTTACTCTGACTCTGTCTAGGAAGACGCTGTGATTTAGCCTTGAGGGCCAGTTGCCGTTTCTGACTTCCTCGAAGGGTATGCTGTTTGTTACAAGAGAATTTCCTATGTAGAATTTTAAAACTAAAAGTGCTTGAAATATATATGGGGTTTGGGGCGGGGAGGGGGCATTAAGTGCTGTTTTGCACAGATCCTGGGTTTTGGGGTCCAGAAACAAGTTTTTGCTATATTCTTGACAGTCCTTATAACAAGTTGTCACACATTTAAAAAGCTACATTTCAAATCCCTCCTCTAAAAATGGAGAAAACCACATCTTCCAATTCTGCTTTGATACACTGTATTATGTATTCTAACATGTGTGTGTACTTGCATCCTTAATTCTGTTCTACACATTTATTACAAATATATACATGGATATTACATACATACGTATATACACGTGTTACGTGTGTGTATTGTTATTAAGAACGGTACAATGTGGCTTTTATCTTCAGTAAGGGTGATGTTTGGCCCCCATCCTTAATGTATATATATTCTTCCTTCCCTTTATCTTTCTGTCCTGGAAGCAACAAATTCTTTTGGGTTACAGCTGGGAACCCTAATATTGCAACATGAGTCATATATAACATAGGTGTCTTACCTATCTACTGTTTTATGTATGCATATGTGCATGTATGTTTATACTCGTATATATAATCATATATATACATATATTCATGTATATATAATGTTTGTGCACTTTAGAAATTCTTTTCTCCCACTCTCTCTCCCTCTCTCTCAAGTATATCTCTATATATTACTAAATCTCTCTCTATGTAGAGAGATTTAGTAATATATTACTAATTTAGTACTATTATTAATATATTTTAATAATACATTAAATATATTAAATATAATAATATATTAAATTTAACAATATGTTAAATATATTATTAATATATTCTAATTAATTATTAGTAATATTAATATATTACTGATTTACTACATCAGTAATATATATTACTATTACTGTATTAGTAATATATAGAGATATATTTATATAGAGATAATATAGAGAGAGATAACATGGAGAGATTTAGTAATATATAATATGTATTTAAAAATACAGAGATTTAGTATATATTACTAAACTGCTTGGATATTTATATAATTTTTAGTTTTTTATTTCAGATCTATCACAAGGACATTAATAGCGAATGCTGCTACTCCCTAAAGAGATATGTCTTTTTTTTTTTTTTTTTCCCCCAAACAGGCTTATAAAACACTGTCTTTCAAGTTTTGACTGGATTTGATTCGTTTTGGCAGGTCGTTACCTTGTCACTTTGCATTACCTGCAAAATCAAGTCCGAACTATTGGAGGAGACATACAAGCTCACTGGGGACTAATTTTTAATACAAACATTTGTCTTGGAGGCTGCAAGGCTGTGGAGTGGCGTTTGCATCACAAACATGAGGATACAAAGGCCGCCCCCTCATGCTGTTGGGATTGGCCTAATCTTTCTCAATTGTTAGACCCACCAGTTTTTCTTCCAGAGAAAAATCTTGATGCTGGTGACCTGGAATAGGTTTCCTAGTGGCAACCACAAAACATTGCCATGATTCCCATGAGGGCGAGTGAGAATTCCTCTTGATCCCTCATTCTGGCTGAGCCTGGTTTTGATTTGGGTGACAGAGAAAGGCTGCACCAACTGTCTCTTCCTTAGCATAATTAATGACTTGGTTTTTCCGACGTTTCCCAAAGTAACCAACAACTACCAAAGCCCACGACTTTCCCATAGTTGTATTAGTCCAGTATTTTCCAATTCATTTGTAATGTACTTTTTTCATTCATCTTTCTTAACTGGTCCCTTGTTAGGAAGTCACACTCTAAAGCACCTGTTTTCACATTTGTCACCTAAAATTGAATGCATGACACTTGAAGTGATTCCAGAAGGATGGAGCAAATTTCCATCTGAATGAATTGTTGGCTGTCAGACTGGGGGTGCACCCGGTGTTGAAAACCTTTGTCAAAGAGCCAAAATCTCACTGAGTCAAGTTGTAGCCTCTGCAGAAGAAAGATCACCAGCAAACACTGAGAGTTGCAGTGCAAAGAAAAAAAATCATGATGACATATACACATGCATATATATTTAACGGCAAAAATCCTATACGTAAAATGTGTCAATGGTGATAAAAATCACTCGTACTCCAAAGTAGAAGTAGTTGAAGGGCTTAGGGAGTTTTCACTCCTGAAAAGGATCTCCAGGCACACTTAATGTTTACCTAAAGTAACTTATTTATTTATTTTTGGCTGCGTTGGGTCTTCGTTGCTGCACGCGGGCTTTCTCTAGTTGCAGCGAGCGGGGGCTACTCTTCGTTGGGGTGCACGGGCTTCTCATTGTGGTGGTTTCTCTTGTTGTGGAGCACAGGCTCTAGGCATGCAGGCTTCAGTAGTTGTGGCACGCGGGCTCAGTAGTTGCGGCTTGCGGGCTCTAGAGCACAGGCTCAGTAGTTGCAGCTCGTGGGCTCTAGAGCGCAGGCTCAGTAGTTGTGACGCACGGGCTTGGTTGCTCCATGGCTTGTGGGATCTTCCCGGACCAGGGTTCGAACCCGTGTCCCCTGCATTGGCATTTGGGTTCTTAACCACTGGACCACCAGGAAAGTCCCCTAAAGTAACTTAAAAATTGTATATTTTAAAGAAAAGTATGAACCTTGAATTCCATTCCTGAATCAAAATTTCATTTTCTGTTTTGCACCTCTTCCTCAGAGCATGACATCTTTTTACATACACATCAGCTGCCATTCCGTGAACTCTCTCACCTTCATTTAACACAGCTTTAGAGGTATTTTGGCTCATGATCTTTTGTCAGTTTTTATTATTTATGGTCACTGGCTTAGAAGTTTCTCCACTTCCAGCGGTTGGAGTTAGGCAGAACATGAAAAAGGGGAGACAAGAGTTTCAAAGTTTAGATTGATTACTGAATTCTTAAATTGGGATCCACATAAGTACATCTCGTCGTCTGTGAGGGTTTACATAATTAGGACATTTGAAATAGTCATCAAAGATAGTCTGACTTTCCTTTCCTTTGACTGGGAACAAGGTAGACCGAGAATCACAGTGCCATTCATTTCAGAACTGGGAGTAGAAGACAAGACTTTGGACGCACAGACTGTGACCACACGCCCTAGCTCCAAAAACATGGTTTATCTTGACCCAACGCTAAGCGATTGAGGGTAAACATCTAAACACGAAGTGCTGTCCCAAGAGGAACAGATCGGCGTGGTTTCCATAAGTGCCAATGAGCCCTTTATATGACCCTAAATATTGTTGTCTTTGAAAGACAGTAATGTAATGTAATTATTATTATATCCTCGTGACCCTAGTGAGTTATGAATGTCTACCACAGACCAAAGGGCTGTAACCTACATCAGAGCCCTCATTGGCTGATAATGGGATTGTGGCTCTAAGAGGTTAGGTGTTTTGCCCAGGGTGGTAAAGCCCACAGGAGAGAGTGTGCACAGGATTGCCTTGCCTTTAGACTGTTTCGGGTGGAATTTCCACCCTAACTCTTCGTTGCCCTGTGGCTCGAGGTGAATCATTGAGTCTCTCTGCACTTCATTTTCTGCACTGGCAAAGTGGTAAATGTAACATTCCATTCCATAGTGTAACACAGCAAGGTAACATAGCAGCCATATTAGTCTTACTAGGGCTGCTATAACAAAATACCACAGAATGGGTGGCTTAAAGAAGAGAAATTAATTTTCTCACAGTTCCAGAAACTAGAAATCTCAGCTCATGGTGTGTGAACAGGGCTGGTTTCTGGTGAGGCTTGTCAGCTCGGCTCGCAGGTGGACGTCTTGCTGTGTTCTCACGTGGCCTCTCCTCACTTTACCATAATCACATCCTCAAAGACTTTATGTCCAAACGGAGTCATGTTGGGGGTTAGGGCTTCAGCACATGAATTCGGGGGTTGGGGACACTCTTCAGTCCATGCCAATAACACAGCATGAGGTCACAACTCAACACGGAACCCTCGACGTGACACAGCATAACGCAGTATGGTTGTAACGAGGATTAAATAGTGTGCTTTGGATACTTAGCAGAGTCTTGGCATTTAGCAGGTACTGACTGCGTGTTCGAAGTAGCCAATTTCTCCCCACACCCCGCACCTCCACACAAACAAGGAAAAGGAAAAAGAAAATTGGTATATCTTACATTCAAGCCACGGTCCTCCGTCTCTGCAGTACAGTTCACACTTCCCTGTGGTTGACAGCAATAGTGGAACAACCTAAATGAGCACCTAAATGAGCCACCTAAACGAGCGTTCCAGCCCTTTCTTTTCTTGCCATTGGCAACTACCACGTCACGGGTGTCTGCCTGTGATCGCCTGTCCCGTTCCATTCAGAGATACGCTGTTATGCAGGCGCTTCGTTTGGTCCACTGCTGTCATGCAGGGCCGTGTAGTAGGTGTTCGTGAAACCCGTGCTGATGGAACGAAGGACGTCTTTTCCTTTACTGTTCCAGTGTTTCTGCGGAGCTCTGATTTATGGAGCATCTTAGAGTGATCTCTGCTTTAAAGAAAGATGCTAAACCACATGAGAGGATTCTCCCTTAAGTGACTGCTAAGAGAACCATGAGAAGAAAAATTAAATGAGGCATGCTAGTGAACACCAAGAAGGAAGTCCCTTCCAAGTAATCCTCATTACCTCTGCCTTATTCACACCCCAAAACACCTGGGGTGTGTGCCTGTTCAAGGTATATGCATGGCCTTTTGACAATGGATAAATTGTTTTCTAAAAAAATGTATTAAATATGTGAACAGGAAGAGATGTGATGAATGAGTTTTATTATTGCAAAAATGATAAATAACGTGAGTTAATACAGTTGTAAAGAGTAATTTGTCTCACGGATCAATATGCTAGGTTTACGATGTTTACTACATTTATGAATGAAGATCATGTCTTTAGGATTAACCAAGGACACCAGGAGCCTGTGTGTAGGACAGCACAAGTAACTGTCAGTCTTCCATTAAGCCGTTCATGGAAATGCACAGACAGGACAAAAATTCTGAGGGAAAATATTATACTAGTAAGTGTAGGATCAGGATATAGGGTATGGTAGTTGTTTTTGTTTTTTTAAGGTCTTTATTTTTATTTATTTATTTATTGGCTGTGTTGGGTCTTCGTTGCTGCATGCGGGCTTTCTCTAGAGAACTGTAGCTGGATGCTGAAAACCTGAACTTCTCTCTCTCTTTCTCTCTCTTTCTCTGTCTCTCTCTCTCTCCAACGTCTGCAAAGGCCATCAGGGGCCATGCAGCCTCCTTCCCAATACTCCTTTCTGCTACATGTTTTACATGCATGGGCGTCTCGGGTGGGGAGGGCAGTGTCCACTCAACCTGGCTGTGTTACATATAACTAGGTATATATGTACATCTAGTCATGGGGTTCAGGGCAGGAAAGCCCATTGGTCCATAGATATAGAATAAAATAGGATAAGGTAGAATGGAATAGAATAGGATGGAATGGTATAGAGCAGAATGGAATAGAACAGAACAATACAACTGGGCATTTATCTTCAATAACGGTGATATTTGGCCCTCATCTGTTTTATTCCACTGACATCCAATTTCTCATTTCTTCAGATCCCATATGCTATGATTGAGGATTCTCAAAGGCCTTGAAATAACCCTCAGGCTGGCAGTGCTGCGACATTATGATTTGTTTCCAAATAGCTAAGACCTAGCACAGTGCTGAGCTTCTTAATTTTTTAATTGAAGTATAATTTCTGTGCAATATTATATAAGTTACAGGTGTACAATATAGTGATTCACAATTTTTAATGGTTGTATTCCATTTATAGTTATTATAAAAGATTGTCTATATTCCCTGTGTTGTACAGTATATCCTTGTAGCTTGTTTTATACCTAATGGTTTGTACCTCTTAATCCCCGACCCCTGTGTTGGCCCTCCCCACTTCCCTCTCCCCACTCGTAACCACTAGTTTGTTCTCTGTATCTGTCTCTGTTTCTTTTTAGTTTTATTCATTAGTTTCTTGTATTTTTCAGACTCCACATTATCAGTGATATCATACAGTATTTGCCTATCTCTGTCTGACTTATGTCACTTAGCATAACGCCTTCCAAGTCCATCCATGTTGCTACAAATGGCAAAATTTCACTCTTTTTTTTTGCCTGAGTAGTATTACACTATACACACACACACACACACACACACACACACACGTATATACACAAATACATACCATATCTTCTTTATGCATTCCTCTGTGGATGGACACTTAGTTTTCTTCTATATCTTGGATATTGTAAATAATGCTGCTATGAACATTGGGGTACATGTATCTTTTCAAATTAGAGTTTTTGGTTTTTTTGCATAAATACCCAGGAGTGGAATTTCTGGGTCATATGGTAGAGTTCTATTGTTAGTTTTTTGAGGAACCTCCATAGTGTTCTCCATAGTGGCTGCACCGATTTACATTCCCACCCACAGTGTAGGAGGGTTCCCTTTTCTCCACACCCTCACCAACATTTGTTATTTGTGTTCTTTTTGATGATGGCCATTCTGACAGGTGTGAGGTGATATCTCAGTGTGGTTTTGATTTATATTTCCCTGATGATTAACAATGTTGAGCATCTTTTCATGTAACTGTTGGCCATCTGTATGTCTCCTCTGGAAAAATGTCTGTTGAGTTCTGCCCATTTTTTTATCAGGTTGTTTTTTGTTTTTGATGTTGAGTTGTATGTGCTGTTTATATATGTTGGATATAAATCCCTTATTGGTCATATCCCTTGCAAATATTTTCTCCCATTCAGTAGATTGTGTTTTCATTTTGTTGATCGTTTCCTTTGCTGTGCAAAACCTTTTAAGTTTAATTAGGTCCCATTTGTTTATTTTTGCTTTTGTGTCCTTTAGCAGACGGATCGAAAACAATATTGCTGTGATTTATGTCAAAGAGTGTTCTACGTTTTCCTTTAGGAGTTTTATAGTATCCAATCTTATATATAGGTCTTTAATCCATTTTGAGTTTATTTTTGTATATGGTATTAGAGAATGCTCTAATGTCATTCTTTTACATGTAGCTGTCCAGTTTTCCCAGCACCACTTATTGAAGAGACTGTCTTTTCTCCATTGTATATTCTTGCCTCCTTTGTTGTAGATTAATTGACCATAAGTTCATGGGTTTATTTCTGGACTCTCTATCCTATTGTGTTGATCTGTGTGTCTGTTTTTTGCACCAGTACCATACTGTTTTGATTACTGTAGCTTTGAAGTATAGTCTAAAGTTAGAGCGTATGATTCCCCCAGCTCCGTTCTTTCTCAAGACTGTTTTTTGCTATTCAGGGTCTTTGTGTTTCCATACAAATTTTAAAATTATTTGTTCTAATTCTGTGAAAAATGTCATTGGTAATTTGATAGGGATTGCATTGAACCTGTAGATTTCCTTAGTAGTTTAGTCATTTTACCAATATTGATTCTTCCAATCCAAAAACACAGTAAATCTTTCCATTTGTATCGTCTTCAGTTTATCTCATCAGTGTCTTATAGTTTTCCAAGTACAGCTCTTTTGCCTCCTTAGGTAGGTTTATTCCTAGGTATTTTATTCTTTTTGATGTGATGGTAAATGGGTTCCCTTCATTTCTCTTTCTGAGAGTTTGTTAGGGCATAGAAATGCAACAGATTTTTGTGTATTAATTCAATATCCTGAAATTTTAGCAAATTCATTGATTAGCTCTAGTAGTTTTCTGGTGGCATTTTCAGGATCCTCTATGTATAGTATCATGTCATCTGCAAACAGTGACAGTTTTACTTCTTCCTTTCCAATTTGGATTCCTTTTTTTCTTCTCTGATTGCTGTGGCTAGGACTTCCAAAACTATATTGAATAAAAATGTTGAGAGTGGGCATCCTTGTCTTGTTTCTGATCTGAAAGGAAGTGCTTTCAGTTTTTCACCATTGAGTATGATGTTAGCTGTGAGTTTGTCATATATGGCCTTCATTATGTAGAGGTGTGTTCCCTCTATGCCACTTTATGGGGAGTTTTTAATCATACACAAATGTTTTAGAGCTGATGATTCTTTGATGGAATTTGTCTAGGATCCTTTAGAACCTATAGAGCCAACTAGATCACTTGTTCTACACTCAATTCTAGTTATTAGTTCAACTAAGTCATCCTCAATGACAAATAGATAGTTGGTGTTTTCACTTATAAGCTTTAAATCAAACTGTCTCAGCCTTGCTTTTACCAGTAAAATATACTGAGTCATTGTGAGTTCCCTTACAATATTTCGATGTTGACATGAAAGCAAGAAATATGGTCGTGATATTGGCTCAAAAGAGAATATGATGACATTTTTGAACTTTTAAAAATAGTCCTTTGTTCTTTGAATTTTTAAAAGCTATATAAGCAGTGTCTAAACTATTGATCTTCACTACAAGCCCTAACAAAAAGAATTCATTTCCAAATGTGAGAAAAACTTGAAAGAGGCTGTGGATAACAGCGTGGGGATTGGAGATGATTAACATTTGTGATTAATTATCACAAGTGAAAGAGTGAAACTTTTTATAAAGGAAAAAAATCAAGGAGACATCTTTAATCTTCCTTCAAAAGGCATTTAATACAAATGAATAATTTTACTGCTTTCCATTTCCACTCTTTTTCACATTCATGCATCCACTTTAAAACAAAGTATTGACTAAAAAGTGCTTAATGGTTAATTAACAATGTTGATTGCTTACATTGTTTAAACTGCTGTTTAAAGTCATTTTATATTCCTAAGTCATTTATTTCCCCTTGAATTTGAATTTGATTTTGTCATACTTACCTTCTGTAGTAAAATTTCTAAAACATAACTCTAACCCTTTTATGAATATTTTAATAAACTCAATAACCATGCCTTAATCATCTTGTTATGGACATCAAATTTTCCAAATTAATAATGAATTAGATGAGTAGAGAGAGAAATAGATTTCTTTTACTTTTTATTTATTTTTATTGAGATATACTTGACATATAAGATTGTATTAGTTTCAGGTGTACAACATGATGGTTCTGTATTTGTATGTATTGTGAAGTGATCACCACAAGTGACATCTAGTTAACATCCATCAACACCTGTAGTTACAGTTTCATCTTTCTTGTGATGAGAACTTTTAAGAACTACTTTCTTAGCAACTTTTAAAGAGGTAATACAGTATTATTAACTACAGTTACCATGCTGTGCATTACCTCCCCAGGGCTTATTTATCTTATAATTAGAAGCTTGTCCTGTTGGGTCATATTTAAATCCAGTGCTTGAACAATTTGATTTTTCTTAATGACCCTGGCAATTTTTTAAATGTATCATTTAATGACATTGCACAAATTTAAAAAATATCTTTATTGGAGTATAATTGCTTTACAATATTGTGTTAGTTGCTGCTGTACAACAAAGTGAATCAGCTATACGTATACATATATCCCCATATCCACTCCATCTTGAGCCTCCCTCCCACCCTCCCTCTCCCACCCATCTAGGTTTTCAGAAAGCATCGAGCTGATTTCCCTGATTGCACAGCTTTTTAAAAATGATAACCTTGTATAACAATTGGTAGAGAAAAATTTTCTAACTCTGTTGCAACCAGGATGATCTAGGCTTGTCTATGATAAAATCATTTTTTTTTTTTTACAAATCTAAAGAATGCTTATGGTCTAAATGCATGCTGTCTGTGGACCTCCGCATCTACAGGTATCTTCTCTGCAACTGGGACATGGTTTTCCACTTATTAAGGTGGGTAGAAACTGTGTCCCTTGCCTGTTGCCCACTTGTGGCATTCTGTATGTGACCAAAGACCTCTCGTGGGGACCAAACCAGAATCTGGCATCATGACCTGAACCAGAAAATTAACTCCTATTGAAAAGAGAAATGGCTGAAAGAAAGAACAGGAAGACCTAATATTTTAACATGTACTTGTCACAAGCAATGTAAATTCCAAAATCAACAAATAGGTGGTTGTCAAAATGTGTCACTTCTCTGCAGTGGCAGGCTGACAAATTGTGACAAATTTTAGGTGCATTTTGACAACAAGGAATAATGAACTGTGGTTGCATTTGGGAAGGATTTTTTAAATATACATTTTATTTATATATTTTAAAATTTATTTTACATTTATTTATTTTTGGCTGTGTTGGGTCTTTGTTGCTGAGCACGGGCTTTCTCTTGTTGTGGCGAGCAGGGGCTACTTTTCATTGCAGTGTGCGGGCTTCTCATTGCGGTGGCTTCTCTTTTTGCAGAGCATGGGCTCTAGATGTGTGGGCTTCAGTAGTTGTGGTGCGTGGGCTTCAATAGTTGTGGCACGTGGGCTCAGTAGTTGTGGCTCACGGGCTCTAGAGCGCAGGCTCAGTAGTTGTGGCGCACGGGCTTAGTTGCTCCGTGGAATGTGGGATCTTTCCGGACCAGGGCTTGAACCCGTGTCCCCTGCATTGGCAGGAGGATTCTTAATCACTGCGCCACCAGGGAAGTCCCGAAAATGATGAATTTTTAAGTTTAAACCAGTAGTTGGTGGATGGGATTTAAGAAAGCAAATCTGGTAGTTTAAAATTTTATCAGTTTTAGGAGTTGGTCCACAGATTTACCCTCAAATAAATTCCTATGCATTCATTGTCCAGTGACATTTAGAAAGCTGCATTCTTGTGCTGTGTTAAGCATCTACACAAATTGGTTATAAGAAAAGTAGTATTTATAGATAAAAATAAATAGCATTGTCTTCTAAACTTGAATTACTATCCAAGGGAAACATCACCTTTAAAAAATACAGTTCAATAAAATAGACAGTTTCTTAAAAAAATTTTTGTCAATAGATAATCCGTGAATGCTGGTTTTGTGGTGTGTTTAGGATTTATAAAATTCCCTGAAGAAACCTGCCACTACTCATTATAATACAACTGCCAAGCACAGCCATCAACACCTACCTTACATTTACTAAGAATTACTTTGCGTTGGTATTTATTTACACTAAAGTGTTCAGATCCTAAAGAGATGGTTTAAATTGTGGCATTATTTCAGTCATTCTGTCTTTTAAAGTTTACCTAGAAAGTATTCTTGCCTGGGCTGTTAAAATCCAACTGCTCCATTTTGAGAGGTTTGGTAGATGAAGCACTTTTGTTGGTTATTTAAGGCTGAAATATAATATATAATTGGCTTGAATCAGAATGAGAGTGATCAAGGGATAGATTCAGCAGCAAACATATTTTTGCTCACAAAAAGGTCAACACAGCAGAGAAATGAAGCTCACTTATCCTTCGGATCAAATGGTCCTTCCTTTTCAATCCTGGGGGTCAATTGCAAGGCACCCAATGTTGAGACAACTCAACCTTATCCATCTCAGATTCAGCATATGTGTATGTTACTGTGAGGATTTATTTAGAAAATACATATTGACAACAGCCAAGACAAGGAAGCAACCCAAGTGTCCACTGACAGAGGAATGGATAAAGAAGATGTGGTACATATATGCAATGGAATACTACTCAGTCATAAAAAAAAGAATGAGATAACGCCATTTGCAGCAACATGGATGGACCTAGAGATGATCATACTAACTGAAGTAAGTCAGACAGAGAAAGACAAATACCATATGATATCACTCATATGTGGAATCTTAAAAAATGATATAAATGAACTTGTTTACAAAACAGAAACAGACTCACAGACTTTGAAAACAAACTTATGGTTACCAGAGGGGAAAGGAGGGGGGATAAACTAGGAGTTTGGGATTAACATATACACACTACTATGTATAAAATAGATAATCAGCAGGACCTACTGTATAGCACAGGGAACTCTACTCAGTATCTTGTAATGACCTATAAGGGAAAGGAATCCAAAAAAAAAAAATATATATATATATATGTATGTGTATATATATGTGTAAAAAACTGAATCACTGTGCTGTACACCTGAAAATGACATACTGTGAATCAACGATACTTAAGTAAAATAAAAATTTAAAAAAACAATGAAACACACATAAAGCACCATCCTGGCCTATCACAGGTGCCTGGCACATCTTTATATATTTAAGAAAATATCATGAACCCATTAAAACTGGAGTCTTTTTAATGGTGTGCTACCTATATTTATGTCTTTGACCAAAGAACCATGTTTATGCAAGATGTTAATATTAGGGGAAGCTGGGTGAAGGTTATACGTGGGAACGCTCTGCACTGTCATGGTACATTTTCTGCAAATCTAAAAATGATTCCGAAACCAAAAGTATATTTAAAAGAAAAAACAGAAGTCTGCCTGGATTAGTGAAAACTTGAGGACCTGAGGTCAGATTTGCCTGCCACGCTCCATGTGATCAGTCAAATTCCTGCTGGCAGGCAGTGGATCCTGGTTGCAAGTATCACTGGATCTGTCCCCACCCAAGGTGTGTGGTGAAATCAGTAGCTACCCTTGGCTAAATGCAGCCCCTACAAATGTAGGGCACTGTCATTGCACTGAGACACCAAGAAAAAATCCTGGGGATCGATTTAGCCTCCATTCCTGTGCAACGTATACCTGTTGTCTTTATGTCTACATCAGCATCATGAAAGATAAGAACTGTGTTATCTCACGGGTCATTCAAGTCTAATTAATTACATATTTATCTAACGTATAAGTAATATGATCAGTTACATTAATTAAAGAAACATTATTAAGGGGGAAATAGGCAGAAGGAAATAATTTCTTGACCCATGCTTTTGACATAACTGTGTCGAATCCTCGTTTGCTTTGTGAATACAGGCTTTTCCTGTGTGGCCGATAGACGAGGAGAATATTCAATCCAAAAGGAAACAAAGAATTTGGCCTCAATAGGACAGCCTATTTTGCAATGTATTTTTAGAATGCTGAGGATTTAGGACTAAAAGGAGTGACTCTGATCGTGTTACATGAGGCGTTCACACATCTGTCCTACAATGGATATTGTATCTTTGGCAAAACATTCCTCTTTCAGACCAGTTTCTCATTTGTTGTCCATCAGTGATGCTTTTATATGTCACAGAAAGGAGAGAAAAGCCTTTATGATGAAAATACTTTTGATACTGACTTGACATAGAATTTATGTGGGATAAACTTTTGCAGCCTCATGTTTGAAATTATTTAAAATAGATTATTATTGTGCTAATAACTTCAAGTTTATACATTTTCCTGCTTAATTTACAAACATTACATGGGACCAGTATTTGTTGGCAACCAATGTGACACTGGTTGTGGGGATGAAGTCATATTCAACACGATGCAGGTGAGTAAGAATCGGGACAACTGAGTTCAAATTTTCTTCCAGGCTGGCAGTTCTGATAGGAGCTACTTAATTGGATTTGCTAATCTAATTATCCCCAGCAGAAAACTAGGATCAATAATATTATTCCTACCGATG
The DNA here is from genome assembly GCF_965194825.1 of Balaenoptera physalus. NCBI lineage: Eukaryota > Metazoa > Chordata > Mammalia > Artiodactyla > Balaenopteridae > Balaenoptera > Balaenoptera physalus. The sequence continues at coordinate 15,409,481 of NC_138904.1, read as the reverse complement.
AGTCTCTATGAGCTGTTTACTAGATGGAGTTGTTAAGATCAAACAGCATGAGAGGAAGTTTCCTTGTACATCATAGGTCCTTCATTTTATTAACACGTAGATGAATATAGAGGATTTTCATTGAGGACCACGAGTAGCCTGGTAGCTATTTTATTATAAGACCCAATATAAGAATTTTGATTTTTAAAAAATTTCCCAAGAGTTCTAGATAGTTTAAGTATTGACTCCTAACGTTTAGAATTAATTCTTTTGTTTCTATTTAAAAAATTTTTTAAACTTTCATATAATTTTAGAAGGTTGCACTCCATCTACAGTTATTACAAGATATTTGCTATATTCCCCATGTTGTAAAATCCATCCTTGTAGCCTGTCTTACACCCAGTAGTTTGTAACTCCCACTCCCTCACCCCTGTACCCACTCCCCACCACTGGTCACCACTAGTTTGTTCTCTGTATCTGTGAGTCTGCTTCTCTTTTTATTTTATTCAGTAGTTTGTTGTGTATTAGATTCCACATATACATGGACACGACCATCTTGAATTCCCTTGGAACTCTTGAAAAGGTGATTTTCCATTTACCAACAATGACAGAACAATTAAAAAGGACAGAAAGAATGTGATAGAAAATAGCCAACATGCTTTGGAGTCCCTGCGTGCGTGAGCCTCGTGCAAGGACTGTCTCACTTCTGCTTCTGTGAATTCTTCGTGGTGTTTCCTCTTGTGCATTTGGCCCCGTGGATTTCCATCCTGTGGTTACAAGCTTGGCTGTTCCTCAAAAAAAAAAAAAAAAAACCTTTGAAAAGTCCTACCCTATGTCACTGGGTTTGCAGAGCATGTGGGTTCTGCCATTTCACTCACAGTGGCAGACACATTCCTTCAGCAGACATTTAATTGAGCACATACTGTAGCCCCAGGACTGATAGGGTTGGTGTTGCAGCAGGAGAGAGAAAGGAGTCACGGGTGACGCATGCTTTTCTGTCTGATGATGTAGACGGCGATGCTGATGTATTCTGAGAGTAAGAGGAGCAGGTTTATTGGGGTAACGTGACCGCTGTAACTTAAAATACTTTTCCTGGGGCTTCCCTGGTGGTGCAGTGGTTAGGAATCCGCCTGCCAATGCAGGGGACATAGGTTCGAGCCCTGGTCCAGGAAGATACCACATGCCGTGGAGCAACTAAGCCCGTGAGCCACAACTACTGAGCCTGCGCTCTAGAGCCCACGAGCCACAACTAATGAGCCCACGTGCCACAACTACTGAGCCCACACACCTAGAGCCCACGCACCACAACAAGAGAAGCCACCGCAATGAAAAGCCCACACACCGCAATGAAGAGTAGCCCCCGCTCGCTGCAACTAGAGAAAGCCCCGTGCAGCAACGAAGACCCAATGCAGCCAAAAATAAATTAATTAAATAAATTTTAAAAATAAATAAATAGCTTTCAGTGAGTGACGTCAAGAAACAACTGGTGATACAACTCTGTGGTTCAAGGGATAGATTAATTGGCAATCATTAGCCCATAGTGATTAGAAGATAGATTTTTCATACAAAAATGTTTTCATACATTTTCTACTTTGTTGTACGTGCCTCAGTTACATCTAATTTTCAGCCGACCTGGGTAAACTCATACCTAAAATTCAATGGAAGAAAATAAACCAAAACAGTCACAGTGGACTTGTCAACATCATTTAACAAGACCTGATTGCACACAAGAACACAAAACCTATGAGAGGTTTTTCCTTCACCTTCCAAAATTCCTCCTTTGGATTTCACATCCAAAATTAAACTTTCCAGAGGTGGGACTTTCCTGGTGGTCGAGTGGTAAAGAAACCGCCTTCCAATGCAGGGGACGGGGGTTCGAACCCTGGTCGGGGAACTAAGATCCCACATGCCGTGGGGCACCTAAGCCCGCGTGCCACAACTGCTGAGCCTCTTCGCCTCAACTAGAGCCCACGTGCCACAAACTACAGAGCCCACACGCGCTGGACCTTGTGTGCCACAACTAGAGAAGAGAAAACCCGCACGCCACAACTAGAGAGAAGCCTGCATGCCACAACGAAGAGCCCGTGTGCTGCAACGAAAGATCCCGCGTGCCACAAACTAAGACATGATGCAGCCAAAAAACAAAGCATAACAAAATCCACAGGCTAACGTGCAACAGGACCTCGTAACTTATCAGAAGTAAAATTTCACATCAGCCAGTGGAGGATGGACACGTATATTGTAACAGAAATGATGTGTTTGTGAGCATAGGATACAGCTGCTTCATTTTGACTCTAAGTATCCCAGTGTTTGAGACACGTGCCCTTATGAGTTTATCATCTTTTGCAAATTAAAAGTTAGAATGAATGAAAAGCAGTGCGCCAGGAACGGAGAACAGTTAGTTGCCTGTTTAGATGGTTAATCCAGAGAGTTGAATACTATGTACACATTTACTAAAGAACAAAATATATGTAAACCTGGTGAATAATTCTTGGACAAGAAAGATGTAAACTTTATTATCAGGGAGCCATCCAACCATAAAAGTAGAAGATTAACCAAGTCTGGATACGTAGAAGGCATTTCCTAGTTTTATTATTAGTGCCGTCAGATGGTTTGAACAGAAACTCAAGACACAATTTATAAAAATGTGTTTGGAAACACATCTGTGTGCTGCAGGGAGATAATCGAAACAATCTATATCCCATCACATTCTGCATTCATCCATTGAAATGCTTTTTGGCGTTCTCCCATTTTGCTTCCAAATGGGTAAGCTGTACATTAATATTAGCATACACAGTGCCCACGTCTTTCTCCTCTTAATCCAGTGATACATTATGTGGATGACATACATAAAAAAAGGATTAGAGCCTACACAGGCATTGAACATCGAAAACCCAGTATTATTGACCCAGTTTTTACAGATGTGGAGACGCACACCCTTTGGAGAAAATCTCCAGGTTTTCTAGAAGCAGCAGACTCCATAGGAGTGTAAGCGTTGTATCCATGGCACTGAGTTCTCCACAACATGAAGCTGAAGACCTTATAGTATCTCCCTTTTCCTACATTTTAGTGGCTTCATCAAACGAGGGATATATACGACTGTTAACCACTCTCAAAGCACCAAGAATAATAAATTGCCTGCGAAATGGTTAATCCAGAGATTTGTACACTATGTACACATTTACAATAGAACAAGGTATATATTATCTATATAACCTGGGGATTAATCCTCATGGGAGGAAGGTGTAACCTTCATTCCACCAAAGTTGCCATCATCGTTTCTATTCAAATGTTTACGCATTCAAGCTTTTTCTCATGTGTAACACGTGTGCCAAAGTGTCCAAAAATTCTTACTTGACATCAGTGGCTCCTGTAGCTTCAGACCCAGCTGGTAAAGGCTTCTGTGTTGCCAGCAATTTTGAGAGCTTTTTTCTCCAGTAATTAACAAGAATCAACCTGTCAACTTTTTTCCCCTACAATTAGAGCAAGGTCAAGGTAATCACCCTAAAATGCATCACTGTCTTGCAGTTCCACGCACTAGTTTTCTTGAGTTGGAGACCAAGGAGAACTATGAAAACACCTGGGGATTTTGACTTAGTTTTAAACGGCTGCTTCTGAGCTGAGGCTGGCATTAAAAGGCTGTGGTTGACACGGGTTAGAAGTTGGGGTGATGATTTTGCTGATTCACTTCCCCAACAGGTGTTCTGCATCGTATTAAGAGCAGTGTTTGCCTCTGGTGCACATCTTTTCCCCATCATCCTGTGCTTTGCAGACTGCCGCCAGACGGGGAAATGATACAGGGCATCTTTGTGTGTGTGCCACCGAATGGCCTGCGGAAGTGAGGCGGGGCACAGAGGCCCCCAAATTCCCACACTGGTGGCAAGACTCAACAACACTGCACTCAGAAGCTACACCCTAATAAATCTCCCACAGCACAAGTGTGCAGAATGGCCTGGAAGAGATGGGCAGGTATCGCACCATGCAGATGAAGACTGTGAATCATCTGTACAAAACCTAGACTCCTTCTTTTTTCCCAAAACTTTATATTTTTAGGGCAGTTTTAGATTCACAGCAAACTTCAGGGGCAGATAACAGAGATGTCCCATATAATCCCAACCAGGACCCATGCATAGCTTCCCCCATTATCAACTCCCCCCTCAACCGCAGAGGGTACCTTTGTTAAAATTGATGAACCTACACTGATACATCATGACCCAAAGCCCATAGTTTATACTAAGGTTCACACTTGGTGGTGTACTTTCTGTGGGTCTGGACAATGTAGCCTTCATTATAATATCATGCAGAATAGTTCCACTGCCCTAAGACTCCTCTGTGCTCTACCTATTCACCCCTCCCTCTCCTCACCCCCTCTAAAGAACCCTTCTGTCAATCACTGATCTTTTTTTTTACCATCTCTGTAGTTTTGCCTTTTCCAGAACGTCATAGAGTTGGAACCATACAGTATGTAGCCTTTTCAGACTGGATTCTTTCACTTAGTAACATGCATTTAAGGTTCCTCCATGTTTTTTCATGGCTTGATAGGTCATTTCTCTTCAGTGCTCAATAATAGTCCATTGTCTGGATGCACCCAAGGTTATTGACCCATCCACTTACTGAAGTTGCTTCCAAGTTTAGACTCATTCTTTATTTACTTTTATTCATTCCTATTATGAATATTTCCCTCAAATAAAGAAAGGCATTGAAATTAGAGTCTAGCAATAGTAGTTGCACTTGTTTTTGTTATAGTTAAATTTGAAAAGCTTACCTTGTGTGACATGGTAATCTTTGAGTCAGTACATGGTGGTACCACGGAAGATTTTATGGAAAAAATGCTCTAAAACACAGTTTACAAGATCTTTTTGGAGGACCATAAGAAGATTTTGAGGACAAAATGGCACAATCACAAGCACCTCATTTAATAGGCCATGGTACATATCGATCACAAGACCATGTAACTGGTTCTCATGCTTGAGTTAAGGTACTGTTTGTCTCAACATTCAGAAAAATTACTGTAAAGCGAAATTATGGAGTCGCTGGAGGGTTTGCTTTTGAAGGAGCAGAGAACCTCTCTGTTTTGCCGCATTCCTCATCCATGCACATCCCATGCAGTTGCCGGTGGGGTCTGCGTCTTCCAAAGTTTTTCTGCATTCAAAGCCAATACGGGGGAGCACTGATGTCAATCAAACACTAATCAAGCAGAGTTTCTGCTGTGAACAGTGAGTCTCCATAAAAGGGAAAAAAAAAAATCCTTAAGTACCAGAGTCAATACGGAAATCAACTAAGATTTCACTGGGCTGCAGACACGGATATTCAAACCTATGCCCCCCACCCCACCCCAGGCTTGGAGCAAAGCATGAAAGAGTACAGCCCGCCCTAGAGCACCAGGGGAGACAGAATAAATAAAAAAGAAGCACGTTCACGTTGTTTCTCCGTGTTTCTTTCTCCTACACAAAGTGTTGTAAACAGGAATACAATGGGGGCACAGCTGTGAAGTTTAGCAAAGACAACCGGCCTGCGGGAAGTGATGGTGGGATCCGTGAGATAAGACAAGGTAGAAGCCTAGTTTCCTAAGCTGGCCTGGCATGGCTATTTGACCCACAAATTGGAGAATCCACATAGAGATGCTTAATAACTGACTGACTGCCGTCAGGGTCCCCCAGAAAAGGAAAAAGGGGTAATTTGTTACCCAGAGGTAGATAACTAATATCACCACCCATCTCTGAATTACTTTATTTTGAATATCTGTATAATCTCTGAAGAAGGCACAGGAGCCTCAAATGAATCCCTCAAAATAAATATATATATACTTTATATACATATATTTGTATGCTATATATCTGTATATAATCATATATAATATACAATATATTTTATTATATATTATTATATATAATATATAATATATAATCCCTCTAAAGTATATGTATACACAAATAACTAATTATATGTACTAATAACAGGCATTAGTTACTACTAATTATATAGCTATATGTAATATGTATAATTATATATAGTTTTATATATCATTATTACTAATAACTAATATATAGTAATATGTAAGTTTATTTGTCTATGTTAATAACTTATATGTGTATATTGTATGTATATAGTAATAAGATATTAGTTATTACTAATGGTATGTAGTATACATAATTATGTATAGTTATGTTATTACTAATAAATATACATACTACTAATATATAGTAATATATAAGTGTATATGTATAGAAACACTATACCGTATATAGTAATATATATTAGTATATATATGTTGCATATTTATAACTAATTGAACATTTAATATTTTTTGCTGATGGCATGAAACTATCCAAGTGACTTTTAAACATTTTAAATCCATTTAAAAAGGCATACAGTAAATGCTTTGTTTGTGGAATGAACAATTCTGCAGATACCAGTAGAATGGAAAACTAGACTCGTAACGGTGTAGAAATCAGCACTTGTGCCTTACGAGAAAATTTTCAATGACTTCATGGTGCAAAATCTGCTTGACTTCAAGTATTCCTTAGTTGGAGATGAATTTGATGTACGACTGCATTTGGTTCCTTGTTTGGAAGAAGACATTGTTTCAAAAATGTATGGAAAAGTGTGTAAAATTATGTCATGAAGTGTAGAGGAGATAAAGCAATGTTTCTAAATTAAGATATTATTTCATATTAAATTTAAATGCTTGAGACTTGGGATTTGATCATTCCATCTAATTCTCTAAATATTTATATATTCAAATTGCATAAATTTATTTTTAAATCTCTCTCATTAGAAAGATTAAGGATCTCCCTGTATTCAGGATCGAGGTTACTCGTTGATGCCTTCGGTGGGCCAGGGAATATGGAATGTTTTTAGAGAATAAAGATAAATTTAAAATTTTGAGACTGCATTAACAGAGGTTTCTTTCTAGTGGCAGAGACAGGATATAAAGAGATAATGTTTTAGTAACGTGATGGATTAGGTAGAAAGGTAGAGAGAGGGCTAGAGAAACATGATGTGGGTTTTCAGCAGAGCTACTTGTTCATTGAAAGGAACAAGTCAGATCATCAACAACTAGTGAGGGAAAGTCATGGCAATTTAGGCAATAAGGAATTGCACTCCTAGCATATGAAGCCCAACAAACAAATCACAGACACTGCAATGGGGCAGGGTTGGAGGGACTGTAGTTTTCCATCTTCCTCCAGCTTGTAATCAGCCGGAAAGATGTGGAATTTGACTTGACACACGTACACAGCAGTCGGGACACAGCCTTCTCCAGAGAATAAGAAATTCGTGTATTAAATAAAGAATCTATATATTCTTTTCTGACTTTGGAGAGAGAATGTGATATGCTGTATTTGGATGTGCAAACCACTCCAAGTTTCAGACCACCATCCATGGTACCCAAGAAACATGGACGGCTGTGCACTGCTGAGATTCACAGGTTACAGATTTTTAGTGCTATGAGGAATCTTCAAAACAGACGTGCTCATATTTAGATTTGTGATGCCTCATGCTACAATAAGTAAATACGTCAGTAAATTCTGTCCTGTCGCTGTTGAAAGCAAACCTGACTTGAATTCCATTTGTACCACTACCACCAACATCTTCCTGGATATCCTCCGAGCCTTCTTACTCATCCTTATATTTTCCACTCTTGCCTCCTACAGTGTGTTCTCCACAGAACATCTGAGGATCTCCTCTGTTTGACTCTTGCATGCTTTCCTGTGATAATTAAGAACAAACTTCAAACTGCTGTATATAACCTCTGAAGACCAGTACATCCTGGACCGGCTCCTGCACCCCTACGCTGATATTGACCCAGTCTTTTTTCCAATCACTTTTTTCACTCATTTCCCCAAGATTTTACCTTCTGCTATTCACCCAGCTTCCAACCCTGTGTGTGGAACAACCTCCAGAACTACTAGGGAACATTATGACCATCAATCAAAACCAAGGACACTATCCCACTCTCTCTTTCCCTCCATGATAGAACTTTCTAGAATCTGGCATTAGCTGCTACATCTTCATTTACTCAGTCAGATACACTAGTTCCTCAAAGGGACAGTCGGCTTTATTTGCCTCACCACTGTGTGTCCAGGCCCTGGAAGGGCATGTACAAGAAAGCAGGCTCTTCTGTGGTGGTAGAGTACATAAAATATTAAATTTGCTTTAAAAATTGTCCTTCTGCTTATAAGAATACATTGATATCCACAGAGGCTGATATAGTGGCCTTTTTTGTTTACAAACCTTTATATAAAATAGGAAAACAATAATCATAGAAATATTTATGATAGAGTAAGTAAAATACTGTTTGCTACTAATCTAGAATAATTTTCTTTTTTTTTTTTATTTTAAGACTTATTTTTAGAGCAGTTTTAGGTTTACAAAAAAAGGGAGAGACGAGAGATTTCCCATTTACCTCAGGCCCCCACCCACGCATAGCCTCCCCTGTTACTGACATCACTCACCAGAAAGGGACATGTTTACCAAGAATGAACCTACACTGACACATCATAATCACCCCAAATCCATAGTTTATCTTAGGATTCACTCTTGGTGTCGAACTTTCTGTGGGTTTAGGCAAATGTATAATGTCATGTATCCATCATTATAATATCATACAGAATATTTTCACTGCCCTAGAAAACTCTGTGCTGTCTATTCATCCTTCCCTCCTCACTAACCCCTGGCAACCACTGATCCTTTTTCTGTCTACATAGTTTTGCCTTTTCCAGAATGCCATAGAGTTGGCATTGCATGGTGTGTAGCCTTTTCAGACTGGCTTCTTTCACTTAGTAATATGCATTTGAAGTTCCTCCATGTTTTTTTCAATGGATTGATAGCTCATTTCTTTTTAGAGCTGAATATTTTCCATTGTCTGGATCTAGCAGTTTATTTGTCCAATAACCTACTAAAGGACATCTTGGTTGTTTCCAAGTTTGGGCAATTATGAATAAAGCTGCTGTAAATATCTATGTGCAGGTTTCATTGTGGACCCAAGTGTTCATCTCCTTTGGGTAAATACCAAGGAGTGTGATTGCTGCATCTTACGGTTAGAGTATGTTTAGTTCTACAGGAAACTATAAAACTGGTTTCCAAAGTGGCTGTACCATTTATTTATTCCTACCAGCAATTTATGAGAGTTTCTGTTGCTCCAAATCTTTGCCAACATTTGGTTCTGTCAGTGTTGGGGATTTTGGCCATTCTAATGGATGTGTACTGGTATTTTAATTCATATTTCCCTGATGACACGTGGTCTGGAGCATCATTTCATATTTTTATTGCCACCGTTAAATCTTCTTTGGTGAGGTGCCTGTTAAGGTCTTTGGTCCATTTTTTTAATCAGGTTGTTTGCTTTCTTATTGTTGAGTGTTAAGAGTTCTTGGTATATTTTGGATAACAGTCCTTTAGCAGATGTGTCCTTGGCAAATATTTTCTCCAGGTCTTTGATTTATCTTCTCAATATCTTGACATTGTCTTTCACAGAATATAAGTTTTAAATTTTAATGATGCCCAGCTTATCAGTTATTTCTTTCACAGTTTGCATCTTTGATATTGTATCTAAAAAGACATAACTGTACCCAAGGTCATCTGGGTTTTCTCCTATGTTATTGTGTAGGAGTTTTATAGTTTTGTATTTTATATTTAGGTCTGTGAACTACTTTGAGTTAAATTTTGTGAAGGGTATAAGGTCTGTATCTAAATTGATTTTTTGCATGTGGATGTCCAGTTGTTCCAGCACCATTCGTTGAAGAGAATATCTTTGTTCCATTGTATTGCCTTTGCTTTTTTTTGCCAAAGATCAGTTGACTATATTTATGGGTCTATTTCAGGGCTCTCTATTCTGTTCCATTAATCTATTTGTCTGTTCTTTTACCAATACCACACTGTCTTAATTACCGTAGTTTTATAGTATGTCTTGAAGTTAGATAGCGTAAGTCCTTTGTTTTGTCCTTCAATGTTGTGTTTGCTATTCTAGGTCTTTTGCCTCTCCAAATAAACTTTAGAATCAGTTCATCCATATCTATCAAAATAACTTGCTAGGATTTTGATTGGGATTGGTATCAAATCTATACATCAAGTTGGGAAGAACTGCTATCTTGACAATATTGATTCTTCCTATACATTATCATGGAATATATCTCCATTTATTTAGTTTTTCTGATTTCACTCATCAGAGTTTTGTAGTTTTCCTCATGAAGACCTTGTACATATTTTGCTAGATTTATATGAAAGTATTTTATCTTGGGGGGGTGCTAATATAAATGGCATTTTGTTTTTCATTTCAAATTCCACTTGTTTATTGTTGGTATATAGAACAGTAGTTGACTTTTATGTATTAATCCTGTATCCTACAACCTTGTTGTAATCACCTTTTAGTTCCAGGAGTTTTTTAATCAGTTATTTTAGACGTTCTACATAGATGATCATGACATCTACAAAGAGGTTGATGTCTTTCTTCACAATCTGTATACCTTTTATTTCCTTTTCTTGCCTTATTGCATTAGTAAGAAATTCCAGTACAATGTTGAAAAGGACATGGACATCCTAGCTTTGGACCTCATCTTAGTGAGAAAGCTTAACTGTATTTTTCATAGATAGTCTTTATCAAATTCAGAAAGTTCCCTTCTATTCCTAGTTTACTAAGAGTTTTTATTATGAATTCTTGTTGGGTTTTGTCAAATGCTTTCCTGCATCTGTTGATAGAATAATACCTTTTTTTCCACTCTGAGTATATATTTCTAGAACATGGAAATCTATTAGTGGTTTCTACCTTCTCAGCTTCTAAATGAATTTGGATAACAATATTATTTTTGTAGAAAAACATAGAAGTACAGTGTTTTATTTTACACATAATGTATCAATACCAGTGGATATCAGAGGTCTTGATGTGTTATTTTTATATCCATATATCAGCTACTTTAAATTTGTACATAATTCTGTGTTGCCAAAATACAGAATAGCCAGTATACAAATGTGACTATCTTTGGTGTGTTTAAAAGATCAAAGAAAAAGATGCCAGTTCTCTCTGTGTCTACTTCAAAAGTGATTCTGGCTTTTTTAACATTTCCAAGAGTACCACTACCTGACAGTGTTTTAAAATGGCCTGGGCTTGTCAAAATCATGCCTGTCTTATCTCAGACATCTGTGGTTTCTCAACACTAAAAACAGCCCTTCACCTAAGAGAGTTCTTAACATCACAAAAACTTCACTGAATAACATTTTATGGTAGAATCACAGTTTCTTAAAACTAAGGAAACTATTTTATTCCCTTACAGTCAACACCTCCATATCACAATGCAATTAAGAGTCTTGTAAACATATCATTACACTTTGAACACATAGAATATATTTTCCTTTTACTCGCTGGGCATCTACAATGTGCAGTTGGCACCAATCCCTCAAAAATGCAACTCCAGACATTCACACCACAAGCTTAGTTGTGACTGGGCAAACATTAATGCACTGGTCTTATTGTTTTCTCTCCCATGAAGATAAGTAAACAAAGGTATTTTAGCAGGACAATGAATTCTTTTGATTTGGTGAAGGATCCTCAACCATTACTACAAATTTTAAACAAGATATGTTTTAGATAAAGTAAAATATGAATAAGTAAAAGGTTTCATATTTTATTCAATACACATTAAATGATGAATTTCTTTCTAATTGCCGTATTTCATTTCTTGAATTTTTAAGATTTCCAAAACGTTCAAATGTACAGAAATGTAGAGCATTGTGTATAATAAATACTGAGCACTCTTTCCCTAGATTTGACAATTTTTAATATTTTGCTGTATTTGCTTCATTTTTATCTGGTAAATGATGTCAAATTAAAGGTGACATTTTTTATAGTTTAATATTTCAATATCCTTTCTAAACAATGTATAATTCTAGTTTTACTTCTGAAAGTAAATAATTGTTGACAATTCCATAATATCTGATACCCAATTGAATTTCTTTTATTATCTCTGAAATGTATTTTATCCTTGGTCAGTTCAACCCAGAATTAAATCAAGGACTGACTGTAAATCTCCTTTTTTTTTTTAATAGAAATTAAGGACAAAGGTGAATACCTTTCATTATAACACATTTTCTATAACATCAAATAGTATATAGTATTCTATTTTTTATAGTATTCATTCTATTTTTAATATTTTATAGTATATAAATACTATATAGTATTTTTAATAAAGAAAAATATACAGATATGTTAGAGCACAAAATAGACTATAATTACTAAATGTTTAGTAATTATCCTAAAAATATTAAATATCCAAAGTCAACTAAAATCAGAATATTTTAAGTTTCAAATATCACCTTCATCTAGTGTAATTTTGTTCCATCTTAAATCATTATTTTTTTTTCTTTAAATAGTCTCCACTTTAAAACTCTTCTTCTGCTTCCTTACTCATTTCTGTGAGTACCTTTAGGCAGCTATTATACATTGAATATTTATTTCTGTTTATATTTAGATTTTTCCACAATTGATTTAGCAGTCATCCACCCAGTCTGTGAGCATTGACCCTTCTTTGTCATCTCAATTATTATTTTAATTTAGTGACACAAATGGGAATTAGTGTCCTAGGGTCCATAACATAAAGGGGATACACAGAAATTTGTTTATAATAAAGGTAGTTTACACTGTTAATTTCTTTGCAAATAATATTGCTTACAAATGTATTGCCAAAGCGTTAATGACCTGAGCATTTACCTAAAGTCAATAACAAATTAATTTTTTAAGTTATAAAAAATTGTAAAAATTATAAAGGAAGAAGTTACCAGATTTTTCCTTATATGCCAATGGTACCCTGTGTCTATATCATACCCGTCCTCCACACCATGTCCCATTTCTGGGTGGGTTACATTCCCACCCCAAAGACACAGACATGCCTGAGGTATACTGGATTCCAGTAATGTCTGTGAACTCTGAAATATAAAACTATCTCGGGGAGCAGAGAGAGAGATAACAAAACAATAACCAAGACACAATTGCAGAGAAGTCCCTACCTTCTTCCAAATCTTTGTGTGTTTATTAGACAGAGGGCTCTTAATAAACAGGGGCTAAATCATGTGTCATTTATCCTTCCACCTGTGTTGGCTGCCTTGGTATTCTGCAAATAAGAGGCATCCATAAACTTTTATCAAACTGAAGGATGCAAACACTTGCAGCAAAGACACAGAAGTATTTCCGAGCTCCTGGTGTGCCGTTGTTCCCTGTCAAGGATGTTTAAGAGGAACAAAGAGGGTTGCATGCCTGTTTTATTCACTACACCTAGGCTACTGCATACACCTATGTAGTAGGTGCTCAATAAATATTGAAGATACGAGTAAGCCTGATGGTTTTTATTGAATCTTTCCTGACACATGAAACTAGTTTTTTGCCATAATGGTTTAATTTATAAAAATGATTCTGGGCAGATTTTTTAAACCATTTTTTAGATTGAACTATAGTTAATCTACAATGTTGTGTTAGTTTCAGGTGTACAGCCGTATATATATGTACATATATTATTCTTTTCCAGATTCTTTTCCACTATAGGTTATTACAAGGTATTGACGGGCAGATTTTTTTTAATACATTTTCCAGTGAACACTCATTTTGTAGTGTATTCTTTTGTTTGGTTTCATGCCTTTCTCTAAGTCCTGGTGAGTTTCTGCATTTACCCCAATCTTTTGTTTTCATGGAATGCGTTCATCATACTCAATAACTGGACTGCCTAGAAAGGCTCTACCAGAGTAATTGCCCAAAACTCTTTCATAAGGATAGAAAATGGTGCAAAGGGATGCAATCAACGACGATAACTATTTTAGTAATCAGATGGCATGCCGAAAGATAAAATAAACAGACTTTGCAGTTAACCCTTATGGGTACTATGCGATATTGAATTAAGTTAGTTTAAAGAGAAATTGTAGAAATTGTGTTCATATTTTCATTTATTTATTGATAAAGAAATGTCCAGGTAGGATGCTGTTTTATTTATTTAATACCTGTTTTCTTTTATTTATAATTTTTAACTGAAATATAGTTGATTTACAATGTTGTGTTAATTTCTATTGGACAGCAAAGTGATTCAGTTATACATATATACATTCTTTTCCACTATGGTTTATCATAGGCTATTGAATATAGTTCCCTGTGCTGTGCAGTAGCACCTTGTTTTTATCCATTCTATATATAATAGCTAACATTAGCTAACCTCAAACTCCCACGCCATCCCTTCCCTAACCCCCTCCCCCTTGGCAACCACCAGTCTCTTCTCTATGTCTGTGAGCCTGTTTCTGTTTCGTAGGTAGGTTCATTTGTGTCATATTTTAGATTCCACCTATAAGTGATATCCTGTGGTCCATATCTGTATTCTGACACAGAATTGTCCCAGACAGGATGCTGAAGATACTTCGGTGATGAACGAAACGAAAATCCTTACCCTTGGGGGTCTTACAATTAGTAAAAGAGTCAATGAAGAATATAGTAAATAAACTGAAAAGTATTTTAGAAACATACAATAGCAAGGGCTTTTGAAACAGTTGATGTAGAGAGCTGGCAATCTGCGGGATAGAAGTGTGGAGTTGTGGGCTGAAATTTTCACCAAGGTCTAAAGGCAGAAGAGGAAAGCAAAACGGGCATGACAGTTCTTGAAGGAAGAGTTGGAAGGAGTGAGGGAGGGAGCTACACAGATGTGGGGACCAAACAATGCAGAGACCCCAAGGCAGGAGTGAGCAGGTGTCTCCCAGGTAACCTCTGACTTGAAGGCAGGGAGGGTAGGAGAAATACAAGATGAGGACTCAGTGTGACAGGGTACCAGATACTTAAGTCTGTTTCACTGGCTACCTTGGGGAGCTATTGCAAAGCATTGAGCAAGGCGGTTATTATCTGCTTACCTGTGTTGGGAAATGCCTCGGACATGGGCCCGAGTGGTGGAGACCAAGGATGCAGAAATTCATGGGGGAAAAAAAAATAGAGGGTCAGCCTTCAGGGCAATGCTGTTGAGTTTGGTCAGAAGTGGTATCTGATGCTCAGAGTATTTCAAAGGTTTAGCCAAAAGGATTCATCTAACAGATTAGATGTAGAATATGAGAGCGTGTAGACAGAAAGATGTCTACGGTTTTAGGAACCTATGAATTGTGCACAGTTTCAAGAGCTCACAGCTAAAGTCAAAGCCCACACTTGTATTAACCCTCTGGATGGGGATTGCTTTGAAATCCATAGTTTTGAAACTGGAAGGGATATTACTGTTGTAAAATATTAGTGGCTGAATCATAGGTGTCATTGAAATTTTGTGCTATTCACTTCAAAGAAAGGTATTTCACTTGAAAGCATACTGACTTATTCGCCCCAGCATTTCAGGGTTACACTTACTTTAAAAACCCTCTTCAAGTATATTCTAGAGAGCTTTGATATACAGATTCATGAAATCAGTGCTACCTTGCTAGTTAATTAAATTGCAACAAAACTAGTGAGACGTTCTCAAGAGAAATTGAAATATGTATTTGTGGTATTTCAGCGGTAAATGGGCTGTTTACTAATGCTTGAAAATATGAAGATGCATTGCTCTGAAAATTGTTAATATTAATTCCTGTGTTGCTTTCCTTTTTTCACATCTACAATTCCTATTTAAAAGTATATCAAGAAAATGTGTCTAACATTGCATATTCTTTAATTATTTCGGTTACAGATGAAAGAAGTTTTGGAAGTAAGAAAATGAAAGCAAAAATATATTACAAAACTACTGGGTAATAATAGGCCCGCCAAAACCAACAACAACAGCATAAAATTAGATTAAAAACTGCTAGTTAAAAGAAACCATGCACATAGATGAAGTGAGTATTTTTATAAAAAGACTGTTCCCCGATAACTTAGAAATAATTTTTATTTTAACCAAAAGCATATCAATATGAGCAAAATGAAACGAATTCATCTGGATAATGCAAACAAAAAAAAACCCGAGATGGGACTTCCCTGGTGGTGCAGTGGTTAAGAATCCGCCTGCCAATGCAGGGGATGCGGGTTCGAGCCCTGGTCCACGAAGATCCCACATGCCACGGAGCACCGAAGCCCATGCGCCACAACTACTGAGCCTGTGCTCTAGACCCCGCGAGCCACAACTACTGAGCCTGTGCTCTAGACCCCGCATGCCACGGCTACAGAGACTGCACGCCACAGCTCTGACGCCCGCGTGCCTAGAACCTGTGCTCCGCAACAAGAGAAGCCACTGCAGTGAGAAGCCTGTGCACTGCAACGAAGAGTAGCCCCTGCTCGCCACAACTAGAGAAAGCCTGCGCACAGCAATGAAGACCCAACGCAGCCAAAAGAAAACAAAACAAAAAAAGAAAAAAACCAGAAAATTCTATTGACCCTTCATCCATTTTTTTATTCTAAGGAGGCTTTAACATACAGTCATCAGTATTGGAAAGTATTTGCAGGAGAGAGGAGCATGGATTCATAGCAATAGGTCAAAGATAGAAATGGGGATCTCTTTTTAATATCAAAATTAAGCTTCCCCTGAATATGCAGTGTCCTGTAAGAACTTGAAAACATATTTAAAATGTATTATTGATACAAATGTATTAAAATATATTAAATTGTATATTAAACATGTAGCACGGGCATGTTTCTAAATTTATAGTATTCCATCAGGTAATAATTTTCATAGATATAAGCAATGCCAACATTTCCCAAGAATGTACAGCACATTCACAGCTTGGGATAAACTGTTTTTCTGCTCTTAAAAGTTATTATCTGCATCAAAAAAAAAAATCATGAGAGCCAACTAAATAAACCATTTGAGTTTGAATATCTCATATTATGCAAAAAATATGGCTCACTTTGCTCTTATTTTTTCATATTACTCATCAAAATATACTAAAATTTATCTGTGTGAAGGACAAGAAAAAAACTTCATGAGTTGAGAATATACTGATTTATATATTTAATATATAGACATGGCTGAATAAATACAAGGACAATTTTAATAATACTCTTAGGCACTCATTAACCTTTTCATTAAAGTTAATGGAACTTAGTTGTTGGTGACAACACATGGAATAAGTAGTCATGTATGAGCAAGGCAAAAAAAAAAAAGACTATAGTGAAAATTTCCCAGTGGAATTCATTTAAATATCCCAGTTGAAAACTACCATAATTTCAAAATCACTTAGTTCTAGCAAGATCATCTAAGAAGTGTGAAGTTTCAAAAATTGCTTATAA
Source organism: Balaenoptera physalus (assembly GCF_965194825.1). NCBI lineage: Eukaryota > Metazoa > Chordata > Mammalia > Artiodactyla > Balaenopteridae > Balaenoptera > Balaenoptera physalus. The sequence goes on along the minus strand of NC_138904.1, from coordinate 15,392,308 downwards.
AGAAGGTAAAGAAAACTGTTTCCATGGATAATGATATTATACCTAAGCTGTATAGACACAATAGACCAGTTTTCAGTCCTATTTTTGAAGAATAACTCGTTTTTTTCAGGAACCACTCAGTTATGAGTGGATTGCCTTATCCAGCAAATAAGATACTCTTATACTTTCTTTTACCTTTTACAGTCTTTATTCATTCATTTTCTTGTTCATGGATATACTTTTTAAAGGGAACTCAGACTTTCTCAGTACCATTGAAAAATAAATATATTAAAAAATCTTTTGATAAATTAGAAAATTTTAACTCATTCATTTGATATAAAATGGATTGGAGAAATTTGGGAAGTTGGTAATTTTATTCCTTTGTCCACAACAACAGATAGTGAAAATCAGACACAAAACAATACAATGAAAAGAAATATCCATAAGTTCAAGTATATGGAGATGATAAACATAAAATATATTTGTTGTCAAATATTCAAGGAATTTAAAAAACTCATAGAATAGGAAACTTCTTCTTTTTATATAAATTTATTTATTTACTTATTTATTTGGCTGCGTTGGGTCTTCGTTGCTGTGTGCAGGCTTCCTCTAGTTGCAGCAAGCGGGGGCTACTCTTTGTTGCGGTGCACGAGCTTCTCATTGCAGTGCCTTCTCTTGTTGCGGAGCACGGGCTCTAGGTGCATGGGCTTCAGTAGTTGTGGCGCCTGGGCTTAGTTGCTCTGCGTCATGTGGGATCTTCCCGGACCAGGGCTCAAACCCGTGTCCCCTGCATTGGCATTCGGATTCTTAACCACTGCGCCCCCAGGGAAGTCCCTAGGAAACTATTCTTATCTTCAAATACATGCTTACTGTTTTTATTGCTTCTCAAAACAAGGATTATATTTCCGTTTAGATGTGCAGTCTGCATTTTTAAATTAAAATATCACTCTAATTTTATCATGTCACTAACGATTCCTCCATTCCATGATTTTAATAGCTACAAATGAGTCCCTCCAAGGCATGGATCATATTTTTGGCATTTGACGTGGTGTGTCAGTCTGGGTGCAATCAGGGAAGCAGACCCAGGGATGCCTCTTTACACAGTGCTGAGAGTGGGTTAACACACCCTATAAGGCTGTCACTTGTAATATCTGACTTTGGCTCTTGAAGTCTACAGTTAGAAGAAGCAGATAAATGTCAAGTGGAGAGAAATAGAGCAAACAGAAACCCACAAGCACACATTTGCACATTAGAGCAGCACCAGAAGTGAGTGGTCAACTCATCCATTATATTGGGACGGTAATAATATAGCATAGTTGTAAGTTGTAATATAGCATAGCTGTAATAATACCTACAGTATAGCATAGTTGTAAGGACTAAACGAATTGTTAGGATGCCACCTGGTATAAAGGATAGTCCCTTTTCAGTACAAGCGGTGCTAGTACCAGACCTGTAGCCCTGGTGTTGGCGGCTGTAGGGTTAGTACTAATGACTTGGTGAAACCACTCTTCATAAAGCATGTTCCTACCAATACTACCAACAGGACACGGGAGATTCCCTGCCATCTTATCAAGCAACGGCTGGCATGAACGTCTCCGTTTCTCCCCATTCCCTAAAATAATTCCCATCTTTTAAAAGCCTTCTTTAAATTAAGCTCTGTTTAAACATCGGCTATACTTCAAAGGCTTACATTAATCTTCAAACTGTTACACAAAGGAAGACATCGACTGTTCTGAGAATGATAAGGAAATGACTTGTTGTTTATGCTTAGAAAACACAAATCAGGTGTTTCAATATTTTGAGTGAGGAAAATGTCAGAAACATATCTTTTGGGTACTTTTTCATTTTCTAACATATGTATGATTTTTTTCTTCTTTGACATTTGGTAGGGCATTTGGAACGTCAAAAATATACCATAGTCCAATCTGACCCTCAATTAATTTTAAAAAATCTTTGGAAATAAGCCTGATAACCAAAGATCACCACTGGAGCCAACATTTGAATATACCATGGACAGAAGCCTCAGATGATCTTGGGGAACACATGGAGTGATAATGTGAAATTTTAAATAAATGTCTAAAAATATGTCTCAACCTTTTCAGGTGGGAACATTTGTTTGCAACAGAGATGATTGTTCACCTAGAATCTAGCACCTGCAGACCCATCCAAAAAACCTGCTGGGGATCAGGGCCCCAGCGATTCATGTTTACAATAACTGCTGTAAAGCATTTAGGAAACCAGCTGCACATTTTACATAAAATAAGATGCATTTAGATCGATGGCTCCTAGATTTTGTCAAAGCTTTCTATATTTCAAACACTTTTGTAGAAAGAGCTACAGTAAGTCAGGTTTTGTATGAGATCAGTTAACTGGGTATTGATCTCACCAGGTTAATTTTTTTCTTTTTTTTTCTTTTTTGGCCATGCCACGTGGCATGCGGGATCTTACTTCCCCTACTAAGGGATGGAACCCGTGCCCCCTGCAGTGAAAGTATGGAGTCATAACCACTGGATCGCCAGGAAAGTCCCAGTTTAATTTTTTTCAGGAAGTGTTGGTAAAAGAATTTTGGCCACTTGTGTCATCCAGCTTATTTTAAAGTTATGTCTGTAACAGAAATAAAGTCTTACAGACTGTTTAAATTTCTGATACTGAAACGAGTCACATGTGAAAAGTGGAGAAGACTCAAGGAATTCAAAGGGAAGATGTCCAGAGATAAAAGATGAGATTATGAAAAACAGGGCACCAGGAATACTTTCTTGCCATGGTTATTAGCAAGCGTGGGGGAAGATAGAACTGGGATTTGACAGTGCAGGCATTTGCTGCCCATAGCAGGCAGTACTGGGGACCTCTGTGTGGACTAGGAAACTACAAGAGGTCTGGCTTTTTGTGTATTCAGAGAAATTGCTTTGGAGAATCATTGTCACAAACCATGTGGACTTCAATTTCTAAGCTCCCTTCCTTGTTGAGAATCCAAGGCTAAGCATCTCACAGGTGTCCAGGGCCAGTCCCGAGAGGCCGTCCATTTTCTCTAACTTTCTTTTAGGACTGGTGAGGGGGGAGGCATGTGTGTGTTTTGAGTTTGAAGGGCTATCCAGCTTGTATTTAAAACACATTTTTGGTGCAAGCACCAAAAGTTTTCTCTAACAAAACCTTTGCTCTTATTGTATCTTACTTCCATTTTTCATTCTCAACCCCTTGACAAAATTAACTTTTGTCTTTAGAATATAATTTATGGGCTATTGCTTTGGCTTGTGTGTGTATACATAAGTACATGTATGCATATATATGTAGATAGATAGACAGATAGATAGATGAATAGATGCATGATTGGATGGATGGACGGGCGGATGGATGGATGGATGGGTTGATGGATGGATGATTCAGTGGATGGATGATAGAGAGTGAGAGAGAGAGAATTTGTATTTTCCTCTTTTCTCATAGTGGATGTGTTATCATCTGCAATACAACCCTTGGAGGAATCTCAAAACCCAAGTTTTCCACAGTATAGAGTTAGAATATTTGAATACACATTCCCATCATAGAATGCCCCTCCATGAACTCTTACAGAGAAATCTTGCCTCACAGTTTTAAACAGTGTCTATTTTCAGTTTGTCTAGCCCTATTTAAAATACACACTTTTGGTGCAAGCGCCAAATGTGTTCTTTAACAAAACCTTCGCTGTCATTGTATTTACTTCCATTTCCCACTCTCAATCCTTGGGTGAAATTAACTTTTTTCTTTTAGATCATAATTTATGGGCCATTGCTCTGGCTTGTTTGTGTGTGTTCATAAATACGGTTGACCCTTGAACATCACAACATGGGGGGTTAGGGGTGCCAACCATCTGTGCAGTCAGAAATCCACATATAATGTGTAGTTGGCTCTCTGTATCCACAGTTCCACATCCATGGAGTCAACAAATTGCAAATTATGTAGTACTGTAGTATTTACTATTGAAAATAATCTGCATATAAGTGGATTCGCAGAGTTGAAACCCACTTTGTTCAAGGGTCAACTGAACATTTATGCATATATATATATATATATATATATATATTGATAGTTGGATGAATAAATGATTGTATGGCTGGATAGATGGAAGGATTGATGATTGGATGGAAGGATGGATCGTGAACAAGAGAGATAGACAATTAGATTTTTCTTTTTTCTCACAGTGGGTTTGTTATATATCATCCATTACGACCCTTGGAGGAATCTGAAATCCCAAGTTTTCCACTCTGTAGAGTCAGAATGTTTGAATACATATTTCCATCATAGACTGCCTCTCCACGTAATCTTATAGAGAAATCTGGCTTCACAGTTTTAAATGGTGTCTCTTTTCAGTTTGTCTAGCCACTTGTAAATCCATGGCATACGTTTGGATTATCACTCAGGAGCAGGGTAGAAGGAGACCACGCCCCAGATCTATAGAATCAGAATCTGCGTTTCATCAGTGATCTGGGTGCACATTATGTTTGAGAAGCACTGTTACCTTGTGTGTAAGTCAGCTCTAGGTCACAAACATGCAGGAGTAGTCACCCAGCATATTCGGGAAAATATTAAGTGAAATAAAAGACAACCTAAGGCCAAAGTCACAGAACAAAGGTGTGTCCTGGTGGGAGTTAATAGTCCACTAAATCAATCTAACACTCTGCAAAGCTGAATGCATTATATAATTCTTCAGGATGAGAGGATGGCTCGTGAGGTCTGCCAACCCTGAATATTTATCCTGCCTGGCTTTATGTCTGTCGTTTATTATGTATGCCTCAATCTTCTCACTGAATTATGGTGGTGTGTTTGGATGTCTGCCTCTCGGGCTGCAGGTGGGAGATTTTTGAGTACGGAAACTGCATTTGAGACTGCCTGGATGGGGAGCTATACAATATACAGAATTGAAATAAATGCCACATTTTATTTAGTGGTTGTTAAAAAAAAAAAAAGAAGCGAAAGACAGCAGCTGAATCCCTCCATGCTCCGTGAAAACCACAGCATCATATACAGCTTACCTGAAAAGCTATTAACGCTGAGGTGTCAGCTTCAACACCTGGATCTCTTGCCCTTAGCTGGCAAGCTGTGCATCTGCCCATGAACTTGCATACAATTGCACTTGGAAAACTGTTTCCAAATCAAGTCAAGGATGCTCTGAAACAAGCGACCACATTTGGTTGCTCCATTTTCTGTATCAGACACTTGATACTTCCCTTTCCATGGGAATCCACAGTATGATTCTATAGAGACTAAATTGTATCAACATTGAAAGATACAGACATATTTTGAAAAGTTATAAAGCAGGAGAAAATGAAGATCTGTACCCACCCCTATCATTGTAGCTATAACTATATGGCAGGGGCTAGCATCCTTCTCTGCCATGCTTCTTCATAATTCTTAGTATTCAAGGTGACAGCAAGTTCATTCCTTTAGTACTATCTTGTCTGACTGTACTCCAGGGAGCTGAATTATGCTCCCCCAGCCCCCCAATATGTCCATGCCCTAACATTTCAAACCTGTGAATATATTACTTTACATGGTCAAAGGGACTTTGCAGATGTGGTTATCTTGAGAATATCTAGAGATGGGGAGATGGTCCCCGGGGATCCAGCTGAGCCCAGAGTCATCCCGAGGGTCCTTTTGAAAGGGAGGGAGGGGGCTCCAGTCCTAGAGAAGATGTGAGGACTCACGAAGAAGTCAAAAAGGGAGATTCGAAGATGCTGTGCTGCTGGATTTGAAAATGTATCAAGAAGCCAGAAGGGAAGGGACGCATATCACTTATATATGGAATCTACAAAAATGACAGATACAAGCTCCTTTACAGAACAGGCATGTGGCATAAACAGACACACACAACCATATATCAAAAAGATCAACAACAAGGCCCTACTGTAGAGCACAGGGAACTCTATTCAGTATCTTGTAATAACCTATAATAGAAAACAATCTGAAAAATAATTGGTGTGTGTGTGTATAGATACATATATAAGTATATATCTGAAGCACTTTTCTGTACACCTGAAACTAACACAATATTATAAATCAACTCTGCTTCAATTGAAACAAGAAGATACAGAATTATTCCCTCACTACAAAGATCTACCTAGTGCTACCCTTTCACATTCTCACACTCCCACGATCTCCCACCTCTGACGACCATGCATCTCTTCTTCATCTCTATAACTTTGTCATTTCAGAAATGTCCCAGCAGGGAAGCATACCAGCTTCTTAACGTGTGAGGTAGAGCTTTTTCACTCAGTGGGTGACTCTTGTTTTTATTTTATGTTTCTTTTCGGAAGCGTGGTGTAGAAGTTAAACCCAGGGGACTCATGGGGAGAGGGTCTGGACTCTGACACTTAGGAGAGAGAGTCACCCAGCTGTCTGACCCTTGAATTTCTTATCTGTAAAATGGGGATAACGGTGTCATCACAGAATGGTACGAGGATTGAACGAATTAATGCATGTCAGTCTCTGACTAGACTGTTGGTTACAAGGTAAGACATCAATTTAAATGAGATGTTTTACTATGGAAAACAGTGTGGAGGTTCCTCAAGAAATTAAAAATAGAACTACCATATGATCCAGCAACTCTACTCTTGGGTAGTTATCTGAAAGAAACAAAATCACTATCTCAAAAAGACATCTAAACCCCTATGTTCATTGCAGCATTATCTACAATACCCAAGATACGGAAACAATCAAAGTATCCATCTGACAGATGAATGGATAAGGAATATGGTATATCTATACACTGGAATATTATTCTTCCATTAAAATAAAGGACATCCTGCCATTTTAACAACATGGATGGACCTTGAGGGCATTACCTTTAGTGAAATAAGTCAGAAAAAGAAAAATACTTTATGATTTCAGTTATATGTGTAATCTATAAAACAAACTAGCAGACAAACAAAAAGAATCCATCTCATAGATACAGAGAACAGACTGGTGGTTACCAGAGTTGGGGGGGGGGTAGGCAAAATCGGTGAAGGGGACCCAAGGGTACAAACTTGCAGTTATAAAATAAGTCCTGCGGTGTAATGTACAGCGTGGTGACAATAGTTAATGGCACTATTTAATTTTTTTTTTTATAATTAATTTTTATCGGAGTATAGTTGCGTTGCAATGTTGTGTTACTTTCTACTGTACATCAAAGTGAATCAGCTATACGTATACACATATCCCCTCTTTTTTGGATTTCTTTCCCATTTAGGTCACCACAGAGCACTGAGTAGAGTTCCCTGTGCTATTCAGTAGGTACTCATGAGTTATCTATTTTATACATAGTATCAATAGTGTATATATGTCAATCCCAATCTCCCAGTTCATCCCACCCCCTCCTTTTCCCCCTTGGTGTACATACGATTGATCTCTACGTCTGTGTCTCTATTTCTGTTTTGCAAGTAAGATCATCTTTACCATTTTTCTAGATTCCACATATATGTGTTAATATATGATATTTGTTTTTCTCTTTCTGACTTACTTCACTCTGCATGACAGTCTCTAGGTCCATCCACATCTCTATAAATGACCCAGTTTTTTCCCTTTTTATGGCTGAGTAATATTCCATTGTATACATGTACCGCATCTTCTTTATCTGTTCCTCTGTTGATGGACAGTTAGTTTGCTTCCATGTCCTGGCTATTGTAAATAGTGCTGCAATGAATATTGGGCTACCTGTGTCTTTTTGAATTATGGTTTTCTCTGGGTATATGCCCAGTAGTGGGATTGCTGGGTCATATGGTAATTCTATTTTTAGGTTTTTAAGGAATCTCCATACTGTTCTCCATAGTGACTGTATCAATTTACATTCCCGCCAACAGTGCAAGAGGGTTCCCTTTTCTCCACACCCTCTCCAGCATTTATTGTTTGTAGATTTTTTAATGATGGTCATTTTGACAGGTGTGAGGTGATAACTCATTGTAGTTTTGATTTGCATTTCTCTAATAATTAGTGATGTTGAGCATCTTTTCATGTGTTTCTTGGCCAAGTGTATGTCTTCTTTGGAGAAATGTCTATTTAGGTCTTCCACCCATCTTTTGATTCGGTTGTTTGTTTTTTTGTTATTGAGCTGCATGAGCTGCTTGTATACTTTGGAGATTAATCCTTTGTCAGTAGCTTCGTTTGCAAATATTTTCTCCCATTCTGAGAGTTGTCTTTTCATCTTGTTTATGGTTTCCTTTGCTGTGCAAAAGCTTTTAAGTTTAATTAGGTCCCATTTGTTAATTTTTGTTTTTATTTTCGTTAGTCTAGGAGGTGGGTCAAAAAAAGACCTTGCTGTGCTTTATGTCCAAGAGTGTTCTACCTATGTTTTCCTCTAAGAGTTTTATAGCTTCTGGCCTTACATTTAGGTCTTTAATCCATTCGAAGTTTATTTTTGTGTATCGTGTTAGGGAGTGTTCTAATTTCATTCTTTTACATGTAGCTGTCCAGTTTTGCCAGCACCACTTATTGAAGAGAGTATCTTTTCTTCATTGTATATTCTTGCTTCCTTTATCAAAGATAAGGTCACCATATGTGCGTGGCTTTATCTCTGGGCTTTCTCTCCTTTTCTTTTGGTCTGTATTTCTGTTTTTGTGCCAGTACCATACTGTCTTGATTACTGTAGCTTTGTAGTATATTCTGCAGTCAGAGAGCCTGATTCCTCCAGCTCCATTTTTCTTTTTCAAGATTGCTTTGACTATTCGGGGTCTTTTGTGTTTCCATACATATTGTAAAATTTTCTGTTCTAGTTCTCTGAAAAATGCCCTGGGTAATTTGATAGAGATTGCATTCAATCTGTAGATTGCTTTGGGTAGTATAGTCATTTTTACAATATTCATTCTTCCAATCTGAGAACATGATATATCTCTCCATCTATTTGTATCATCTTTCATTTCTTTCATCAGCATCTTATAGTTTTCTGAGTACAGGTCTTTTGCCTCCATTGGCAGGTTTATTCCTAGGTATTTTATTCTTTTAGTTGCAATTGTAAGTGAGATTTTTTCCTTAATGTCTCTTTCTGATCTTTTGTTGTTAGTGTATAGGAATGCAAGAGATTTCTCTAAATGTTTGATAGAATTCGCCTGTGAAGCCGTCTGGTCCTGGACTTTTGTTTGTTGGGAGTATTTAAAATCACAGATTGAATTTCAGTACTTATAATTGGTCAGTTCATATATTCTATTTCCTGTTTCAGTCTTGGAAGGTTGTACTTTTCTAAGAATTTGTCCATTTCTTCCAGGTTGTCCATTTTATTGGCATATATTTGCTTATAGTCATCTCTTATCATCCTTTGTATTTCTGTGGTGTCAGTTGTAACGTTTCCTTTTTCATTTCTAATCTTACTGATTTGAGTCCTCTCCATTTTTTTCCTGATGAGTCTGGCTAAAAGTTTATCAATTTTGTTTATCTTCTCAAAGAACCAGCTTTTAGTTTCATTGATCTTTGCTATTGTTTTCTTCATTTCTATTTCATTTATTTCTGCTCTGATCTTTTTGATTTCTTTCCTTCTACTAACTTTGGGTTTTGTTTTTTTGTTATTGTTCTTGTTCTTTTTCTTGTTGCTTTAGGTGTCAGCTTAGATTGTTTATTTGAGATTTTTGTTTCTTGAGGTGAGATTGAATTGCTATAAATTTCCCTCTTAGAACTGCTTTTGCTGCATCCCATAGGTTTTGGGTCATTGTGTTTTCTTTTTTTTCTTTTAATAAATTTATTTATTTATTTATTTATGGCTGTGTTGGGTCTTTGCTGCTGTGTATGAGCTTTCTCTAGTTGCAGTGAGCAGGGCCTACTCTTCGTTGCGGTGCGCAGGCTTCTCATTGCAGTGGCTTCTCTTGTTGCAGAGCATGAGCTCTAGGCATGCAGGCTCTAGAGGGCAGGCTCAGTAGTTGTGGCGCACAGGCTCAGTTGCTCCACGGCATGTGGGATCTTCCCAGACCAGGGCTCAAACCTGTGTCCCCTGCCTTGACTGGTGATTCTTAACCACTGTGCTACCAGGGAAGCCCCCATCGTGTTTTCATTGTCATTTGTTTCTAGATATTTTTTGATTTCCTCTTTGATTTCTTCAGTGATCTCTTGGTTATTTAGTAGCATATTGTTTAGCCTCCATGTGTTTGTGTTTTTTACAGTTTTTTTCCTGTAATTGATTTCTAATCTTATATCATTGTGGTCAGAAAAGATGCTTGATATGATTTCAATTTTCTTAAATTTACCAAGGCTTGTTTTGTGACCCAAGATGTGATCTGTCTTGGAGAATGTTCTGCGTGCCTTTGAGAAGTGTATTTTGCTGCTTTCAGATAGAATGTGCTATCAATATCAATTAAGTCTATCTGGTCTAATGTATCATTTAATGCTTCTGTTTCCTTATTAATTTTCTGTCTGGATGATCTGTCCATTGGTGTAAGTGGGAACAACACTTTTACATTTAAAAGTTGCCAAGACAGTAAATCTTAAAAGTTCTCATCTCTGAGAAAAACGATGTGCGGTGATGTATGTTAACGAAACACATTGTGATGATCATTTTGCTTATATACTTGTATCAGATCATTATGCTGTACACTTAAAACTAATACAGTGCGGTATCTTAACTATATCTCAATAGATAGATAAATAAATAAACTATTTCACGAGCACATTGCTCTCTCTCAATAGATAGATGGTAGATCATAGATAAATGATAGATGGGTAGATAGAGAGATGGATGGATGGATGGATAGAAGGATGGATAGATAGATACGTATATATGATCTTAAATATACATATTTCCTGTTGATTGATGAGTAATAATCTAGTTTGATTGAGTACATGGTAGGAGACTCAAACCGTGTAGTTTAACCCATTTTTCCATTTGAGAAGGGAGGGTGTATGGTCAGCCCATTTGCGATGGCTTTTGTCATCTTTCTGTCCATCCCCTGCTTGACCAGACACTGCTTCACTCACATCCTTTTAATGATAGGGCTTAATCTGTAACTGCCTCTGTGCTTGCCCCCTGCCCCAGCCGCTGGTTTCCTTGGTAACTGTTGAGCCAGCTTTCCAATCCCCCTGTAAATGGTAGCCTCCTTCCCTCCTGAGGAGCAAAGATTGTTTCCATGTCCCATCCGTCATCTGCCACACACGGTCCGTTGTCACTCCAGGACCTTGCTTCAGATGTGTAAGGTCCGCCATCTGTTAAACCACTGATGTCTCTGTTGCTGACCCCAGCCTCTTTCTTCCGTTTCCAGGCCAGGCAAGTATAGGGCTTGCAGGCGTGCAGGGTGCAGCCCAACAGAAGTCAAGTGGAATTAAAAACCTCCATTGCTGTACAAAAGGTAAAAATTGCCAAGATTTTAGGTAGATTCATATGGTGCCTTTCTAATCAACTCCTAAACGTTCACATGTGTTTACTATTGAGAAGTTAGAGCGGAGCATAGTGTAAGTATGTGTAGGAAAATCACGTCCTGTTTTTAAAAAACAACCTGCCTTTCTGTTCTGTCTCTGCTGTGTGTAGGACACAAAGGTAGCTGACTTTGTGTGACTTTTTCTTCTCTCCTCATTATTTAACACCTTCTGATAAACGGAACCCAGGCACAATTCATCACGCAACACAAGCTGACAAAGCTCAGCTGGAAACATTTAAAACACAGCCTCTGTGAAAGAGAAAATTGTGTAGCTCTGTACATGCAAAATTGGGGCCATGATCTAGTTTAAATAATTCCTTTTTCTAAAGCCTGCCAGACACATGACTGTAAAATACATCATTCGCACTTATATCGGTAATTAAAAAGTGCCAGCCTGTAATCTAAAGGTGTAAAAGGGAGGGAAAAATCTTGCTTGTTTCCCCTGCAGTTCAAACATGACTTTGTCCTTATCCCAACATTTCAAAAAAGGCAACTGTGTGTGAAATCTACATAAATCATCTACTAATACAGGAGTTATGCTCTATAAAAATTTTAAATACATCAGTGTTGGGACTTAAAATAGTCAAATTTATCTGGACAATATGGAAGAGAACATTACAAATTAACAAGATACCTGAAATATAAAGAATTTCCTTGTTATCAGTTTACTTCCAAGAGCAGAAAGTAAACAGGTATAGATCATTAAAAGGTTTCCTTAGTAGGCTCACTTAGAAGGCAGTTTATGAAAGTAAAAGACAATTTAATATTAACAGACCAGTCAGCCCTTGAGATTGAGTTAAGATTTCTTTAGTTCTTTTTGTTCTTAAGATAGTTTAGCTATTTTTCTTAACTCATGTTATTAATTTTCAAGCAATTTGTTGAAAAACACTGTATAACCATCAGCCCAAATCCTCTTTAAATTTTTCCAAATATGTCATTGATTAAATCTAAGTTAACTAGTTGTTTGGCTTAGATATTACTAATGAATGAATGGTTTGCAGATGTCATTTTTTTAGGTGGCTCAAGGCTTATTTAATTGAGCTGAGATGTGGCTTTCCATCTTTGATTTTTAAAATTTATTTATTTATCCTTTATTTATTTATTTTTGGCTGTGTTGGGTCTTCGTTGCTGCACGTGGGCTTTCTCTAGTTGCAGCGAGCGGGGGCTACTCCTTGTTGCGGTGCACAGTCTTCTCATTGCTGAGGCTTCTCCTGTTGTGGAGCACAGTCTCTAGGCGTGTGGGCTCAGTATTTGTGGCACACGGGTTCAGTAGTTGCGGCTTGTGGCCTCAGTAGTTGCAGCACACGGGCTCTAGGGTGTGTGGGCTTCAGTAGTTGTGGCTCGTAGGCTCTAGAGTGCAGGCTCAGTAGTTGTGGCTCATGGGCTTAGTTGCTCTGCGGCATGTGAAATCTTCCCGGACCAGGGATCAAACCCATGTCCCCTGCATTGGCAGGCAGATTCTTAACCACTGTGCCACCAGGGAAGTCCCCATCTTTGATTTTTTTTTAAGTAACAATCCAGCTTTTAATTTTTTTTAATCACAAGCATCTGCTAGAGCTATCTAAGAAAAAGAGTAAAAGTCTACTATCTTATATTCTCATTATTTCTTTTAACAAGCTCTTCAGCTTTGTGACACTAGCGTGTGAACGTATGTAAGGCTTTTTTGATGCTTGAAGCATATGCATTTTTAGTTTTCATTTTCTTTACTAAAATATTCTTTTAATTGTTGGACATTTACATACTTGTCCTCGCAAGACTGTTTTTTTTTTTTCTGGTATAAAAGTATTATTTTCCTATTCAGAGTGCATTTATAAGTATTTTATGAGATATTCCTTTTTTTTTTTTTTTTACAAATAAATGATTAAGTATATAATCCCTCGTTATTAACTATAGTCACCATGCTGTGCATTCAATCCTCAGCATTTACTCTTGAAAGCAGCTGAGAGTAGATCTTAACTGTTTTCACCACCAAAAATAAAAATTATAAAGTTAACTATGTGAGGTAATAGATATGTTAGTTATCTTGATCTTGGTAATAACTCCACAACATACATGTGTATCAAACCATCACATTACACACTTTAAATGTACACAATTACATTTGTCAATTATTCCTCAGTAAATTTTTTACAAAAATCAAAAATGCATCAAATGATTTAAGTTTCCAACGTTTCACCTTTGACAAGGCAAATCTGTGTAGGAAACCCAATGGAGGAAGTCCTTTGTCACAAACAAATCCCTTCCTGTCCCCAAGCCGACAAAGCTCCCCCTCACGATTTTTTTGCCCTTTAAACTGATACAACAGGGATATTGACCTTCCCTCCAGAATTAACCCTATTTTCATGTCTCCCAGGAACCAGTCTTTACTACCAAGAATTGCCAACTTATGTCGATAACTTGTCTTTTTAAGTGACACATTGCTGTTTTGCAGTTTCTACCAGGACATGCATATTCATTGGTAAATTAAAATAAAGTGAGAAAGCTTCCCCACAGGTATGCAGATGTTTTGTAAGATAGCCACCTTGAACACATTGCTTCATCAGCGCCTTGGTATCAATACTTGCAGATATGCATCCTTTCCATCAGAGGTGCTTTGCTGTTCGCCTCAAGTTTGATAAATTGTGGTGCTTGCCTAGTCTATTATCCAGTCATATCGTGTCTACTCTTAGGAAAGGTATGGCTCAGAAGTCAGTAAACTTTAATATCATCTTTCACATCCTCTTTAGTAAAATCATGCCATCATTTGCAGATGTGAAATAGGGTGGACTTTTTATGAGGGTTCTGGGATGTTTCCGATGTCTCTTGCAGTGAATTACTTCTGTTCATTTGAAGTCCGATGGCTTAATTGTACTTTCTCCAGTCAGGTGAAGTCCAGTCACTTTTAATATCTGCCCATAAGGAAGCATGTTGGCGGGTCATTTCTCTTTCCTGGATTGAAGTGAGCTGAGATATTCTGTGATCTGAAACACTTGTCCAATATTAATTATAAACTACTTGAAGGTCACGGGAGACCTGAGGAAAGTTTGGCCATGGGGATGGTGGTAGAGGTTGAGGGTTCCTCTGAGTCTGTAACCACAGGATATTCTTTCTTTGTAAATTTTTAATAACATCTTAATGACCAATTTATTAATGCCTAAGTTAACGGTGAACGCAAAATCTGTTAACAGCCTTTGGCCATAGCAGATAGCCCATGTCTCAGATGAAGTGCTGAATTGGTTCTGTGCTTCTATACCTGGGGATTCTTATTCATCACAGTCAGCAGTATTCTTTCTCCAATGTTATCCCCCCAAAAGATCCTACCCTATGTTCCTGGAGTGTTTGAATGAGCTGGACATACCATGAGCCCTAAGATTACAGGATGCTTAGCCTGTGTCTGGATGTTAACAGTCACTGTGTTATATCGGTGTTAAATGTATACCTGCCCTGGGATAGAGGTTTTCCCACAGTGAACAGAGTGTACACAGTATGTGTATAGAATATACGTTCACACAGAGGAGTACAGAGCTGCAAGGTGCAATAAAATAGCCCATGAGCACGTATTTCCATGAACACTGCAAATGTGTCCGTTCCAAACACAGCCATACTCTGAATCTAAAATCTAAAATTTAGATTGGGTTTGACTTATATACATATGTACATTATATACATATATACATTACTATATATAAAATAGATAACTAATGAGAACCTACTGTATAGCACAGGGAACTCTACTCAGTGCTCTGTGGTGACCTAAATGGGAAGGAAATCCAAAAAACAGGGGATACATGTATAGGTATGACCGATTCACTTTGCTGTACAGCAGAAACTAATACAACAATGTGAAGTAGCTATGCTCCATTAAAAATCAATTTAAAAAAATAAATAAAACACACTGAATGTCAGAGACTTTGTAGGAAAGAAAACATAAAATATCTCATTCACTGTGTCTTATAGTGATTGCATATTCCACTATTTCATATATATTGGGTTCAATCAAATATATTTCAAAAATTAATTTGTCCCATTCTTTTCTTTTTCTTTCATGCGGCTCTTTGAAAATTTGACCTTATATATATGGCTAACATTCCACTTCTGTTGGCTGTGCTGGGATACAGGATGTATACTCAGATTTTATTGCAATAGCTTTTATTGAAATTACATACAGATTTTATTTTTTAAATTATTTATTTATTTAATTTATTTAATTTATTTATGGCTGTGTTGGGTCTTCGTTTCTGTGCGAGGGCTTTCTCTAGTTGTGGCAAGTGGGGACCACTCTTCATCGCGGTGCGCAGGCCTCTCATTATCGCAGCCTCTCTTGTTGTGGAGCACAGGCTCCAGACACGCAGGCTCAGTAATTGTGGCTCACGGGCCTAGTTGCTCTGCGGCATGTGGGATCTTCCCAGACCAGGGCTCGAACCCGTGTCCCCTGCGTTGGCAGGCAGACTCTCAACCACTGCGCCACCAGGGAAGCCCCCAGATTTTATTTTTATTGCTTGTTACAGCTAAAAGTTTTAAGCAAGTGACCTGTCCATCACTGTGAAAATTGTTAAACCAAGCATGCCACATCCATACCATTAGAATCTTCAAAGTGATTAAGGAAAATGGCATCGATTCCTATCTCGAGACATGAGAAGTTTTCTAAATTACAGTGTCTGATGGAAAACGAAAAGAGACCCAAACAGGACATAAAGTGGGGTAGTGTGATGACCGAAAATTGTATTCAGGTTTTCCAGAAAAACAGAAGCTGATTTGCGGGCTACCTCCTGAGGGCCCCCATCCCATATTTGCTGAGTCAGAGACTGTCAAATTGTCATCCAACACGTTACGGAAGATGCAGATTTCCCATCTCCCCCTCCACAGATTCATCCTGAGAAGTCCTTGTCTCGCTCAGGAAACCTCCAAGTTCACGTGCTCCGTGGTAGAGAACGATTTCCCTTCTGCTCTGCTCAGCGGGCAAGGGCTCTCCTTCTGGAACCTTCCCTGGCTGGACAGTGCTTTCCTCTTACCAGGAGCTGCTAACCAGGTAGAAAAGATCCTGTTCGTGCTGACCTCAAAGTCCTGCACGTTTTATACTCCATTCTGCATCTGGGCCCTTTCCAGCTAAGGGTCCCTTCTCCCGAATTTAAAACACCACCTATGAAGATGAGCAGCCTTGATTGCACCCCCAAATCATTGCCTTCTTGCCTGTCTCTCTTCATCCTGAGCCCTGCTAGCCATCCAGTGTAGATCTCATCCCTAAGGTCAGTTTCTCGGGGTGATCTACCCTCAGTGCTCCCAGAGTGCATCACGTCAACTTGAAATGAGAATCCCATTTCCCCGATGTCCTCTTCCTAACACTTACTACTCCACGTTGTAATGATATATGTCATAATGTAAACAATATGAGGTGTCTTCAGAACCCATATGGTTAAGGACAATGCTATATTTCTTTTCTTTTCTTTTTTCATATTTATTGAAGTATAATTGCTTTGAATTGCTTTATTCTTTTCTTTCTTTCCTTTTTAATTTTCTTTATTTTATTTTTGGCTGCCTTGGGTCTTCGTTGCTGCGCACGGGCTTTCTCTAGTTGCGGCGAGCGAGGGCTACTGTTCATTGCCATGCATGGGCTTCTCATTGCGGTGGCTTCTCTTGCTGTGGAGCACGGGCTCCAGGTGTGCAGGATTCAGTAGTTGTGGCTCGCAGGCTCAGTAGATGTGGCTTGTGGGCTCTAGAGCGCAGGCTCAGTAGTTGTGGCACACAGGCTTAGTTGCTCCGCAGCATGTGAGATCTTCCCGGACCAGTGCTCGAACCTGTGTCCCCTGCATTGGCAGGCGGATTCTTATCCACTGCGCCACCAGGGAAGTCCCCGTATGTTCTTCTTTTAAAAAAGTTAATTTTATATTGGACTATAGTTGATTTAGGATGTTGTGTTAGTTTCAGGTGTACAGCAAAGTGATTCTGTTAGTTTGTTTTTGGGTTTTTTTTTTTTCATCTTTATTGGCGTATAATTGCTTTACAATGTTGTGTTAGTTGCTGCTGTATAACAAAATGAATCAGCTATATGCATATATAGATCCCCATATCCCCTCCCTCTTGAGCCTCCCTATCCCACCCCTCTAGGTTATCACAAAGCTTATCTCTCTGTGCTATGCAGCTGCTTCCCACTAGCTATCTATTTTACATTTGGTAGTGTATATATGTCAGTGCTACTCTCTCACTTCATCCACCTTCCCCTTACCCCCCTGTGTCTTCTTTTACTTTAAAACAAAAGAAACGTATTCCCTTACAGTCCTGGATGCCAATGTCCATAAAGGGTATCACTGAGCTACAGTCAAGGTGTTGGCAGGGTCTTGTTCCTTCAGGATGCTCCAAGGGAAAATCTGGTCCTTGCTTTCTCCAGCTTCTGTTGGCATCACTTGCCCTATGGCTTGTTGCATAAGTGTGCATTTTGAGGCTGTTTATTTCCTGTTACTGACATATGGGCAGTGATTGAATGAGCCATTCCAATCTTCCAAGTGCTTCTCTGGTGGAATATGGCTTGTTTCCTTTGTGGATTGCCTCTGTGGTGCTTCCATGGATGTGCTGGTTCCTGTAGTATAAAGAATATTCTGGAATTGTTCAAACTCAAGAAGTCATCAGAGGAATAGCCAATTGTAGGAGATCTCTTTGGTTTCCAGAATCCGCAATAATAGTTCTTCAATAAGCACATTTGCTTCTTCAGGTCCTAGATGTCTCAGCAGTAAGTGATGAAGATTCAAGTCCCTCTTGCACAGGAATATTGATGCTTCCCTTAGGTTGTGTCTGTGGACCATGGGGCCATAGTGAAGTTTTCTGAAAGTGAAGAAGTGATGATAATGATGAAGATGATGGTGGTAATGATGAATACTGAAGTTTTTGAACAATATAATTGCATGAAGTGTCCAAACCTTTCAATAGACAGCTAACAACATAACATTTAAAAGGAGAGTCAGGGAGGGGAAAATTTCCCTCTACCCCTTGTGAGTTATTGTGGCTGGACTAATAATAAAAATGACCCAAGATAGAATAAGAGGAGCAAAAGAAACACATTTCAATTCACGCGCACAGAGGTCTCCTAGAAATGGGACCTAAGAAGTGGCCAAAGCAGGCAGTTTTTTAGACAAAGAAATAAATTTGTGAGGAATTGATAGGACAAAGAAATTTGGGGTTTGGGTGCTTAGATAGTGGAGAATCTAAATTGAGTTTGGGCTTTGGGTGGCCAATTCAAGAAAGAACAAGGTTTCTTTATACAGGGTTCTTACCCCAAACTCCCTGTGTCTGGGGATAAGGGTGTCCTTTTACCTCTAGATGCAGGGAGGATACCTTTCACAGGGGAGCTGTGTTTCCTGCTTTTAGGGAGATTGAGAGGAGGGTCAGAGTGTCCGTCTTACATTGGCCATTTCATAAGGAACTTTAATTCAAAATAAGCAATATGCCATGGAGGCATATTTGGGATTGACCTGCCCTGATCCCCAACGGGAGCTATGTTTTGGCAGAAGTCCATACAACTTCTGCCAAAAGCATGTCTTTCTTAAAAAAATGATGCAAACACTCCTTATCTCTCTTTACCATCTCTGCCTTGAGGATTCTTCTCACATAAGATCTTGAGCCAGTTGCAAGGAAAGCAAACCACTAAAGCATGATGTTGCAGTAACCATGCTGCTAGGACAACATCACCAAATACGTTTTCCCTTCCCTTGTCACTTCCCTCATGGCCATCTCTGCAGTCTTGGGGAGAACTCTACAGGTGCCAGGCATCCCTTCAGGGATACAAGATGGTTCAAGGTTAAATCGTGTCTGTAAACATTGGCTGTGAATAAAACCAATCCCAATCTTTTTCTCTGCAGTCTTGGGGAGAACTCTCCAGGTGGAACCAGCACCAGGCACCCCTTCAGGGGAACAAGATTGTTCAAAGTTGAATCGTGTCCATAAACATTGGCTGTGAATAAAACCAATCCTGCTTTTTTCCTCTGGTCCCTAGAAAGTCTCCCAAGGTGTTGGTTGAAACCCGGCGAACACCGCTGCAGCAATTAACACAGTGCCAGAGTCGTTAATGGACTGGCTGCTTTGCGGGCTGATCAGACATTTTCTGTGGATGGGCTGCATACCTCTTACGGATAAATATCTGGAGCAGTGATGTGTGGAGGGTTGCCTAGGGAAACAGCAGAACTCAAAATTCTCTCTTTTCTTGATATTAATACCTTCCACAAGGAATTTAACGTGTGTATTGGGTTTGTGGCAGATGGCATGCAGGAGATGCAGTTTCTTGTATGTTGTAGGTGGGGGAAGGGAGCAGAGAGATTGGAAAGGGAAAGAAAAACACAGAGATCACAAAGATGAAGTCATCCTAGACTTGCTTTATTTGGAAATGCGAGTGATTTTCTCTCTGGCTTCTGAGCTCCTGGAGATAATGACTCTGCATGTCCATCTTTTGTTTTTTTTTTAATATTTATTTATATAGTTGGCTGCACCGGGTCTTATTTGTGACGTGTGGGGTCTTCGTTGAGGCATGCGGGATCTAGTTCCCTGACCAGGGATCGAACCCGGGCCCCCTGCATTGGGAAGGCAGAGCATTAGTTGCTGGACCACCAGCGAAGCCCTTGCATGTCCATCTTGATATAAACCATAGGCTTTATCTATCCGAACCCTTGCTCTGAGGCAGTACTCAATGCAAGGACTTAAAACATTTAATTCTGGCTAAAAACCACATACCTCTCTGTGCTTGAAATCAACACCTTAACTTTTCTTCATCATGGGAGAGTTCGGTGGTTATATAATTTGAGATTTTGTTTGAACACAAATGGACGTTGGGACCAAAAAATTAAAGTTTAGATTGATTTGCTTGAAGTGTAGAACACTTTTCAATCAAAAATGTGTAATTTTGTCTCAATGGTAATATCCATAGTCCTGTACTCTTCCTAAAATATAGAAAGCCCTCCACAGTCAAAATAATCCCTTTGGATTATGTGTAACTGAATCACTTTGATGTACACCTGAAACTAACAACATTGTTAATCAAGTATACTCCAATATAAAATAAAAAGTCTAAAAAAAAAAAAAAGGAAGAGAATATTTTACTCAACCCCCAAAGTCCCCATAGACCTATCTGACGTACCAGACCTACAAAGATACCATGGATCTATAGAAAAGAACACAATGGGATAGAGCCACAGGGACTGATGAATACAGCCCACAGAATAGAATCGCTGAGTTCCCTCCGGGTGGGACTCATTTGATGATGTAATTTAAACTCCAACTTGGTGGTTTTCGATGTGCAGACCCCCTGGGCAAGGAATAAACAATGAATCACAAACTCTGCAGTTGGGGCCAGCAAGCTTTGTTTCAGAACTGTGGCAACAGGTAACAGATCATCTACAGGTGGGAGTACCTCTTTGCTTCAGATTCCTCCTGCCCTGCTCGGCTTCCCTCAGCATCTTCTCTTGAGAGTTCTTCCTCAGTCAGTCTTTGCACAAGGATTCCCATCTCAGGTTTGCCTTCTAGGAGACTTAACGAGGCTGGGATGATGGCTGCTATCAGCAGTCTTCTTTGAAGTGTCTCAGTTCTATGGACCCAGAGCTTCAGAAAGGATGGAGCAGACTTAAAGTAATGACCAGATCCCTGAGGGTTTCTAGAACTAGGAAGTGGGGTTGAGTGGAAACCTTGCATTCGTTGAGATCTCCATAAATGAAAACTACACATGTCAAGGATGCCAAAATTGACCTTGGGCTATGGACTCCTGATTTGTCTTTCTTCCTAAAATCTCTCCCACCCCACTCCATCCTCCAAACTGGTCCAGGTCTGAAAACTGTAGTTATTCTCCTCTGACCTTACTTGTAATCATCAATGTCCAGTTGCTGCAAAAATGCCAGGACCAGGGGTTTGAAAACCACCCCTTGCAACAATGGGTTAGGGTATTTTTCTTTCATTCAAAATCAGGTCAAATAGTATCTCTCCTCCTGAGAGATCAACTGATTTCCAACTCCTTTCTCCACCCTCCCCACTCCAATACCAAGTCAACTGGTGTTTCGAGCCAGAATGCAAATGCTTCTTTGCTAAGACTCCTTCACAGCCCCTTCAATTCCTAATTAATGCCAGATGTCCTCTCAAATGTCCTTCTAAACTTGCTTTCTTTTATTTCTTCTCTCCTCTCTCCTTTTCATTCTTCATTCATTCTTGATTTCTTACCAGTTTAATGAAAGATCTACTGTACAAGAACATTGGGGTTGAAAAAAATAAAGACCTTCCATCAGGGAATCTACACTCAATAGAGAAACTTGCATAGATAATCGCAATGTGTGACACTCAGTAGTCTTCAGCTTTATTCTAACATTTGCAATGTCCTTTGTTTTATGACGTTTGTGCTGGCCTGTCACTGATTTCAACAGTATCTTCTTCGTATTCACAACAGGTTATGCAGCTGTGTTCATTCTGTTCACTGTAGGCTGTTTGCTTCCATATTTCTTCAGGTGAAATATATTGAATTGAATAAACACAGTCCTCTGCTTACCTTTTTATATGAAAACAGCAAGTTGTACCTGATACAGCCTCTACCACTTTCATATGTAAATAATTGCAATTCAGTGCATTTAGCGTAATGAGTTGTATAAATGCATCAGAGCTATGCAAAGATAAGCAGGAAAGGGAGAAAAAGGCACGTCCCATTTCTGCAGCTCTTGGGGAGTATTTTTAATGTCTCTTGAGAAGATTCACGTCCTTCTCAACATAACCACCACTGAACACCTCCCTGTTTGTGAGAGTCTAGTTGATTAATTTCTCATCTTGAGGAAATGGCTCTAATTTGTATTAGCTTCCATCATTAGCTTCCTCCAAGAAAATCACAGTCAGCAGTCATCGACAGAACCATCACCTCTGGGTCCTGCCTGAAAATACAGGTGTGTTGTCTAACCGCGTGATGCACCTGCCTTTTCAGAGATGCAAAGGATGAATGATCTATGGTGTGTTGGAAAGAACGCAGCTCATAAGATAACTTGGAGGTGGTTGCAGCTTTAATTTATTGGAAGCTCTGAGTGAACACAGATTGCTTTCTTTGGATTTCAGTTTTCCCATCATAGTAAAATGATAAACACTACTGTATGCTCAGGCAATTCCAGATGGCTGTTCTCTTGCTCTCTGTACCTCTCCCTGCTTGACTAGTGCCTGCTTCACTCACAGGACTACCCAGTCCTCTTAATGATAGGGCTGAATTAGTGACTGCCTACCTGCTTACCCCCTGCCCCCCTGCTGGTTTCCCTGGTAACGGATGAGCCCACCTGATGTCAATTCCCTCTATATATGGTAGCCTCCTTCTCCCCCAAGTAGCCGAGATTATGGCCGTGTCCTGCCTGTCGTCTGCTGCACACGGTAGGGTGTCACTCAAGGACCTTGCTTCAGACACGAAAGATCCCCCATCTCTTAAACCACTGACGTCTGTGTTGCTGACCCTGGGCTCTTTGTTTGGCCGGGCAAGTGCAGGGCTTGCAGGTGTGCAGGGTGCAGCCAAGCAACTACCCACCTTACAGAACAGATGTAAGATACTATACAAATATAAGATTCTTAATTTTGAACATAAGAGGTCGCAGTAAATTAAAGATATTTTGCATCCATTAACATAGTGCACCAAAATAATAAAGAAGCCATAGACAGTATTGCTAAGACTGGGGACTTCCCTGGTGGGCCAATGGTTAAGACTCCATGCTTTTATTGCTGGGAGCATGGGTTCGATCCCCAGTTGGGGAACTGAGATCCCACATGCCATGTGGCCAAAAAATAAATAAATAAATGAAAAATTAAAAAATCTTTTAGAAGTCCCCTTTCTGTAAAAAAAAAAAAAATATATATATATATATATTGCTAGGACTAATCAAATCAAAAGTATAGTCATTGTAGTGAAATTAAAGAGGACCCTGTGGGGGCCCTCCTGGGTACAAAAGCCTTCCCATGCCCCCTGTTTCTTGTTTGCAGGAAAAAGGCTTCCGCCTCCTAGACCTTCCCTGAGTTCCAAAGGGCAGATGCAAACAGCTACTCATTAGGGAAGGGAGGGGATGCAGAAACAAGGGAGGAACAGTCAAGAAACAATAATACAGGGGTGAAGCAGGGTCCTGGTTCCTTCTCAAGGGATTATACATAAAAATATATCCCTGAGCTCTTCTGTAGGAACTAAACCCCCCACCCCACCACCAGGTGGGGGATGGTAAATTCAGTCTGAGCAAAAACACATCAGCCTGGACCCCAGACTGATTAGAACCAGAAGGCTGATGAGATTTCCTGGAACACCACCCTGTTACCTCACCACCAACCAGTGAAAGGTCACTTACCCTTTAGACCTTCCCCCAAATGTTGCTTATAAAAACTCTTCCCTGAAAACCACCAGGGAGTTCAGGCTTTTTGAGCATGAGCTACGTGTTCTCTTTGCTCACCCCTTGCAATGAACTTTTCTCTGCTCCAAACTCTGACATTTCAGGGTGTTTGGCCTCACGGTGTGTCAGGCACACACACTTGGGTTCAACAACAATTTTGGCAAGCTAGCCAGGAGTTCATGCCCATGACCGGTTGACCCTAGTCGTGGGGCAGTCCTTTCCCTGGATCTCCAGCAGCTACCAGAGCTCATTTTGCTCCCAGGAAGTTGGAGGGCCTCTCCCTGATGGGGCTGGCCACACTCGGCATGAGGTTATCTGTAGGGAAGAAACTGGACCATGGTCCCCCTTCATTTTTATTCTGGGGTGAATCACTCCAGCATGGGCAAGCTGGAAATTCCTCTGCTCTGGACCCATTCTCTTTCCAGAGCTGGGCCAATCTGTTCGGAGGCCTCCATCTGGGAATGGGAATGGAATTTTGGGACTACACCTGGTATGATCTGTTGTTTGTGGGGCCATGTTTGTTGTTTGTATCTTTGTGAGGGCATCAGTACTTGCATTAGCTGGTTGAGACATCTTTGGTAAGTAATGGAGCTCACGTGTGATGACACCAGGGTATCCTTCCCTATTGTGTTGGTTTTGCTTGTAGCAGAGCATTGGTTGGGATTTTCCCTTTTGGACTAAGGCCTGGTCATTTGGCTTCATCTCTGTTGGGGCGTTGCTCAGGGTTCTCTGCTTTAAACCCAAGTTTGGTCATAGGGCTCCATCTCTGACTGACAGGGCATTGGCTGGGAATCTCCCTTTCTGGGGCTAAGGAACTGTGACCCTGAGAGACCGTTTTGCATTGCATTGGTTTGCTGTTTACTTGATATATGACAACACCTGCTGTGAATAATTAAGTATGGGTAATCAGAGCTCTGTTCCATCTTGTACTCCCCTAAGATGTATTTTGCAAAACTGGGAGACTGTCAGCTGTGTTCCCATGAGTGAAAGAAAATATTTTGTTGTAACACTGCATAGCCTTAGTATTCCTTGGATCTGTGGAACAATGGCTCTAAATTATAACACCATCTTTCACCTACAACTGTTTTGTAAAAGGGAAGAGAAATGGTATGAACTTACTTATGTATAGGCTTTTATGCTCTTGTGTCAAAGTGAACCTTTTGGAATTGGTGTGGCATTTATCTCAGGAGTGTGTGTGTCTTGGTACATGGGTCCATATCCTGTTCTCTCTTCCTGGTTTTGACCCTCCTTAGGGGGTCCTAACTTGAATGCTGATTTCCTTTCCTCCAGAAGTGAGGCTTATGAACGTGAGCGATATGTATTATTGTCTGTTATTGTTATTGATTATAACTGAACTGAAGGAAGTCTTGCCCTGAAAATAGCTGAGATGGAACTGGACGTTCTAAAACTGATTTTTGCATGTGCAGTTTAAGGAAGCTAGTTTTCTAGGAGGAACTTGCATTTCTCTCCCTGTGCCTTTGAGATGTAAATTATCTATCTGGGTTCTCAGGAACTTGTATCTAATCATCTGTGATTCTTGAGACTGAAGAAACTCAAGCAGGAAAACTATGAGATCTCTGTCTGTCTGTCTGGATGGATGGATGGATGTCTGTGTTCATTATAGATATGTCTTTACCTCTGGGTGATATTATCAAAATTAATTTGTAAATGAATTCTATTTAATTGGCTTAAAGGAAATTAAGTGCTTATATAAATTCTCAGAAATATAAAAGAAACTGGCCAGAATGAATTTCAGGTTCATATGATCTGGGAATGCATTTTGTTAAAGGAAAAATAAAAAGGGTAGTTTTGACCTAGAGCTGGTTGTGCCATGAATGGAAAAGAAAATAATGGACAAAATAATGTGGATAAATAATATGGATACAGAAAGTTGTAGAAAGTTTGTGAAAAAGGATTGGCTAAGATTAGATTAAATTTAATTAGGTAAATGGATTTTGTTAAGAGTAGGCTGGTGCAGGATTGGATTTCTCTGTTAAGAGAACAAAGTTTTCTTAGAATATTGATCTGCTTCTGACAACAGATTGTATGAGTTTCTTGGCCTTTAAGTAATCTGTCTTTGCTTTTAAAATCTTTTATTGTCACTTTGATTGAGTAAGTATTGTTTCACAGTGACATGTGGTCCTGTTTGACCAAGTGTTTTGAAACATTTTTGATATTTTTGACAAACTTTCCAAATAACAAATTCTTTTTAAAATTAATTTTTATTGGAGTATAGTTGGTTTACAATGTTGTGTTAGTTTCAGTTGTACAACAAAGTGAATCAGTTATACATATACATATATCCAGTCTTTTTTAGATTCTTTTCCTATAGAGGTCATTACAGAGTACTGAGTAGAGTGCCCTGTGCTATACAGTGGGTTCTTACTAGTTATCTTTTTTATACATAGTAGTGTGTGTATGTTAATCCCATTCTCCCAATTTATTCCTCCCCCACCGTTCCCCCTTGGTAACCAAAAATTTGTTTTCTACATCTGTGACTCTATTTCTGTTTTGTAAATAAGTTCATTTGTACCATTTTTTTAGATTCCACATATAAGAGATAGCATATGATATTTGTCTTTCTCTGTCTGATTTATTTCACATAGTATGATTACCTCTGGGTCCATCCATGTTGCTGCAAATGACATTATTTCATTCTTTTTTATGGCTGAATAATATTCCATTGTATACATGTACTACATCTTTATCCAGTCATCTGTCGATGGACATCCAAATGACAAATTCTAATTGAAGTTCTTTTGACTTCTAGCTAACTTTGGAATGCTTTAGAGGCATCCTGAGGCATCTCATAGGTTTTACATACAGATTTATTGAAGTAAAATTTTACTGTATACGTACAGTAAAATTCACCCATTTTAACGAAGCTTTTCTAAGAATTTTAATATATACGGTCACATAATCACCACTACAGTCAAAAATATTGTCATTACCCAATCCTCCAACCCCAGTCCCTGGCAGCCATTAATGTTTTCTCTTCTTTCCAGAGTTTTGCCTTCTCCAGACTGTCACATAAAAGAAATAATACAATATTTGCTTTTAAAACCTCTTTTACTTAGCATAATCTTTTAAGACTAATCTATATTGTTACCCAATCAGTAGTATGCTCCTATACTGCTCAAGAATATTTCATGGAAGTGATATATTCCTGTAGGCAAAACAAATACCTTTCCCTCTACCCTTCTAGGGTCTTGGCTGAGACACCCTCACTCCGTAATAAAAGACAAATTAACAAGAGAAAAACAGAAGTTGAATAACATGTATATCTCCTGTATACATGGGACATACCCAGGCAAACTGAGTAAAATTCTCCAAAATAGTCCAAGACATCACCTTAAATACCATCTTCAGCTGAAGACTAAAGAAAGATGTTGGGGGAGGGAAGTCAGTTGAGGGGAAAAGCACAGAAAATAAGGGTACATGGTTTTCATACAGATTTAGATTCTCCCTTCTCTAGTGATAAGAATTTCTAGAGATTCAGAGCCATCCTTCTCTTCCTGGTACAGAGAAGGAAACACTCTTACACATGGAGATTCCCCTTGTCAACGTCCTTACAATAGAGCAAGTTCTACTCAGTTTTCAAAGCTCCTCCTGTGACTACTGTTTCTCAGAAATCACCAGCTCAAGATAATCCTTCTGCCAACAAGGAATATTTTGGGGTGGCATGTTCTGCTCCCCTTCTCCAGAATTTGATTATCCATTTATACATTGATGGACTTTTGGATTGTTTCCAGATTTTTCTGATCATAAATAAACTTGATGGAAACATCTAGGTCCAGGTCTCTGTGCACAGATGGTTTCTTTTCTCATGGTTGAATTTCTGCAGTGGGATGGCTGGTTCTATGGTGAGTGTAAGTTAAATGATGTAAGAAATTGCCAAATTGCTTTTTCAAGTGGCTATTACAGTTTTGTTTTCAGCATACCAGTCTGACACATATTTTGCTAGCTCTATGCTTGAATCACTTATGGTTTTGTGCTATTATCAATGCCTTTCTTAAATTTTAATTTCCAATCATTCATTGTTAATATATTTAGACGTAATGGGGTTCAGGGCAGGCTGCCTCCAAATATGCCATTTTGACATATTGTTTACTTTAAATTAAAGTTACTTAAGAAACAGCCAGTGCAAGAAGGATACTCTGACCCTCATTTGCCCTCCTGAAAGCAGGAAATAAATCTCCTGTGTGAAAGGTACATTCCCTGTACCAGGAGAAAGAGACATTCTTACCACCAGAGACAGCTAATTCAGGAACAAGAAGTCTATATAAACAAAACTTGTTACTTTTTTACTAATTTACTACCTCAAGCTCAAACTCCTTTCTCTTACCACTTCCTCAGAGATTTATTGTTTCTTTGTCTATGAGATATAAAAGCTTCCTGCTTTGCTCCGTTACTTGTCTTATATTTTTATGAGCTCCTGGATGTACAAAATCAAATTTGCTTTTCTCCTGTTAAGCTGTCTTATATGCCAATTTAATTACGCCACACAAAGAACCTAGAAGGAAAAGAAGGTGTTCCTCCCCTACAAAGACAACTGAATTTTAGATATGATGATTTAGCCAGTTTAATTGATAAACTCATTAGTTTTCGAAGATTTTATTTGAGGTCAGTTAGCCTTGCCTTTGCAGGCAATATTGTCATCTGCAAAGCAAGGCAGATATGGTTCTTCCTTTCAGTCTCTCTGCATGCCTTTTTATTTCATTTTTTCTTGCTCAGTGCACTGGGTAGAACTTGCAAAACAGGCACACCTCATTTTTTTGTGTCTCACTTTATTGTGCTTTGCAGAGACTGTATTTTTAAAATAAATGTATTTATTTTATTTATTTATTTTTGGCTGTGTTGGGTCTTCGTTGCTGCATACGGGCTTTCTCTAGTTGCGGTGAGCAGGGGGTACTCTTCATTGCAGTGCGTGGGCTTCTCATTGTGGTGGCTTCTCTTGCTGCGGAGCACGGGCTCTAAGTACATGGGCTTCAGTAGTTGCAGCACGCGGGCTCAGTAGTTGTGGCTCGCGGGCTCTAGAGCGCAGGCCCAGTAGTTGTGGCACATGGGCTTAGTTGCTCCGCAGCATGTGGGATCTTCCTGGACCAGGGCTCGAACCCGTGTCCCCTGCATTGGCAGGTGGATTCTTAACAACTGCGCCACCAGGGAAGCCCTGCAGATACTGTATTTTTTACGAATTGAAAGTTTGTGGAAACCCTGCATTGTCAGATGATGGTTAATGTTTTCTAGCAATAAAGTATTTTTTAATGAAGGTATGTAAGATGTTTTTATTTTCCCAACATAATGCTATTGTACACTTAATAGACTACAGTATAGTGTAAATATCACTTTTACATGCAGTGGGAAACAAAAAAAATGCATATGACTCACTTTAGTGCAATATTCACGTTATTGCAGTGGTCTGGAACCAAACCCCTAATATCTCTGATAAGAGAATATATCCTTGCTTGTTTTCTGATATTGGGGTCGCGGCGGGGGTTGGGGGTGGATTCAGTCATTCATTCACCAGTGAGATATATATATGGCTATAGATTTTTCTTAGACACTCTTTTCTTGGTTGAGTAAGGCCTCTTATATTCCCAGTTTGAGAATATTTATCAAGATTGGATGTTGTATTTTCTGAAATGCCTTCTCTGATTCTCTATAAATGATCATAAATTTTTAGGGTTTTTTCCCCCCTTTTTCCCAATTTAGGTAAACTTTTAAAAACTGAAGTAGAGTTTATTTACAGTGTTTCAGGTGTACAGCAAAGTGATTCAGTTATATATATATGAATATATATACTGTTTCAGATTCTTTTCCATAAGTTATTACAAGATATTGAACATAGTTCCCTGTGCTATACAGTAGGTCCTTGTTGCTTATCTATTTTATATATAATAGTATCTGTTAATCCCAAATAGGTTTTTTTAAATTACTATTTCCAAAGTTGAGCTATTCTCACATGCCTGGCATAAATCTCATTTAATCATGATGTATTAACATTTATATGTATGGCTGGATTTATATTTAGTAATACATTAACAATTTTTCTATCTGTGGTCATGAGACATATTGGTGTGTGGATTTGTTTTCTTAGGATATCTCTGTCTCATTCTGTTTCCATGTCAATCTAGACTTCCCTAGAATAACCTGAAAAATATTCCTCCTTTTCTACTATTTTCATAGTGTAGCACTGCAATGCTTTGTCATTAAATATTTGATAGAATGTACCAGTAAAGCAAACTGGGCCTGGAGTTTTCTTTATTAGAGTGATTTTAACCATGAATTCAGTCTCTCTAATAAATATGGGATATTCATGTTATGTTTTCCTTCTTGAGTGAGTATTGGATAATTTCATCAAAGTTTTCTAATATATTGGTATAATGTTGATCATAACATTCCTTAATACCATGGCATGCTATCTTTAGTGATGTCCATTGGTTAATTTTTGTTAGTGGTTATTTCTGTTCTGTTTGTTTCTCTCTCTGTCTCTCTCTCTGACTGGAGATTTAAATTAGTGGTTCATTCCAGCAACACAGCTTTTCATTTTAATGATTTTTTTTTTCTATTTTTCCCTTTAAGTGCATTGGTTTCTGCCCTTTATTTCAGTCTTCTGCTTGTTTTGATGGAAGTTTTAATTATCAAACCATAATCCTTATTGTTTCCTAATGTAAGCATTTAATGCTTTGAATTTCCCTCCAAGCACTGCCTTAGCTGCATCCCACAAATTTTTATGTATTTTGTTTTCATTCTCATTCAATTATAAACATCTTCTCTCTTCCATTGTGACTACCTCCTCAACTCATCCTTGACTTGTAGGTTATTTTGAAATGTGCTGCTTCATGTCTAAGTAATTAGAATTTTTCCAGACATTTTTTTTTTTAGTTTCCAATTAAATTTTGTTTCCAGCTTTATTCTAATTAAATACTATTGTAGTCAGTGAAGGGGAGCAGAATATGCTACTCTAAATGTGCCAGTTTGGCATGTGGGTTGTTTCGAGCTGAAGGCAATCAGGACCCAGCAAACTCAGGAAAAACTTTGCTCTCTCCCTTAACTGCCTAAAAGAATTTAGATAGGGAGCCTTTCCCAGAAAAATAGCTGTTACCAGATGGAACTTTTAATCTGAAACATCTGTCTGCATGGCAGATCAAACTTCTACTTAACCAAACATCTGTTTTTCTCATCCTGTGAGTTACCATCCCCTTTGAAGACCCAAGTCCCTATCCTGTTTCTTAGCTCAGGATAACATATATGCCTCAGTTGACCGACTTTTCCTGGGTGTGTGTTGGGGGGGGTTTCCTGTCTTTGTGGGACTCTCGTATGTACATAATTAAATGTTTTTCTACTATTAACCTCTCTTATGCCAATTTAATTCTTAGACCAGCCAACAAACCTAGAAGGAAAAAGGGAAAAATTTCACATCCCTACATCAGAAAACATACTTGTATGATTTTCCACCTTATAAATCTACTGATGTTTTATGGTCCAGAATATCAATTATATTTGAGTATTTTATTTCTACTCAAAAACAATGTGTATTCTTATGTTGGATGTTGTGTCTGTACATGCTATTGAAGTACATGCTATTATGTCCTATTGGTTCACAATATTTAGGTCTGCCATATTAATACTGAGATTTTGTCTGTTTTATCTGACTAGTTCTAAGAGTGTGGTATTAAAATCTCCAATTATAATTTTGGATTTGTTTACTTCTTCTTTCCAATCTGTTAGATTTTTCTGTAGGCATTAGAATCCCAGTTGTTAGATGCATAAAAATTTAAGGATTTTTATATTTTTGGTGAGTTGATGCTTTTAACATCCCATAATACCCTTCTTTATCCCTGGCCTTATTTCTTACTCTGAAGTGCACATTTTCTGATTGCCATATAGACAGTGCACCTTGGTTTTTGTGTTTGCATGATAAAATATTTTCCCATATTTTTAAACTGTGAACCATTATGGGTGTTCACATTTAATATAGAGTCCTTGTAGACAGCACATGTCAATTTTTAAATCCAATCTGATGACATCTGCTTTTCAGTTGGAAAAATTGGATCATTTACATCTATTAAGATTTTATCAAAGTGATTGGAATCAATTCACCACTCAGTTCCTTCTATTTATCTTTTTTATCTGCTTAAATTTGAAGCTTGCTTCTAAGAAATAGTCACATCCCCTTACATTTTGCATGTTTTATTGATTATAAGTGTCAGGCTTATTAAAACTTTAGTTAGCGTGTCTCTCTCTCTCTCTCTTCCCCTTTCTTCTTTCCCCCAACCCCTGTCTCTCTTTTTCTTTCTCTCTCTCTCCATTGCTAGCTTTAAAGAAGCAAGCTGCCATAAGTTCTAGACCTGTAAGGAAATGAGTTCTTCCAATAAACTGAGTGTAGTACAGAAGTGGGTTCTTCCCCAGCAGAACCTTCAAAAGAGAATACAGCCCTGACAACCCCCAGACTGCAGTCTTACTTATGACCCAGGTGTGATGTGCTCAAACTCCTATACCACAGAGACAGAAAGATAATTGTTTAAAGCTGATACATGTATAGTAATTTGTTTTGCCTCATGAAAACCTAATACTTACCTCTAGGGACTTTCATTTATTGGTAAAGATCCATGTCTGCCATCATACAAGTTTTGTCTTCCACTCTCTGGTAGACTCAACAAAACGATTTTTCTCATTGTCGTTGGCTTTTTCTGGTTATGTGCATCAAAGGGACACTCTATCTTCACCAAATGTGAAAGCAGAGCCTTCTTATTCTTTTAATGCCTTCTGTTCTCTTGCTTTTCCTCAGGGGGTTAATTACAAGGTAGGCTTCCTTACCATTGCATTTGATCATCATTTAGAAGCCTGGAAATCTATAAGGAGAGGAAGATTGAGAGGGAAGTCACTTCTACCCTTCCACCAGTGCTTCATTTCATATACACTTTTGCATCCCAACATCCAATATGGTGCCTCATGCATGGTGTACATTTGTGGGACTGAATATTTTGGATGAGCCTCTCGTGAAATTCCTCCAGGGACAGAAAATTCTTCCTGCTGAGGAAGATGCAGCCATTGATTTCCTTGTTTTGCTTTAGAAAGCATGGATGTGATGCGTCTACACAGCAGCTCTACAAGGGTGGTGGAAGCTTTTATATGGTGGTGAGTCTTGAACAAACCAAGGAAAATAATACAGTTAAAGAACAAGGTAGTATCCAAAAATGCTGTGTTGCTGCTTCTTTCTCTGACTCTGTGCGGACCAGGTAGGAGGAAAAGAGAGCTCTACATATACTTAGATTCGCAAGAGGAAGTCTTATGTATCTTCACCCAGAATTTTACCTGTATTATCTCCTCTAGGCCACCATACTAGCCACGAGGTCATATCTGAGATTCCTGGTTTACACATAAAAAGACAAGATCAATAAGAAACTGATAATTTGGCCAAGATGATAAAGTTCCTAAGTGGTAGAGCCATTATTCCATCATGGAGCTTGTGCTCCTAACATCCAGGGTATATTATTTCCACATGTGAGGACTGCAGTAACATCCTCCAAGAAGCATCCCTTAGTACTTTGCTTATCTGCGGTTGCCTGAGACAAAGTTTCGTCTATTTACCTGGGCCACTGAAAACTTGCTAAACTTTCTCACCCAAAACTCTCCCATGAAGTATAGTTTTGTCCAGGTATATTCCCAGGAGTGGGATTGCTGGATCATAAACCTCTCATTCAAAAAGACACATGCACCCCTCTGTTCATAGCAGCACTATTAACAATAGCCAAGACATGGAAGCAACCTAAGTGTCCATTGCCAGATGACTGGAGAAAGAAGATGTGGTACATATATACAATGGAATACTACTCAGCCATAAAAAAGAATGAAATAATGCCATTTGCAGCAACATGGATGCAACTAGAGATTGTTATACTGAGTGAAGTAAGTCAGAAAGAGAAAGACAAACACCATATGATATCACTTATATGTGGAATCTAAAATGTGGCACAAATGAACCTATCTATGAAACAGAAACAGACTCATAGACATAGAGAACAGACTTGTGGTTACCAAGGGGGAGCAGGGGAGCGAGGGTTGGACCAGGAGCTTGGGGTTAGTAGATGCAAACTATTACATTTAGAATGGATACACAACAAGGTCCTACTGTAGAGCACAGGGAACTATATTCAATATCCTTTGATAAACCATAATAGAAAAGAATATAAAAAAAGAATGTCTCTATGTGTATAACTGAGTCACTTTGCTGTACAGCAGAGACTGGCACAGCATTGTAAATCAACTATACTTCGATTAAAAAAAGAAAAAAAAATAACCCAAACCAACAACACAAAAACTCTCCCATGAAATTCTCTTCCTTACTCTCTCTTCTAGGTGCACCTTGATGTGTGGCTTTCTGTTACTACAGAGAATTTCTCCAGATGCCACTTTAACTTTAATTCATAGTTTGCTTTTAAAACATCTATATTGAAGGGTGTGCACTAATCACAAAGCACGTAGCATTAACAATCCTCAAAATTTATCCTAATAGTATTCAAATTGCAGTCTATATATGCCTCTGCACATAAGTATCTCTCTTAATCTCCCCATACCCTTTTTTCCCAAGGTTACTCACATAAAAGAAGATTTACAATTCTTTTAGGAAAAGTGAATGGGTAGGATAACCTTTCTAGGAGAGCTATAGGGAAGATTTTAAGCATTTACTTCTTAAAAGACTTGAAGAATCCAGAAACTCATGCCACAAAAGACTTTTTCATCAGATCATCCAAATATCATGTACTGTGCCTGTGTATTAAACTCCTGTTTTTCCAATAATTATGATATTAGTAAAATATTAAAATTCTGTTAATCTTCTTTTACCTAAAATTAAACAATTACTAAGCCGTGGGCGAGGGAAGTGATAAATTGGGAGATTGGGATTGACATATACACACTACTATATATAAAATAGATAACTAATAAGAACCTACTGTATAGCACAGGGAACTCTACTCAGTACTCTGTAATGACCTATATGGGAATAGAATCTGAAAAAGAGTGGGTATATGTATAACTGATTCACTTTGCTGTACAACAGAAACTAACACAACATTGTAAATCAACTATACTCCAATAAAAATTATAAATAAACAAGTATCTCTAAATACAAAAACAAACCATTATTTTACATTATCTAAAAACTTGTTTACATTGTTAATATAGTATATATATTTATATTACATATAGGATATGTACAACTATAATATTTGATTTCTTTTGGTTTCACAATTAAGTTTGTGTTCATCTAGAATCACCAAATTTGGCTCCATAGGTGAGGGCTAAGACAAAGAAATTACTTCATGTAACTTGATGGCGCTCCATATATAGCTAATTCATCTCAGACTTTAAACATAGCAACACCATGTGAGTACCTAACTAAAATTTTTATAAATGCCAATGTTATAAGCAACATAACTTTAATCTCTTCACAAATGTTCAGGAATATGTGCTTTTAATG
Source organism: Balaenoptera physalus (assembly GCF_965194825.1). Taxonomy (NCBI): domain Eukaryota; kingdom Metazoa; phylum Chordata; class Mammalia; order Artiodactyla; family Balaenopteridae; genus Balaenoptera; species Balaenoptera physalus. The sequence continues at coordinate 15,357,164 of NC_138904.1, read as the reverse complement.
TTACTTTGTCTTTGTAGTATTGTGCTTTTTAATTGGATGGGTATAAGATACAATTTTCCTAAGATATCCACTGTGCAAACCTTGGCTTGTTTTTTTTGTTTGTTTGTTTGTTTTTGGCAAGCTCATGTTTGTAGTTTGCAAGGTTGACACTGCATGTTTTTATCTGGAGTTTTGCAATGCTGATATTGTATTTTCCATGTTATTATGTTATTCTCCTGGCAATACTAGAATATTGTTAACTCAGTCAAAGAGTTACAAGTGATTTAGTGATACATACTGTGTATAAAATTCTCTTCCCTAAGTTAGGATAATGTGGAAATGCAATATATATTTTGGAACATGCAAACTAGAGAAACGTTAGGTATAAAGTTGACATCATTCTTAATGTTTTATGCACTTAGATGTTCATACTTTCCTTGTTTTTTCTTTTTTAATTATAATTGATTTGCAGTATTGATTATGGTGTACAGCAAAGTGATTCAGTTACATATTTTTTCAGATTCTTTTGCATTATAGGTTATTACAAGACATTGATATAATTCTCTGTGCTCTACAGCAGGTCCTTGTTGATTATCTATTTTATGTATCATTGTGTGTATATGTTAATCCCAAACTCCTAATTTATCCCTCCCCTGCCGTTTCCCCACTGGTAACCATAAGTTTGTTTTCTATGTCTGTAAGTCTATTTTGGTTTTGTATACAGACTCATTTGTATTATTTTTTAGATTCTACCTATAAGTGATAACATAAAATATCTGTCTTTCTCTGTCTGACTTCACTTAGTTATGATATTCTCTAGGTACATCCATGGTGCTGCAAATGACAATATTTTGTTCTTTTTTATGGCTGCGTAATATTCCATTGTATATATGTACCACATCTTCTTTATCTATTCATCTATTGATGTTCACTTGGTTAGTTTCCATGTCTTGGCTATTGTGAACAGTGCTGCTATGCACATTGGGGTGCGTGTATCCTTTCAAATTAACAGTTTTCATCTTTTCTGGATAAATGCCCAGTAGTGGGATTGCTGGGTCATATGGTAGTTCTATGTTTAGTTTTTTAAGGAACCTCCATACTGTTTCCATAGTGGCTGTATCAATTTACATTCCCACCAACAGTGTAGGAGGGTTCCCTTTTCTCCACACCCTCTCCAGCATTGATTGTTTGTAGACTTTTTTGATGATGGCTATTCTGACCTGTGTGAGGTGATACCTTGTTGTAGTTTTGATTTGCATTTCTCTAATAATTAGCAATTTTGAGCACCTTTTTATGTGCCTGTTGGCCATCTGTATGTCCTCTTTGGAGAGATGTCTATTTAGGTCTTCGGCCCATTTTTTGTTTTTCAATACCGAGTTTTAAGAGCTGTTTGTATATTTTGGAAATGAGCCCCTTTTCAGTTGTGTCATTTGCAAACATTTTCTCCCATTCTGTAGGTTGCTTTTCTTTTTGTTGATCGTTTCCTTTGCTGTGCAAAAGCTTTTATGTTTGATTAGATCTCATTTGTTTATTTTTATTTCTTTTGCCGTGAGAGACTGACCTAAGAAAATGCTGCTATGATTTTTATGTCAGAGAATGTTTTGCCTATGTTCTTCTATGAGTTTTATGGTGTCACGTCTTATACTTAGGTCTTTAAACCATTTTGAGTTTATTTTTGTACATGGTGAGGGAGTGTTCTAATTTCATTGATTTAAATGAAGCTGTCTAGCTTTCCCTGCACTACTTGCTGAAGAGACTGTCTTTTCTCCATCATCTATTCTTACCTCCTTTTTTGAAGATGAATTGACTGTAGGTGTGTGTGTTTATTTCTTGGATCCCTATTCTCTTCCTTTGATCCATACGTCTATTTTTGTGCAAATACCACACTCTTTTGATTACTGTAGCTTTGTTGTATTATCTGAAGTCTGGGAGGGTTATGCCTCCAGCTTTGTTATTTTTCCTCAAGATTGCTTTGGCAATTTTAGGTCTTTTGTGGTTCCATATAAATTTTAGGATTATTTGTTTTACTTCTGTGAAAAATGCCCTGGGTAATTTGATAGGGATTGCATCAAATCTGTAGTTTGCTTTAGGTAGTATGGCCATTTTACCAATACTCTTACCATAAAAGAGCATGGAATATTTTTTCATTTCTTTGCATCATCTTCAGTTTCCTATATCACTGTTCTGCAGTTTTCAGCATATGGGTCTTTAACGTTCTAAGTACGTTCTAAGTTCATTCCTAGGTGTTTTATTTTTTATTTTTTTGACACAGTTTTAACAGGATTGGGTTTTTTACTTTCTCTTTATTTCATTGTTAGTGTAAAGAAATGAATCAGATTTCTGTATATTAATCTTGTATCCTGCTACCTCAGGAATTCATTTATTCTAATAGTTTTTGTGTGGAGTCTTCAGGGTTCTCTATGTAGAGTATCATGTCATTTGCATATAATGACAGTTTTACCTCTTCCCTTCCAATTTGGATACCTTTTATTTCTTTTTCTTGTCTGATTACTGTGTCTACGACTTCCAATACTATCTTGAATAGAAGTGGTGAGGGTGGGTATCCTTGTCCTGTTCCTGAATACAGTGGAAAGGCTTTCAGCTTTTCACCATTGAGTATGATGTTGGCTGTGGGTTTGTTGTAAATGACTTGTATTATGTTGAGATATGTTCCCTCTATTCCCACTTTGGTGAGAAGTTTTTTTTTGTTCGTTTGTTTGTTTTCATGAATGGGTGTTGAATTTTATCAAATGTTCAGTGTTGAATTTTATCAAATACCTTTTCTACGTCTATTGAGATGATCATGTGATTTTTGTCTCTTCTTTTTTCATGTGGTTGATTTGCATATGTTGAACCATTGTTGCAACCCTGGAATGAATCCAACTTGATTGTGGTGTATGATACTTTTTATGTATTGTTGGATTTGGTTTGCCATTATTTTGTTGAAGATTTTTATATCTATATTCATCTAAGATTGTGGTCTGTACTTTTTTCTGTAGTATCTTTTTCTGGTTTTGGTATTAGGATTATGGTGGCTTCATAGAATGATTTTGAGAGTGTACCCTCCTCTTCAATCTTCTGGAATAGTTTGAAAAGGATAGATGTAAGTTCTTCTTTGTATGTTTGGTAGAATTCCCCAGTGAAGCCATCTGGTCCTGGGCTTTTGTTTGCAGGTAATTTTTATTATTATTATTATTATTATTATTATTATTATTATTATTGATTCCTTTTCATTTCTAGTGATTGGTCTGTTCAAATTATCTGTTTCTTCTTGAGTCAACTTTGGCAGGCTGTATGTGTCTAGAAATTTGTCTGTTTCTTCTAGGTTTCTAATTAGTTGGTATATAAACCGTTCATAGTATTCTCTTATGATTTTTTGTATTTCTGCACTGTCAGTTGGTATTTCTCCTCATTCATTTCTTATTTTATTTGGGTCCTCTCTCTTCTTGCTGAGCCTGGCTAGAGGTTTGTCCATCTTGCCTATCTTTTCAAAACAAAAAAACAAACAAACAAAAACAGCTCTTGGTTTCATTGATCTTTTCTATTTTTTAATCTCTTTTTTTTTCCCTCTGATCTTTATTTCCTTCCTTCCACTGATTTTGGGGTTTTGTTTGTTCATTTTTCTAGTTCTTTTAGGTGGTAGTTTAAGTTGTTTGAGATTTTTCTTGTCTCTTGAGGAAGGCCTGTATTGCTAAGAGCTTTCCTTGTAGAGCTGCTTTTGCTGCATCCCAGAGATATTGTAAGGTAGTGTGTTTGTTGTCGTTCGTCTTGAGGTATTTTCTGATTTCCTCTTTGATTTCATCATTGACCCATTGGTTTTTTAGTAGCATCTTTAGTCTGCATGTGATCGTTTCGGTTTTTTTATCCTCCCTATTTATCTTTCTGTGGTTGATTAATAGTTTCATACCATTGTGGTCAGAAAAGATGCTTGAAATAATTTCTATACTCTTAAATTTGTTGAGGCTTGTTTTGTGTCCAAGTATGTGGTCTGTCCTAGAGAATATTCCATGCGTGCTTGAAAAGAGTGTGTATTCTGGGTTTTTTGGTTGTAGTGTCCTGTAGGAATCAATTAATAGACCAGCTGGTCTATTGTGTCATTTAGGTTCTATGTTATCTTACTGATTTTCTGTCTGGAAGATCTGTCCATTGATGTCAGTGGGGTGTTAAAGTCTCCTATTACTGTATTCCTGTTGATTTCTCCCTTTATGTCTGTCACTATTTTTTATGTATTTTTTGCTCCTGTATTGGCTGCATATATGTTAACAAGTGTAATATCCTCTCTTGTATTGATCCCTATCATTATATATAATGTCCGTATCTCTCTTTATAGACTTTGTTTTAAAGTCTATTTTGTCTAATATGAGTATTGAGACCCCCGCTTCCGTGTCATTTCCGTTTGCATGAAATATCTTTTCCATTCCCTCACTTTCAATCTATGTGTGTCTTTCACCCTAAAGGGAGTCTCTTTTAGGAAGGATATTGTGGGTTCTTTCTTAATCCAATCTGCCTCTGTGTATTTTGATTGGAGCATTTAGTCCATTGACCTTTAAAGTAATTATTGATAAGTATATATTTATTGCCATTTTTAAATCTTGTTTCCTAGTTGATTTTGTAGTTCTTTGTCCCTTCTTTTTGTTTTTCCTTTTGCAGTTTGACGGTTTTCTTTTGTATTATGCTTGAGTTCCTGTCTGTATTGTTTATGTGAATCTTGTATGTTTTTGATTTGTCGTTACCCTGGTTTCCAAGGACATTAACTCACAACTATATCTACCTCCTTTAGATAGTTGTCAGTTCAAACGTATTCTAAAAGATCTACAGGTTTTTACTCCCCTTCCCCACATTTTGTGATTTTGATGTCCTATTTTACATCTTCATGTTTATCCTTTTGCTGTTAAGTGTAGTTATAATCACTTTTACAAAATTTTTAATGGTTTTTAATCTATGTGCTAGTTTATTTAAATGATCTTCAATTCTTTTATATATTTGTCTTTCCTATTGTTTTTTTCCCTTTCCTATAGATTCTTGCTGCTTTTCTATTAAAATGACCTTTCAATATTTTTTTTACGTTGGGTTTAGTATTGCTGTATCCTTTTCGTTTTTGCTTGCCTTGTATCATACACCACGATCAAGTTGGATTCATTTCAGGGTTGCAGCGATGGTTCAACATATGCAAATCAACCACATGAACAAAAGAAGAGACAAGCAAATGTTGCAGGTTTTTCCCTTTTAGTGTTTTGAATATGTCTTGCCACTCCCTTCTCGCCTGCAATGTTTCTGTAGAGAAATCAGCCTTAAGGGGGTTCCCTTGTAACTGACTCTTTGTTTTTCTCTTGCTGCCTTTAGAATCTGTTTAACTTTTGCCATTTTAATTATGTTGTGTCTTGGTGTGGATCTGCTTGGGTTCATCTTGTTTGGGACCCTCTGTGCTTCCTGTACATGGTTATCTATTCCCTTCTTTAGTTTTGGCAAGTCTTCAGACACAGTTTCTTCAAGTACATCTTTGATCCTCTTCTCTCTTTCTCCTCCTTCTGGAACCTGTATTATGCATAGGTTGGCACACTTTATATTATCCCATAGATCTCATCTCTTGCTTTCACTTTTTTTGTTTTTTCATTCATCTTCTGTCTGCTGCTCTGATTGGGTGATTTCCATTATTCTATCTTCCAGATTAATTATTCATCCTTCTGCATTATTCAGTCTGTTATTCATTGCTTCTAGATTGGCTTTTACCTTGGCAATTGAGTTGTCTAACTTTGATTGGTTCTTCTTTATAGTGTTTATTTCCTTGTTACAGTTATGTGCATTTCTATTGATAATCTTTCTTAATTCCTTTCAAATTTGTATTACCTCCTTTTTGAACTCAGAGCTTATACTGGTGAGGTCTGTTTCATTTTTGTTCTTTCAGAGAATTTCTCATTTTAATTGGGAGTGGTTCCTCTTACTCTTTTTTTACTTTCATTTTACTTGACTTTCTATGTCACCATGAATCTAGGAAAAACCATTATCTACTGTGGTCTTGAAGGGCTGTTTTTATGTGGGAGCATTCCTGTGTAGACTATGTCCAATGTTTTTGGTGCAAAGGCTGCTTTTGGTCTGAATGACAGCCGCATCTTTCCTCAGAGTATGCTACCCATTAGCCCCTTGATAGGCGGTGTGGATGGTGTTGTGATATCCAGAACCTGCATTGGATGTTAGGTGGGGCCTCCTCTTTGCTCCGTAGCTGTTACCTTCCTGTCTCATGTGGAGTATGAGCCTTACTTTTTGGAGTAGAAGCCATGAAGGTCAAGTCTGATAAGACTGCATCACCCTTCACTGTTGGTGGGAATGTAAATTGATACAGCCACTACGGAGAACAGTATGGTGGTTCCTTAAAAAACTCAAAATAGACCTACCATACGACCCAGCAATCCCACTACTGGGCATATACCCTGAGAAAACCATAATTCCCAAAGACACATGCACCCCAATGTTCATTGCAACACTATTTACAATAGCCAGGACATGGAAGCAACCTAAGTGTCCATCGACAGAGGAGTGGATAAAGAAGATGTGGGACATATGTACAATACAGTAGTACTGAGCCATAAAAAGGAATGAAATTGGGTCGTTTGTAGAGATGTGGATGGACCTAGAGAATGTCATACAGAGTGAAGTAAGTCAGAAAAGAAAACCAAATATATATTAATGCATATATGTGAAATCTAGAAAACCGGTACAGATGAACCTATTTGTAGGGCAGGAATGGAGACGTAGGCATAGAGAACGGACATGTGGGCATGGAGGGAAGGGGAGGGTGGGACAAATTGGGAGATTAGGTTTCCCATAAATACACTGCCATGTGTAACATAGGTAGCTAGTGGGAACCTGCTGTATAGCACAGGGAGCTCAGCTCGGTGCTCTGTGATGACCTAGCTGGGTGGGATGGGGGGATGGGAGGGAGGTCCAAGAGGGAGGGGATATAGGTATACATATAGCTGATTCACTTCATTGTGTAGCAGAAACTAACACAACATTGTAAAGCAATTTTAGTCTAGTAAAAAAACAAAAAAAGCAAAGGCAAAAAATTAGCTGCATTACCCTTAGGTGCATGCTCTGTCCCCAAGGAGGTGAGCAGAGAAGCCCGTGAGGCCCATGTGGTCACCGCAACCTATCCACTGCCTGGGGCAGGCATCTGGAGTTCTGTCCAGAAGCAGCCCAAGGTCATGTCCATTTCTCCCTTGTGTTCATTCCAGATATGGTGCTGGGCTGGGTTGGGGGGCTGAGGCATCAGGCTGCAGGAATCGAGGTGATTGTGGTGCCAGCTACGACCTGGGCTGCCTCTGTGGTCTGGTTCTCCCAGGACCTGTCTGTCCCAGATCTGGCCCCAAGCTACAGTACACATGGGTGGAACCGGAGTGCTCCCGCCTGGAAAGGAATCACTGTGTACTCCTCCCCAGGGGCTGACAGCTGGGCACGTGTGATTCCCTGGTGCTGCCCGCCACCTGGTGAGTGCACACCAACAAAGTCCACTGCTGCTGGACCCACCCCTGGACGTTCCCCTGCTGAGCAGGGACTGATAGTCAGCTCTGAGGTCAGCCTCACCCCTGCAGTGCACATGCTCACAAAATCTGCTGGCTGCCCACTGTTCAAACACTGATACTGGGGTCCGGGGTGGGGGCCAGACCCCACCCCAGGCCGCCCAGGCCGTCTCCATGCAGCTAGACCGAATCTTTTCCCAGGACCCAGACTCCTGAGTGTCAGTGCCTAGCTGCTGCGTGTACTAGCAGCCCCACATGGCACATTTTGGTCTGGGAAGTGCAGGGCAGCGAGACAGTAGCTGTCAGCATGCGTCTCTCTCTCTGCCCTGATGGCTAGCAAGCCAGCATGCGTGCATTCCTCATAAGCAGCGTCCAGGCTCCTGCAGCCCCTCTATCCGTCCCAGTTGACTTCCCAGCAAGCAAGGGGCTTCACAGGGCAAGGGCTTACCCATGAAGACCATCCCTCCTTCATAGATCCCTCCCAAGGCACCAGTCCCATCCTGATGCCTTTTCTTCGTCCTACCCAGTCATATGGGATCTTTCTTGCAGCTATAGTTGTGTAAGAGATCTTCTGCCAGTTTTCAGTTTGTTTTTCTGTGAGAATTGTTCCACATGTAGATGTGTTTTTGTATTTTTAATGTGTTTGTGGTGGAAGGTGAGCCCTAGCTCTTCCTACTCCGCCATCTTGATCCACCTCCAGAAACATGGTGGTTTTGACGGATACTCATAGAATTCCATTTGCATTTAATGAACGTAAATTCAATGCTCTCTTTGAATCTGCAATAAACAATGGTTCTGTTGTGTAATACCAGTTCAATCAAACATGTTAAAAATGCATTTTTACAAAATTATATACAAACAGAGTTAAATTCGAAACCATTGTCCTTATAGGAGGGAAGCCTCCAACAATATCATAGTTTGCCCTAAAGCCAGAAAAATGCCACGACATATTTTAATATGAGGAATTCCGTGTTATGAAGTATTACACAGTATTAGGAAGAGTAGAAAGTTTTCTGTTTAGGAAGTTTTAAATTTTTCTCACATTTTTGTGATGGTTTCACTAATGTGGTAAAATGGTACCTTAACATATGGGCAGTGACATTCAGTCAACACTGATTATGGGGATTTAATTATAATAATGACTGTGGGATTCAATAACTATAATCCATAAGGGTGCCAGCAGTTCTCCAGGCTGTGAATTTTCATCTAAAGATTTTACTTTAGAACCAGATTCTAGAAACATTTTCATATGCACAGTATTTGTGCTCTGATTGATTTGACATGCTGTAAATGACAGACCATTGCAGGCCTTCCATGGGTGGAATTTTTTCTTTTTTGATATTTAAAAAAAAAAAGTTGTTCCAAAGAAAGAAACATGTATTAAGTGGTTTATTGTCTCATAATAAACTCTTTGTAAAATTTTACATAATTTATGGTGATTGGAAGATCGATTATAGACTCACATCATTCATGCCCATTGAGATTTAAGTTACTTAAGGATTATAGAGTATATATTTGCATCCTGAAACAAAACACACTGAAGCCTTTATGTATTTTATACAGGTCTTCTCCAACTTACTGTTAAATGAACTTAAAAACTTAAAAGTATCTAATTGCGTTTATAAATTCAAGATATAAAGAAATCACCATTTATCACTATTAAAAATTAATATAGCTTTTCTCATTGTAATATACACAATTTCCTTAGAAATACCAATACCTCCAAATTCAAGGTGGTATGTGATTCATTATTTGGTACCTTATATACCCTTAAAAACTGTTAAAAATCTATAAAAACAACCACCACTTTATACCACCTTGTAGAGAGCTAAAAATGAGCAGTGTAAACTCCAAGTGTGTAGGTTCCATTTCTAACCAGAAGCTCTCCATCCCCCAAAATGTCTTCAGACAAGTGTACGCTTCTGTGTGGGTGAGAGAGGACTTGAAGTCTTAGGTTGACTATCGGGCGTCTTGGTCCTCGAGTCGGTCACGAGTGTATAGTGAACAGATGACAAGCGCATTGATCTGTGTTCCAGTTAATGAGTGCAGAGGACCACAACATGTGGATAACTCTTTAAGTTCCTTGGGGCTGCTACAACAAGATGCCACGGGCTGTTGCATAAACAATAGCAATTTAATTTAGTTCTGGAGACTGGAAGTCCACCATCAAGGCAGTGGCAGGCTCAGGATCTGGTAGAACCTGCCTCGTGGTTCATAGATGGTGTCTTTTCGCCGTGTCTGCACATGGGGGAAGATAGGAGGGGGCTCTCTGGGGTCTCTTTTATAAAGACAATAATCCCCTCCATGAGGGCTCCACACTCTCGACCTGATCACCTCCCAAAGGCTCCTCCTCCTAACACCATCACACTGAGGCGGTTAGGTCTCAACATAAGGGTTTTGTGGGGACATTGAGGTGAGAGCACGCAACCCATGGATCCCCGAAATTTATGTCCTTTTCACATGTCATCCACTCAATTTAAGTCCCATCTATATCTGATTTAGATGACATTTAGGATTCACCCTGAGGCAAATTCCTTGCCAGCTGTGAATCTGTGAAATTGAACTATATGTGCTTTCAAATTACAGTGGTGGGACAGACATAAGATAGGTATTCCCATTTCAAAAGGGAGAAATAGGAAAGAAGGGAGGAGTGACAAATCCACAGCAAGTCTGAAATCCAACAGGGCAAATTCCATTAGACCTTAAGGCTTGAGAATAATCCTCCTTAGTTCAATGCTATACCTCCAGGAACAATGGGGTGGGTGGGTGTTTTGCCCCTGTAGCTTTGCCCTTCAAGGGTTGGTCAAATGACAACAGGATTATTGCCGTTAGTTCTGGGTTCCATTGTTGAAGAAGGAATTGGGTCAAGTGTTCAGACCATGAGATGGAAAAAAGCAAGGAAGCTAAATCATTTCATATGTGAGATAGTCTGAGGTAGAGATATTCAGTCTGGTGAAATGGGGATATGGTACCCTGTTTTCCAATAGTTGAGTCATGTTTACACATTAAATGATTAGATTATTTCTCTAGCAGTCATATCTCCTGGGAGAAGTAAGAGGAAGCAGATTATTGCACAGACCAGGTTCAGACTTACCCAGTGATCGAGAGCTTACCTCTGGAAGTTGTAAGAATTCCCTCCCAGAAGCTGTCTGAGAAAAAGCTGCTGAATCATTTGGCAGAATTTTCTTGAAAGTATCAATTTTCTCGAGGAATGGTTGGTCGAACTGAACTCTGTATTTTCTCTTATGCTTAGATTCTCTGCAGTTTCAATTTGTTCTCAACTAACAATTTTGAAAGGATAGTATCACCCATCTCAACCTTGGACTATGTAACAGTAGAATGTCTGTTAACATCTTCCCTTTTTCATGCCATATACAGCACTACTTATCACTGTCAGGTAATTACTGAATTTCTATTTACTTTCTAGTCTGTGATGGTCATAAATTCAACTCTTTCCAACATCTGCCTATCTGCATATTCAGTACCTTTGGGCGTCTTAATTTTTCTAATGCACCCATTTGTGTTTTAACTATTTTCACCAAATTTAGGAATAACCATGTTGACTCAGCATTTTAGCCTTCAAAGAATCCATTTCTTGCTCAAAAAATAGACACATGCATACACAAGACATATTCAATCATTACTGAGAATGCTCCAATTAAGTGGAAAACTATTTCTTCAAATAGTTTCATCAAAACTATTTCTTGCTTTTTTTTTAGGATGTGGGAAATTAATAAGAATTACACAAATAAAAATGCCTAGACATACAATCAGCTTAAGACCTTTCAGAAAGTTATTCCATGACCTAAACACAGCTTTGCATAAAAGAGCAACAACTATAACGTAGCTGCTGGGAGGGGAAAGTATAATAGTATAATTGATTAAAATAAAATAGAATAAAATAGCTTTTAATTAGCTTGACTATGGGACAAAATGTGATCACATTTGCTGTAGACGGTCTACAAGAAGTCGTGCATATACTTCATGCATATGAGTCACAAAAATTAAGAGAATATTTAACAGAAAAGTGTGAGAGTATCCTCAGCTATCACATAGGACTTGATGGTAGCCTGTCATGTAGCACAAAATTCTGATTCTTTTTGTTTCCACCCTTTTCCCCACATCCTCTTTTTTTTAATTGGGGTATAGTTGTTTTACAGTGCTGTATTAGTTCCTACTGTACAGCGAAGTGAAGTGGAGTTCCCTGTGCTATACAGCAGGTTCTCATTAGTTACCTATTTTATACATAGTAGTGTATATATGTCCATCCCAATCTCCCACTTCATCCCACCCCCACCCCATCTTTTAATCTAATCTCTTAGCTATATAGTAACACAGCTAGGATCATGATGTTAACCTTCGCATTTCATTGAGATATACTCTGATATCCACAATTTAACATATAATTATGATCATAAGGTTAACAAAAAAAAAATTTAAAAACAAAGAAAGTTGTGGTAGCAGCACACTAACAGCTGAGTCATGCCATCTCATAGAGATTCACAAGCCAGGTATATTCAGAGATGTCAAGTATCCTCAGAAACATCAAGCACTTTAAAAAAATCACAATCTTCCTATGAGTTTACTTTTAATCAATATCTTAGTGGAATGAGTAGGAAGCAGCAAACTCACATTTCCAGGCAGGTATTTTAATTAGTGTTCCAGATACATAACTTATCTGAGAAACCACTCAGATGTACTCTGCAGCTTTCATTTTTTAAAAATTAATTAATTTATTTATTTTTGGCTGCGTTGGGTCTTCGTTGCTGCGTACAGCCTTTCTCTAGTTGCAGCAAGTGGGGGCTACTCTTCGTTGCGGTGTGCGGGCTTATTGCGATGGCTTCTCTTGTTGCGGAGCACGGGCTCTAGGCATGTGGGCTCAGTAGTTGTGGTACACAGGCTCAGTAGTTGTGGCACACAGGCTCAGTAGTTGTGGCTTGCGGGCTCTAGAGCGCAGGCTCAGTAGTTGTGGCACACGGGCTTTGTTGCTCCATGGCATGTGGGACCTTCCTGGACCAGGGCTTGAACCCGTGTCCCATGTATTGGCAGGCGGATTCTTAACCACTGCGCCACCAGGGAAGTCTCTAATATGGTTTTAAAGGAGGATAATGCTGCAGTTAGCAAATTAAAATAATATAAATATGTAGTTTATATCTGTATAGTACTTTCATAAGATAAATCTTTATAAGTATGAATTTATACATTGCCAAATTATAAAATAATAGTCCATATTCAGTTAATACATCAGTATATTTTCATGGACAAATGAAATATTAAAATAATTAACCTTATTTGAAATTGATACAAAGATTAAAATCATATAAATGTTTATAGAGAATTGAAAGAACATACAATAATTAACAAATCACTTTATCTCCCTAAATTAAAGAACAAGGGGGGAGGAGGAACGTCAAATTTTTTAATGGATTATTATTATTATTATTTTAACATCTTTATTGGAGTATAATTGCTTTACAATGGTGTGTTAGTTTCTGCTTTATAACAAAGTGAATCAGCTATACATATACATATATCCCCATATCTCCTCCCTCTTGCGTCTCCCTCCCACCCTCCCTATCCCACCCCTCTAGGTGGTCACAAAGCACCGAGCTGATCTCCCTGTGCTATGCAGCTGCTTCCCACTAGCTGTCTATTTTACATTTGGTAGTGTATATATGTCCATGCCACTCTCTCACATCATCCCAGCTTACCCTTCGCCCTCCCCATATCCTCAAGTCCATTCTCTAGTAGGTCCTTATTCCCATCTTGCCCCTAGGTTCTTCATGACCATTTTGTTTGTTTGTTTTTTAGATTCCATATATATGTGTTAGCACACGGTATTTGTTTTCTCTTTCTGACTTACTTCACTCTGTATGACAGACTCTAGGTCCATCTACCTCACTACAAATAACTCAATTTCATTTCTTTCTATGGCTGAGTAATATTCCATTGTATATATGTGCCACATCTTCTTTATCCATTCATCTGTCAATGGACACTTAGGTTGCTTCCATGTCTTGGCTATTGTAAATAGAGCTGCAATGAACATTTTGGTACACGACTCTTTTTGAATTATGGTTTTCTCAGGGTATATGCCCAGTAGTGGGATTGCTGGGTCATATGGTAGTTCTATCTGTAGCTTTTTAAGGAACCTCCATACTGTTCTCCATAGTGGCTGTATCAATTTACATTCCCACCAACAGTGCAAGAGGGTTCCCTTTTCTGCACAAGCTCTCCAGCATTTATTGTTTGTAGATTTTTTGAGGATGGCCATTCTGACTGGTGTGAGATGATATCTCATTGTAGCTTTGATTTGCATTTCTCTAATGATTAATGATGTTGAGCATTCTTTCATGTGTTTGTTGGCAATCTGTATATCTTCTTTGCAGAAATGTCTATTTAGGTCTTCTGCCCATTTTTGGATTGGGTTGTTTGTTTTTTTGATATTGAGCTGCATGAGCTGCTTGTATATTTTGGAGATTAATCCTTTGTCAGTTGCTTCATTTGCAAATATTTTCTCCCCTTCTGAGGGTTGTCTTTTCATCTTGTATATGGATTCCTTTGCTGTGCGAAAGCTTTTAAGTTTCATTAGGTCCCATTTGTTTATTTTTGTTTTTATTTCCATTTCTCTAGGAGGTGGGTCAAAAGGATCTTGCTGTGATTTATGTCATAGAGTGTTCTGCCTATGTTTTCCTCTAAGAGTTTTATCGTGTCTGGCCTTACATTTAGGTCTTTGATCCATTTGGAGTTTATTTTTGTGTATGGTGTTAGGGAGTGTTCTAATTTCTTTCTTTTACATGTAGCTGTCCAGTTTTCCCAGCACCACTTATTGAAGAGGCTGTCTTTTCTCCACTGTATATTCTTGCCTCCTTTGTCAAAGATCAGGTGACCATATGTGCGTGGGTTTATCTCTGGGCTTTCTATCCTGTTCCATTGATCTGTATTTCTGTTTTTGTGCCAGTACCATACTATGTTGATTACTCTAGCTTTGTCGTATAGTCTGAAGTCAGGAAGCCTGATTCCTCCAGCTGCATTTTTCTTTCTCAAGATTGCTTTCGCTATTTGGGGTCTTTTGTGTTTCCATACAAATTGTGAAATTTTTTGTTTTAGTTCTGCGAAAAATGCCAGTAGTAGTTTGATAGGGATTGCATTGAATCTGTAGATTGCTTTGGGTAGTATAGTCATTTTCAGGATGTTGATTCTTCCAATCCAAGAACATGGTATATCTTTCCATCTGTTTGTATCATCTTTAAAGTCTTTCATCAGTGTCTTATAATTTTCTGCATACAGGTCTTTTGTCTCCTTAGGTAGATTTATTCCTAGATATTTTATTCTTTTTGTTGCAGTGGTAAATGGGAGTGTTTTCTTAATTTCACTTTCAGATTTTTCATCATTAGTGTATAGGAATGCAAGAGATTCCTGTGCATTAATTTTGTATCCTGCTACTTTACCAAATTCATTGATTAGCTCTAGTAGTTTTCTGGTAGCATCTTTAGGATTCTCTATGTATAGTATCATGTCATCTGCAAACAGTGACAGCTTTACTTCTTCTTTTCTGATTTGGATTCCTTTTGTTTCTTTTTCTTCTCTGATTGCTGTGGCTAAAACTTCCAAAACTATGTTGAATAACAGTGGTGAGAGCAGGCAACCTTGTCTTGTTCCTGATCTTAGTGGAAATGGTTTCAGTTTTTCACCATTGAGGACGATGTTGGCTGTAGGTTTGTCATATATGGCCTTTATTATGTTGAGGTAAGTTCCCTCTATGCCTACTTTCTGGAGGGTTTTTATCATAAATCAGTGTTAAATTTTGTTGAAAGCTTACTCTGCATCTACTGAGATGGTCATATGGTTTTTCTCCTTCAATTTGTTAATATGGTGTATCACATTGATTGATTTGCGTATATTGAAGAATCGTTGCATTCCTGGGAGAAACCCCACTTGATCATGGTGTAAGGTCCTTTTAATGTGCTGTTGGATTCTGTTTGCTAGTATTTTGTTACGGATTTTTGCATCTATCTTCATCAGTGATATTGGTCTGTAGTTTTCTTTCTTTGTGACATCTTTGTCTGGTTTTGGTATCAGGGTGATGGTGGCCTCATAGAATGAGTTTGGGAGTGTTCCTCCCTCTGCTATATTTTGGTAGAGTTTCAGAAGGAAAGGTGTTAGCTGTTCTCTAAATGTTTGATAGAATTCACCTGTGAAGCCATCTGGTCCTGGGCTGTTGTTTGTTGGAAGATTTTTAATCACAGTTTCAATATCAGTGCTTGTGATTGGTCTGTTCCTATTTTCTATTTCTTCTTGGTTCAGTCTCAGAAGGTTGTGCATTTCTAAGAATTTGTCCATTTCTTCCAGGTTGTCCATTTTATTGGCATATAGTTGCTTGTAGTAATCTCTCATGATCTTTTGTATTTTGGCAGTGTCAGTTGTTACTTCTTTTTCATTTCTAATTCTGTTGGTTTGAGTCTTTTCCCTTTTTTTTCTTGATCAGTCTGGCTAATGGTTTATCAATTGTTTATCTTTTCAAAGAACCAGCTTTTAGTTTCATTGATCTTTTCTACTACTTTCTTTTTCTCTATTTATTTCATTTATTTCTGCTCTGATCTTTATGATTTCTTTCCTTCTGCTAACTTTGGGAGTTTTTTGTTCTTCTTTCTCTAATTGCTTTAGGTGTAAGGTTAGGTTGTTTATTTCAGATTTTTCTTGTTTCTTGAGGTAGGATTGTATTACTATAAGTTTCCCTCTTAGAACTGCTTTTGCTGCATCCCATAGGTTTTGGGTTTTTGTATTTTCATTGTCATTTGTCTCTAGGTACATTGTGATTTCATCTTTGATTTCTTCTGTGATCTCTTGGTTATTTAGTAGTGTATTGTTTAACCTCCATTTTTTTAGTATTTTTTACAGGTTTTTTCCTGTAATTGATATCTAGTCTCATAGTGCTATAGTCGGAAAAGATACTTGATACAATTTCAATGTTCTTAAATTTACCAAGGCTTGATTTGTGACCCAAGGTATGATCTATCCTAGAGAATGTTCCATGAGCACTTGAGAAGAAAGTGTATTCTGTTGTTTTTGGATTGAACATCCTATAAATATCAATTAAGTCCATCTTGTTTATGTATCATTTAAAGCTTGTGTTTCCTTATTTATTTTCATTTTGGATGATCTGCCCATTGGTGAAAGTGGGGTGTTAAAGTTCCCTACTATGATTGTGTTACTGTCGAGTTCCCCTTTTTTGGCTGTTAGTATTTGCCTTATGTATTGAGGTGCTCCTATGTTGGGTGCATAAATATTTACAATTGTTATATCTTCTTCTTGGATTGATCCCTTGATCAATATGTAGTGTCCTTCTTTGTCTCTTGTAATAGTTTTTGTTTTAAAGTGTATTTTGTCTGATATGAGAATTGCTGCTCCATCTTTCTTTTGATGTCCATTTGCATGGAATATCTTTTTCCATCCCCTCACTTTCAGTCTATGTGTGTCCCTAGGTCTGAAGTGGGCCTCTTGTAGACAGCATATATACGGGTCTTGTTTTTGTATCCATTCAGCCAGTCTATGTCTTTTGGTTGGAGCATTTAATCCATCTACATTTAAGGTAATTATCGATATGTATGTTCCTATTCCCATTTTCTTAATTGTTTTGGGTTTGTTATTGTAGGTCTTTTCCTTCTCTTGTGTTTCCTGCCTAGGGAAGTTCCTTTAGCATTTGTTGTAAAGCTGGTTTGGTGGTGCTGAATTCTCTTAGCTTTTGCTTGTCTGTAAAGGTTTTAATTTCTCCATCAAATCTGAATGAGATCCTTGCCGGGTAGAGTAATCTTGGTTGTAGGTTTTTCCCTTTCATCACTTTAAATATGTCCTGCCACTCCCTTCTGGCTTGCAGAGTTTCTGCTGAAAGATCAGCTGTTAACCTTATGGGGATTACCCTGTATGTTATTTGTTGTTTTTCCCTTGCTGCTTTTAATATTTTTTCTTTGTATTTAATTTTTGATAGTTTGATTAATATGTGTCTTGGCGTGTTTCTCCTTGGATTTATCCTGTATGGGACTCTCTGTGCTTCCTGGACTTGATTAACTATTTCCTTTCCCTTATTAGGGAAGCTTTCAACTATAATCTGTTCAAATATTTTCTCAGTCCCTTTCTTTTTCTCTTCTTCTTCTGGGACCCCTATAATTCGAATGTTGGTGTGTTTAATGTTGTTCCACAGGTCTCTGAGACTGTCCTCAGTTCTTTTCATTCTTTTTTCTTTATTCTGCTCTGCAGTAGTTATTTCCACTATTTTATCTTCCAGGTCACTTATCCGTCCTTCTGCCTCGGTTATTCTGCTATTGATCCCTTCTAGAGACTTTTTAATTTCATTCATTGTGTTGTTCATCTCTGTTTGTTTGCTCTTTAGTTCTTCTAGGTCCTCGTTAAATGTTTCTTTTATTTTCTCCATTGTATTTCCAAGATTTTGGATCATATTTACTATCATTATTCTGAATTCTTTTTCAGGCAGTTAGATTGCCCATTTTTTCTTCATTTTTTAGGTCTGGTGGGTTTTTACCTTGCTCCTTCATCTGTTGTGTGTTTCTCTGTCTCCTCATTTTGCTTAACTTACTGTGTTTGGAGTCTCCTTTTCGCAGGCTGCAGGTTCATAGTTCCCATTGTTTTTGGTGTCTGCCCCCAGTGGCTAAGGTTGGTTCAATGGGTTGTGAAGGCTTCCTGGTGGAGGGGACTAGTGCCTGTGTTCTGGGGGATGAGGCTGGATCTTGTCTTTCTGGGGGGCAGGTTCACATCTCGTGGTGTGTTTTGGCATGTCTGTGGCCTTATTATGATTTTAGGCAGCCTCTGTGCTAATGGTTGGGGCTGTGTTCCTGTCTTGCTAGTTGTTTGGCATAGGGTGTCCAGCACTGTAGCTTGCTGGTCGTTGAGTAGAGCTGGGTCTTGGCATTGAGATGGAGATCTCTGGGAGATTTTTGCCATTTGATATTACGTGGAGCTGGGAGTTCTCTTGTGGACCAGGGTCCTGAACTTGGCTCTCCCACCTCAGAGGCACAGCCCTGATGCCTGGCTGGAGCACCAAGAGCCTGTCATCCACATGGCTCAGAATAAAAGGGAGAAAAAATAGAAAGAAAGAAAGAAGAAGGTAAAATAAAATAAAGTTACTAAAATAAAAAATAATTATTTAAAAAAAATTTTTTTATGTAATTAAAAAAAGAAAGAAAGAAGAGAGCAACCAAACCAAAAAACAAATCCACCAATGATAACAAGTGCCAAAAACTATACTAAAAAAAAAAAAAAAAAAAAAAAAGGACAGACAGAACCCTAGGACAAATGGTAAAAGCAAAACTATACAGAGAAAATCACACACAGAAGCGTACACATACACACTCACAAAAAGAGAATAAGGGAAAAAATATATATATAAATCGTTGCTCCCAAAGTCCACCTCCTCAATTTGGGATGATTCGTTGTCTATTCAGGTATTCCACAGATGCAGGGTACATCAAGTTGATTGTGGAGTTTTAATCCGCTGTTTCTGAGGTTACTGGGAGAAATTTCCCTTTCTCTTCTTTGATCACTCAGCTCCCGGGGTTCAGCTTTGGATTTGGACCCGCCTCTGCGTGTAGGTCACCTGAGGGCATCTGTTCTTCACTCAGACAGGACGGGGTTAAAGGAGCAGCTGATTGGGGGCTCCGGCTCACTCAGGCCGTGGGGAGGGAGAGGTATGGATGCGGGGCCAGCCTCCAGTGGCAGAGGCCGGTGTGACGTTGCACCAGCCTGAGGCGTGCTGTGTGTTCTTCCGGGGCAGTTGTCCCTGGATCACGGGAGCCTGGCTGTGGCAGGCTGCACAGGCTCCCAGGAGGGGAGGTGTGGATAGTGACCTGGGCTTGCACACAGGCTTCTTGGTGGCAGCAGCAGCAGCCTTAGCGTCTCATGCCTGTCTCTGGTGTATACGCTGATAGCTGTGTCTCTCACCCGTCTCTGGAGCTTATTTAGGCGGCTCTCTGAATCCCCTCTCCTCGCGCACCAGGAAACAAAGAGGGAAGAAAAAGTCTCTTGCCTGTTCGGCAGGTCCGGACCTTTCCCCGTACTTCCTCCCAGCTAGCTGTGGTGCACTAACCCCTTCAGGCTGTGTTCACACCGCCAACCGCAGTCCTCTCCCTGTGATCCGACCAAAGCCCGAGCCTCAGCTCCCAGACCCCACCCGACCCGGAGGGTGAGCAGACAAGCCTCTCGGGCTGCTGCGTGCAGGTCAGCACCGATCCTCTGTGCGGGAATCTCTCCGCTTTGCCCTCCGCACCGCTGTGGCTGTGCTCTCCTCCGTGGCTCCGAAGCTTCCCCCCTCTGCCACCCGCCCTTCCCCCTTCTACCACCTGCCTAAGTTTTGATAAAATAGCACATTGTTATTAACTACACTGACTATCTAAAGCTTCTATTTCCACATCCATGTCTCTAAACCCTATCAATCTCAGTCCTCCAAACTCTGTTTTACTATTTCATTTGCATTATTTTATTACTTTTGTACTATATTATTTTCTCATTTATTTTATCTCTTATGCTCACATAAATAAAAACTTTGAAAGCTAGCAGAAAGAGGAAATAATAAATATTTAAGCAGAGACAAATAAAATAGAGAATAGAAAAATAGTGAGAATCAATGAAACCAAAGTTGGTAGTTTGAAAAGATTAAAGAAATCATAGAACTTTAGCAACATACACATGCACGCATACACAAAGGAGAAGAAGCAAATTAGTAATATCAGAAATGAAAATGGGAACATTACATCAGACATTACACAAGTTAAAAATTTTAAGAAAATACTATGAATAATTGTATGGCAATAAATTAGATAACTGAGATGAAATGGACATATTCCAAAGAAAAAAATCTACCAAAAATGAGTTCAGAAGAATATGAACTCTGAGCACATCTACAACAAGTGAAACAAGTAAAGAGATTTAATCAGTAGTGAAACAACAACAACAAAGAATTGTCCAATGTCAGGTGGTGTTTCCAATATAATATCTAAAGAAGAATTAATAGCAATACTACACAAAGTCTTCCAAAACACAAAAGATAAGGGAACTCTTTCTCATTCCATAAGTTTAGCATTATCCTGATTTTAAAACCAGACAATGGCATAACAAGAAGAGTCTACAGATCAATACTTATGGATACAGATGCAAAAACCCCCAACAAAATTCCAGCACACCAAATCCAACAACATATTAGAAGAATTATCATCATGACCTGTGGAACTTATACTTGAAATGCAAGGATGGTTCAACATACAAACAAATCAATTCATATAACATACCATTAATAGAATGAAGAAAAAAATACTTTACCTCTTTTGAGGCAGAAAAGTATTCAAAAAACTCCAACACACTTTCATGATAAAAACGTTCAGCAATGAATAATGTTAAAAAAAAAAAAGAGAGAGAGACTTCTTCAACTTAATAAAGAGGATTTTAAAAAATCCCCACAGTCAATGCAATAGCTAGTGAAAGTGTAAATAGTACTATCCTCCTATAAGCAGGAACAAGACAAAGATGCCTACCTTTTCCACTGATATTCTTATTAGACTATAAGTTCTAGCCAGAGCAATAGGACAAGGAAAAGAAACAAAACACATATGGATTGTGGAAAAAGAAGTTAAACTCTCTCTACTCACAGATTATGTGATCTTATATAAAGAAAAATCTTAAAAAGTCACCAAAAACCATCATAGCTAATCAATGAATTCATCCAAGTTTCAGGACATGATCAAAACAAAACACCAAGTATATTCCTATACACACTTCACAAACAATCTAAAATGGGAATTAAAAAAATAACATTTATAATAACATTCAAGCAGGAAAATACTGAAGAATAAATTTAACCAAAGAGAAGCAAGACTCATACATTGAAAACTACAAACATTCCTTATAAAGTAAAAGAAGACCTAAATAAATGCAAAGACATCTGTATTTATAGGTTGGAAGATGTAATATGATTTAAATGGCAATAATATTTAAATCAACCTGCAGATTCTATGCTATCTTAAACAAAACTCCACTTTTCTTGAGAAGCCAATTTTAAAAGTCATATGGGGGACTTCCCTGGTGGTGCAGTGGTTAAGAATCTGCCTGCCAGTGCAGGACACATGGGTTGGAGCCCTGGTCCGGGAAGATCCCACATGCTGCGGAGCAACTAAGCCCGTGAGCCACAACTAGTGAGCCTGAACTCTAGAACTCATGAGCCACAACCTCTGAGCCCACATGCCACAACTACTGAAGCCCACATGCCTAGATCCTGTGCTCTGCAACAAGAGAAGCCACCGCAATGAGAAGCCGGCTCACTGCAATGAAGAGTAGCCCCCATTCACTGCAACTAGAGAAAGCCTGTGCACAGCAACAAAGACCCAACGCCACCAAAAATAAAATTAATTAATTAAAAAATAAATAAGGCAAATGTGGACCATCACAGAACTTTTAAAAAAGAAAAAAAACAGTCATATGGAATTACAGGGGACCTCAAATACCAAAAACAAGTTTGAAAAAAAAAACTTTTGCACAATCATGTCTTAATTTTAAAACTTACTGCAACTAAAATAAGCAAAATAGCATGCTCTTGACATAAGGATAGACATATACACCAAAGCAATTAAATTTAGAGTCTAGTTAATTAATTCTTACACATTTGATGAATTAATTTGAATGAATACCAACATTATTCAATGAGGAAAAGAATAAATGTCTTCAAAAAATGGTGCTTGTACACTAATATCCACATGATTAAGAATGAAAATTTTCTTCTAATATAAGCCATATACAAAAATTATCCTCAAATGCATCAAAGACCTAGTTGTAAAAGCTAGAACTTTAAAGTTTCTAGAATAATCAGGGGTAAATCTTCATGACATTGGATTTGGCAATGTATTCTTAGATATGACACCAAAACACAAATAACTAGAGTATGTAGAGAAAAACTGGACTTCATCATAATTTTTAAATTAAGTATCAAAGAATAAAAGAAAGTGACAAAACCTACGGAATGAAAGAAAATATTTGCATATCATATACCTCTTATACCCAGGGCTAGTTTCCAAAATATGTAGATAACTGTCATAACACAGCAACAAAAAGACAAACCACCCAAGTTTTAATGGGCATCCCAATAAGATCACAAATGGTCAATAAACACATGAAAAATCTCAACATCATTAGTTATTAGGAAAATGCAAATAAAACCCACGGTAGTATGCCACCTCGCATGTAAGAGGACGACTATAATCATAAAAGAAAAACAACTCACAAAAGCAGAAAAAATCATAAAACAAAATGGAAAATAACTTTTTTTTGAGATATGTAGATTTTGGACCTTTCCTGCACTGCTGGTGAGAATGAAAATGTTTCAGAACCTATAGAAAACAGTTCAGTGTTTTCAAAACATATAAAAGTCATACACATAAAATTTCCATTTGACCCAGCAATTCCATATCTAGCTATTTACCCAAAATAAATTAAATTATGTATTCAAACACCAATATATGTCTTTGCAAATCATCAACTAAGTTTTGTCCATGATTCTCTCACATTATTTTAGAAATTCAAGATGATATTCATAAGATATAAAACTGACAAATGGGGTGTTTATGAAGTTACTTTTTCTAAGTAAAAAACCATGGAAAACCAACAATAAAGCATCCAACTTACATAATGAGGCAGTACTGTTAAGACATACAAGAAGATTATTTTAGATGGAAAATATCTGGAGAATATAAATAGTGTGAAATAAATAAGCATTAATTTACTTACTGTTGCTCTGCATGCTATATTGCTATAGTGGTATTGTGTTCTATTTCTACTTCTTCCATGTTTCTTGTCTGTTGTGGGTTTTGGTTTCAGGCCAACTGTCTTTTTTTGTTTTTTCATTTATTTTTTATACAGCAGGTTCTTATTAGTTATCTATTTTATACATATTAGTGTATATATGTCATCAGGCCAACTTTCTTCATGTTGGCTATAAGATGGCTATCATCTTATCAAACTAACATCATCCTCATAATCGATTATCCTGAATAAAGAGAAAATGAACCTATAAAAGAATGACTGCAGATGGTGATCATCAATGATGAAGATTAATACATTGCATGTAAAACAGTGAGGCATTCTGACATTCTCCTTTTTGAGGAAAGTACATAACACCTCTTGTGAAGTATTCTTATTCAAACCTAATTCAGCAAATTCTGACTCTATCACTTCATATAAAGTAAGGGAGAGAGAAGAATCAGCAAATGACACCGTGGAGTGGCCAAATCCTGAAAAAATCTGCAGTAGAAAATCAACCCTCTTTTCCATCAAATTACAAGGAAAAAAAAAGAGAGGGGTAAATGTACAGATTTTTAAAGTTAAAAAAGTGCATTCACTTCTCACCGTTTTAAACTTACTTTGAATACTGAATAAAAATGTCTTTATATAGAGAAACTATATTATTAACATTTTTAATGTGTGATGTTACATTATCTGTTTGCTTTAAGAGACCTAATCTTTTAGAGAAGAATTTCTCAACCTCAAAATTATTGACATTTTGGCCTTTTTGTCATATGCACTGATGATAGTATTTCACTTATAGAACTTGATCCTAAGAAAATCAGAAATATAAAGAAAGACCTAGCCACAGAGTTGTTCACAGTAGGCTCACTGAAAATAGAAAAAGAAAAATGTATGTTGGAGCATCTCATCCCACTCAGAGGGTACTGTGAAATAAATTGCAGAGTATTTATGTAATAGATTATTTTGTATCCATTTTATATGATGTTTAAAAGAAATTTTTACTGGCATGAAAATTTTTGCAGCATAGTATTAAGTAAAAACATCAGCCTTCAAATATATGATTATATATTATAAAAATTATATTATACATATACATACAAACACACATATACAGTTGATCTCAGTTATTGAAGAAACATATATTCATGGAGAAAAGTCTGAAAAGAAACCGAAATATCAAGTAATTATACACAAGGTCTTTTCTAAAATGCTTTATTTTAAATATTTTTCTGCATTTTCTGATTTTCCTTAATAAGTGTATGTTTTAGTTATGATCAGAAAAATGAGAAATATCTATTTTAACAAGAAGAGCTAAAAATCTCTATGAAATTCATATCTATATAATTATTCAAAATAATGAAAAAAGTTTTCATTACTCATTCTATTTCATTTTTTATTCATTCATTTCATTATTTCATTTTTTATATTGAGAAGGCATGGAAACATATAATATCTCATGGGAAATTTTTTCTTCAGTTAACATTTTAACATAAAACAGCTCTGGTTTTTAGAGGGCAAATAATCTGGAGACTATAAATAGTGTGAAATAAATAAGCATTAATTTACTTACTGTTGCTCTGCATGCTATATTGCTGTAGTGGTATTGTGTTTTATTTCTACTTCTTCCATAGTTTCAAGGAAGAAAAGCCAACAGTCTTTGTGTGTTTACTTGTAGGTCTCTAAACCTAAAATATTCCAACTTGAAAGCTCAAAAATAAGAGTGAGACACAAGTAAGTGAAAAGGGTACATAACATTTTATGTTCACTTGGCTTTCAATGAATTACCTTTAGCAAAGTTCAAGCTTATGTAAGCTCATCTCTGATATCTTTCTTTACTTTTCAACCTACTACAATGTGATTGAGTCCCCAAAACTAAAAGGTAAAATCTCAGAAATGTTTTGATTGTCTGTATCTCTTAACCCCCTACCCCCATCTTGCCCCCTCTTCCCATCCCTCTCCACACTGCTAACCACTAGTTTTTTTCTTTGTATCTCTAAGTCTCTCACTGTTTTGTCATATTCATTCATTTTACTTTTTAGATACAACATATAAGTGACAACATACAGTATTTGTCTTGCTCTGTCTGACATTTCACTAAGCTCAATACCCTACAGGTCCATCCATGTTGTTACAAATGACTATATATAAAATAGATAAGCAACAAGGATATATCGTACAGCACAGGGACTACAGCCTTTATTTTATAATAACTATAAATAGAGAAAATCTATAAGCACATTGAATCATTATGTTGAACACTTGAAACTAGTATACTATTGTAAATCAACTATAACTTGATTTAAAGAAAAGAAAGGTTTTGATAGAGTTAGAATGAAATGTTTCAAATTAAGATGTCTGGATGTGTCCATATTATGTACAACAGAACAAAATTAATCCATAAATACTGTATTGAAATATAAAAAAATATAAAATATACTATACAAAATGGCATAACATTCTTTTTATATAAGATGCTTATATAAAACTTTATAACTTTACTGTCCCAAGAATTAATAATTTTGATTAAGTTCCTCTGGAATCATTGATCCTTGCCCCCACATTTACTTGTAGGCATCTGCACCTTCAACATACCTTGTACCTTAAGCACTAAGTTGCATTCTTGCAATAAAATTTTTACCTTATTCAGGAATAGATTTCCTGATTACAGATGTATCTGTGTTTATGATCACTTCACAAAAGACAATCTTTTGAGAAAAGAATTCCCTGGTTGGCTGAAGGAATATTAAAATGTTAATATTCTTTGTTGGTTCCAGAAGAAGGAAATAAGAAATTCAGCAACCCAGAAATAAAGACAAATGAAGATAATTTTTAGTTTGATGGAGCTAAGGAAATTATGTGTTCATGCTATTGAAATTGTCAATTATCAATGTCTCCTAGTATATCTTTTTTGTCAAGATAAAAGAGGCTTTGAAAATAAATATATTTTACATTTGTTTACTTGGTTGTTTTTTTATTTAATAGTCACATAAGAGCCTACTCATCAACATTTAATGCTTGACAACAGGACTTCCAGGAAGAAAGATAACATAATTACATTTATTAGGTCTCTCACCTGTGCAGAACTACAGAATATTTTCGTATGCATTATTTCATTGAATCTGTCCACAAACTGTGAAAGAAACCCCTTTTACACATGTCTGTTGATGCTTATGAAACTTAACAAGAGGTTAGGAAGCAACTCAAGATCACACAATTTAACGAGTCACTCTTACTTCATAGGTAACACTCTTTCTATGGTCCATTTTTCCTGCATGTGTGTATGCTCAGAAAAAACAAAAACAAAAAAACATGGTATGTTTGAATGATCACGGATAGGAATGATACAAATTGAAGCCTTTGCTCTGAATGGCTGATGTATGCTGTTGGAAACTCTTTTACATCAGTGAGTATTTGGGGCAGTAATGGGTATTTTTATCAGGTGCAGAGGTGATGAGTGCACTATATACTTTTTCTTTAGAATGCTTGTTATAATTTTAAGAGCTGATCATTTATGAGAGTACCTGTTTGTCACCTCTCTATCAACCTGAGGGCCAAGGGAGGAAAAGGACTTTGCCTCTTTTTTCACTATACATTTCTGGGGCCTGTAATGGGGTCTAGAGGTCACAAGAAATGTAGAGTAAATATTTGTTGAATTAATAAATAAATGAACAAATGAATAAATAAATTCTTATACAAGTTTACTACATAGACTATTTTGATTAACTCATGCAATCTTTTCTAAAGCAAAGAACAAAATATAAGTTGAGTATTCAAGTATTAAAGGTGAGTGCTGAGTTATTACTATTCTGTTTATTGCCATTGTATGTTCTTCCTGATATAAATGATAATAGACATATTCTATTGATTAAGGTAGGGAATTCTTCTGGAAATTGTTAATATGGCTACTCTGAAAAATCTGTGTTAGATTTTACTTAGTTATTGGTATTTTAAGATTTCATTGAAAATAATATTGTGGTCTTGAATTTTACCGTTTGCAGAAAAAAATCTCTTCTTTATTGTCAAATACCTCTGTAAAATGACAAGATTCCACCATGGCAGAACGGCTGACATGCAGAACTGCTGTGTACTGGATTACTCTCCCCCCAACTGCCCATATTTATAATTTACTTAAGTTCTAATCCATTCCCTAGTTCTTCCTCTCAATCTTCTGGATATTACTTTAGAGACCATCTGCTTGCATAATTAACACTAAACCCAGAGGTACGTTTATTTAATAATGCATTTTTAAATATATATGTTCATGTCTGGGTTGCATAGACTCTATAGATGAAAGCAACATGTTTGCTTCTCTTTCTCAGAGTCTGGGTTAACTAAATACCAGATGCTCTTTGTCATAGCACTTCTTTGCTCTTCAGTATCTCTCTGGAGGAACATCACAGTGTTCACAATATGGTGGCCTTGTTGAAAGACTTCTTGTTGGATCCCCCTTCTCACCAGGGAGCTGTACACAGCTTTCATCAACACTCTCTGTGCAAAATCCAGTGATTTGAAGAAATGTGTCCCTGGGTTACTGGGATGTCCAATTCACTCATCAAACCTTGTGCATGTGTTTCCTAATAACTTTCCACCTTATTTATTGGTGTTTAATGATCGGGCTATTGGGGGAATTTTCTGAGACTTACCGTAGGGAGAATTAGCAAGAAGAAAGTTGCAATAAAACAAGTGGAAGTAACCAAGAAAAATTTGGGATGCCTTCAAACGACTCTAGGATATTAGAGATTGCTATAAATTGATGCTTTGGCGTAACAGACAGAGTTCACACTGAGTCTGTGCCTAAAAATGGGTTTGCATTTCTGAAACCTAGAGTGAGAAAGGGGGGCAGGAAACATTCCAGAGGAAGCAGGATGGCACAGCCCAGTGTCAGGACTTTCAGTGTAGCTTCTTCAGGGCTAGAGACACAGATTCCACACAGGGGAAAAGGACAGGGAGAGGGAGAAGGAACAACCAGAACTGTTTCAGCCTCCATGAATTTCTTCATCCATGCTACAGTTAAGATAGGATCATGAAAGAGAGAGAAGACACTGACATTGGGCCGTGTCTTGATTATTGCCAACAAAAAGTATACCTCTTATATATTGCTCAACAGACAAGGGCCTCAAATGTGTTATAAACTCAAATTTAAGAACATTCACAGATTCTCAGTCATTGTTAGCAAATAGTTAACAACCATGGAAGACTGTGATCCATAAAGTATGTGATGATTTATACCAGGGAAAGGAGGGAGAAGAAAATAAGGGACATGAAGTTACCTTTCTAACCTGGATTATAATGATTTCTCTGGATGTTACATTTCACAAGGTCAATTTTATCTTTCTATCCCTCATAGAACCTTACTGTTAAATTTCTAGAGCAATGGGAGAGTGGGTGAAGGAATGAAATGTGACTTGCCTTGCTAATCCTTTCCTGAAGGCAGTTGAGCCTGAAGGGCATGACTTCCACCTTTGACTCACTTGGAGCGCCTCTTTTTGCCTTGCTTAGTGTTGGAGCCTGAGGAAGGGCTGGGTACCTTGCAGCCCCTCATCTACCTTCAACCTCCCTGCAATTGTGACACACTCCACCGCCTGCTGCAGTTCCTTTCCATAGGGTCAGGCACGCTGAGGACAACATCAGCAAAGATGGGCATGAGCTGCGCAGCCCACCACCAAGACAGATGCTTTGGTTCTTCCTTTTACCTGTTTTAGAAGGGAGAGCTAAAAAATAATACAAATGGATGTCTATGCAAAACAGAAACAGGACTTCAAGGAGGCAGCACCGAGAGAGCACTGCGGTGTTCAGACCATCTTGACACAGTACATGTGACTCAAGGAAGCTGTGTGGCTGACAGGGTCTTGGTGCTCCAGCTGAATGTCAGGTCTGAGCCTCTGAGGTGGAAGAGCCGAATTCATGACATTGGTCCACCAGAGACCTCCCGGCCCCAAGTAATACCAATTGGTGAGGGCTCTCCCAGAGATCCCCATCTCAACGTTATGACCCAGCTCCACCCAACAGCCAGCAAGCTCCAGTGCTGGATGCCCCATGCCAAACAACTAACAAGACAGGAACATAAGCCCACCCATTAGCAGAGAGGCTGTGTAAAATCATACTAAGTTCACAGACACCCCAAAACACACCACCGGATGCAGCCCTGGCCACCAAAAATACAAGATCCAGCCCCATCCACCCTGCTTGGAATGCAGGCACCAGTCCCTTCCACCAGGAAGCCTACACAGGCCACTAAACTAACCTTAGCCAGTGGAAGCAGACACCAAAACTAATGGGAACTATGAACCTGCAGCCTGCAAAAAGGAGATCCCAAACACAGTAAGTTAAGCAAAATGGGAAGACAGAGAGATATGCAGCAGATGAAGGAGCAAGGTAAAAACCCACCAGACCAAACAAATGAGGAGGAAATAGGCAGCCTAGCTGAAAAAGAATGCAGAGTAATGATAGTAAAGATACAAAATCTTGGAAATAGAATGGAGAAAATACAACAAATGTTTAACAAAGACCTAGAAGAACTAAAGAGCAAACAGACAATGATGAACAATGCAATAAATGAAATTAAAAATACTCTAGAAAGAATCAATAGCAGAATAACTGAGGCAGAAGAACAATAAGTGACCTGGAAGAAAAATAGTGGAAATAACTACTGCAGAGCAGCATAAAGAAAAACAAATGAAAAGAATTGAGGACAGTCTCAGAGACTTCCGGGACAATATTAAATGCATCAGCATTCAAATTATAGGGGTACCAGCAGAGGAAGAGAAAAGAAAGGGTCTGAGAAAATATTTGAAGAGATTATAGTTGAAAACTTCCCTAACATGGGAAAGGAAATAGTCAAGTCCAGGAAGCGCAGAGAGTCCCATAGAGTATAAATCCAAGGAGGAACACACCAAGACACGTATTAAGCAAACTATAAAAAATTAAATTCAAAGAAAAAATATTAAAAGCAGCAAGGGAAAAGCAACAAATAATATAAAATGGAATCCCCATAAGATTCACAGCTGATCTTTCAGCAGAAACTCTGCAAGCCAGAAGGGAGTGGCAGGAAATATTTTAAATGATCAAAGGGAAAAAACTAAAACCAAGGTTACTCTACCCTGCAAGGATCTCATTCAGATTTGACAGAGAAATTAAAATCTTTACAGACAAGCAAAAGTTAAGAGAATTCAACACCACCAAACCAGCTTTACAACAAATGCTAAAAGAACTTCTCTAGGCAGGAAACACAAGAGTAGGAAAAGACCTACAATAACAAACCCAAAACAATTAAGAAAATGGTAATACGAATATACATATAGATAATTACCTTAAATGTAAATGGATTAAATGCTCCCACCAAAAGACATAGACTGGTGGAATGGATACAAAAACAAGACTGGTATATATGCTGTCTACAAGAGACCCACTTCAGACCTAGGGACACATACAGACTGAAAGTGAGAGGATCGAAAAAGCTATTCCATGCAAATGGAAATCAAAAGAAAGCGGGAGTAGCAATTCTCATATCAGACAAAATAGACTTTAAAATAAAGACTATTACAGGAGAGAAAGAAGGACACTACATAATGATCAAGGGACCAATCCAAGAAGAAGATAAAACAATTGTAAATATTTATGCCCCCAACATGGGAGCATCTCAATATATAAGGCAAATACTAACAGTCATAAAAGGGGAAATAGACAGTAACACAATAATAGTAGGGGACCCTAACACCCCACTTTCACCAAAGGACAGATCATCCAAAATGAAAATAAATAAGGAAACACAAGCTTTGAATGACACATTACAAGATGGACTTAATTGATATTTATAGGACATTCTATCCTAAAACAACAGAATACACTGTCTTCTCAAGTGCTCATGAAACATTCTCCAGGATATATCATATCGTGGATCACAAATCAAGCCTTTGTAAATTTAAGAAAATTAAAATTGTATCAAGTATCTTTTCCAACCACAAAAATATGAGACTAGATATCAATTACAGGAAAAAACTGTAAAAAATACAAACACATGGAGGTTAAACCATATGCTACTAAATAACCAAGAGATCACTGAAGAAATCAAAGAGGAAATCAAAAAATACCTAGAAACAAATGGCAATGAAAACACGATGACCCAAAACCTATGGGATGCAGCAAAAGCAGTTCTAAGAGGGAAGTTTATAGCAATACAAGCCTACCTCAAGAAACAATAAAAAATCTCAAATAAACAACCTAACCTTATACCTAAAGCAGTTAGAGAAAGAAGAACAAAATATCCCCAAAGTTCACAGAAGGAAAGAAATCATAAAGATCAGATCAGACACAGATGAAAAAGAAATTAAAGAAACAATAGCAAAGATCAATAAGACTAAAAGCTTGTTCTGTGAGAAGATAAAATTGATAAACCACTAGAAAGACTCATCAAGAAAAAAAGGGAGAAGACTCAAATCAACAGAATTAGAAATGAAAAAGTAGAAGTAACAACTGACACAGCAGAAATATAAAGAATCATGAGGGATTACTACAAGCAACTATATGCCAGAAAAATGGACAACCAAGAAGATATGGACAAATTCTTAGAAAAGCATGACCTTCTGAGACTGAACCAGGAAGAAATAGAAAATATAAACACACCAATCAGAAGCACTGAAATTGAAACTGTGATTAAAAATCGTCCAACAAACAGAAGCCCAGGAGCAGATGGCTTCACAGGCGAATTCTATCAAACATTTAGAGAAGAGCTAACACCTATCCTTCTCAAACTCTTCCAAAATAGAGCAGAGGGAAGAACACTCCCAAACTCATTTTATGAGGTCACCATCAGCCTGATACCAACACCAGACAAAGATGTCACAAGAAAAGAAAATTACAGACCAATATGAACATAGATGCAAAAATCCTCAACAAAATTGTAGCAAACAGAATCCAATAGCACATTGAAAGGATCATACACCATGATCAAGTGGAATGCAAGAATTCTTCAATATATGCAAATCCATCAATATGATACACCATATTAACAAACTGAAGGATAAAAACCATATGATAAGCTCAATAGAAGCAGAAAAATCTTTCGACAAATTCAACACCCATTTATGATAAAACCTCTCCAGAAAGTAGACAGAGAGGGAACTTACCTCAACATAAAAAAGGCCATATATGACAAACTCACAGCCAACCTCATTCTCAATACTGAAAACCTCAAACCATTTCCTCTAAAATCAGGAACAAGATAAGGATGCCCACTCTCACCACTATTATTCAACATAGTTTTGGAAGTTTTAGCCACAGCAATCAGAGAAGAAAAAGAAATAAATGGAACCCAAATTGGAACAGAAGTAAGGCTGTCACTTTTTGCAGATGGCATGATTCTATACATAGAAAATCCTAAAGATATTGCCAGGAATCTACTAGAGCTAGTCAATGAATTTGGTAAAGTAGCAGGATACAAAATTAATGCACAGAAATCCCTTGCATTCCTATACACTAATGATGAAAAATATGAAATAGAAATTAAGGAAACACTCCCACTTAACACTGCAACAAAAGGAATAAAATACCTAGGAATAAACCTACCTAAGATGACAAAAGACCTGTGGGCAAAAAACTATGACACTGATGAAAGAAATTAAATATGATACAAACAGATGGAGAGATACACCATGTTTGGGTTGGAAGAATCAACATTGTGAAAATGACTATAATACCCAAAGCTATCTACAGATTCCATGCAATCCCTATCAAACTACCAATGGCATTTTTCACAGAACTAGAACAAAAAATTTCACTATTTGTATGGAAACACAAAAGACCCTGACAGCCAAAGCAATCTTGAGAAAGAAAAACGGGACTGGAGGAATCAGGCGCCTGGACTTCAGACTATACTACCAAGCTACAGTAATCAAGACAGTATGGTACTGGCACAAAAACAGAAATATAGATCAATGGTCCAGGATAGAAAGCTCAGAGATAAACCCACGCACATATGGCCACCTTAGCTTTGATAAAGGAGGCAAGAATATACAATGGAGAAAAGACAGCCTCTTCAATAAGTGGTGCTGGGAAAACTGGACAACTACACATAAAAGAATGAAATTAGAACACTCCCTAACACCATATACAAAAATAAATTCAAAATGGATTAAAGACCTAAATGTAAGACCAGACACTATCAAACTCTTAGAGGAGAACATAGGCAGAACACTCTATGACATACATCACAGCAAGATCCTTTTTGACCCACCTCCTAGAGAAATGGAAATAAAAACAAAAATAAACAAATGGGACCTAATGAAACTTCAAAGCTTTATTAGCACAACAAAGAAAAACATAAACAAGATGAAAAGACAACCCTCAGAATTGTAGAAAATATTTTCAAATGAAGCAACTAACAAAGGATTAATCTCCAAAATTTACAAGCAGCTCATGCAGCTCAATATCAAAAAAACAAACAACCCAATCCAAAAATGGGCAGAAGACCTAAATAGACATTTCTGCAAAGAAGATATACAGATTGCCAACAAACACATGAAAGAATGCTCCACATCATTAATCATTAGAGAAATGCAAATTAAAACTACAATGAGATATCATCTCACACCAGTTAGAATGGCCATCATCAAAAACTCTAGAAACAATAAATGCTGGAGAGCTTGTGCAGAAAAGGGAACCCTCTTGCACTGTTGGTGGGAATATAAATTGATCCATCCACTATGGAGAACAGTATGGAGGTTCCTTAAAAAACTAAAAATAGAACTACCATATGACCCAGCAATCCCACTACTGGGCATATACCCTGAGAAAACCATAATTCAAAAAGAGTCATGTACTGCTATGTTCATCGCAGCACTATTTACAATAGCCAGGACATGGAAGCAACCTAAGTTTCCACTGACAGCTGAATGGATAAGGAAGATGTGCCACATATATACAATGGAATATTATTCAGCCATAAAAAGAAAAGATTTGAGTTATTTGTAATGAGGTGGATGGACCTAGAGACTGTCATACAGAGTGAAGTAAGTCAGAAAGAGAAAAACCATTACTCTATGCTAACACATATATATGGAATCTAAAAAAAAATAAAGAATAAATGGTTCTGATGAACGTAAGGGCAGGATAAGAATAAAGATACAGATGTAGAGAATGGACTTGAGGACATGAGGAGGGGGAAGTGTAAGCTGGGACAAAGTGAGAGCGTAGCATTGACATTATACACTACTAAATGTAAAATAGATAGCTAGTGGGAAGCAGCTGTATTACATAGGGAGATCAGCTCAGTGCTTTGTGACCACCTAGAGGGGTGGGATAGGGAGGATGGGAGGGAGACACAAGAGGGAGGGGATATAGGCATATATGTATACATATAGCTGATTCACTTTGTTATACAGCAGAAACTAACACACCATTGTAAAGCAAGTATACTCCAATAAAATGTTAAAAAATACAAAAAAACAAAAACAGAAAGAGCCTCACAGACGTAGAAAACAAATGTGTGGTTACAAAGGGAAAAGGGATGGGAGGAGGGATGAATTAGGTTCGTGGATTAACAGAAACAAACTACTATACATAAAGTAGAAAAGCAACAATATATATAGCGTATAGCACAGGGAATTATACCCACTGTCTTGTAATAACCTATAATGGAATATAATCTGTAAAAATACTGAATCACTATGTTTTATACACTTGAAACTAACACAATATTGTAAATCAACTATTCTTCAACTTTTTTCTTAAAAAAGGGAGAGCTATCCATTTGGTCAGATGTTTTACGTGGAGAAAATGAAGCTTCCCTCTCCTGGCCTATGTGTCTGTGTAGGAAGAGAACTAATGCAGGGTTGTTTTTTTATTTTTTTCCCCTCCCTTTCTTAGGAGGGACAATTGCTAAGAGCACATTGGCCATTAACCTCCTTGTATGTTTCAAGGATGCTTCCAAATGAGGTTATCATTTTCCATGATGATGCTTTACTCAAGACCCTGAATTTCCATTTGTGTGAAGAAGACAATGAGCTACAGAGGTGCTTACAAGCATGAAAAATGGAGTAATGGAGGTGGCAGGAGATGGCTGTCCTTGTAACTCATTTGATCTGCTTCTTTAACTTGAACCCCAAATATGAGGTCACCTCTTCATTCTTCCATTTTATTCTGGAGCACCCAAGTGCCCTATGGTCTAGGATCTTCCTTTTTAGAGGTCCTTTCTCTCCTTCAATCTGCTCCCAAAATATGGATCAATGAATGGAGAGTGGATCCTTTCCACTTGATGTGGAAAGAAGTAGAAGGTCATAACTATTGACCATTGTCATGCATTTCAATGCCGCATGATGTCAACTGCTAAAGACAGGTTCTGCACAGTCGTGTGGGCTCTCTGGGATATTCTTGTTGGCCCTTGCTCACAACTCAGGTCATAGTGTGATCCATCATCTCAGTTCTTGGATCCTAGTTCTGTCTGGTCATGATCATGTGCTTCAAGGTGTTTTTCAGTTTCTCCTGTGGACTAAGGAGATTCTGGTCTCAATTTTACATGACCTATTAGCAAGCAACTTATTTACTCTTCATTTTAGCAAGAGATCCATTTCCCTTTTTGATACCATGTAGTCATACTTCTGCTTGACCTTGGATTCTGTAGGAGATCTTAAACCATTTAATATGTTAACATACATTATAAATCAGCAAAAAGGAGCCAGAGGCATTCCAAACTTATATAACAACAGAAACTTTTCTCTTAAATCCATGTGAAGCAGAACTCAGCTGTCTTATGGATTCATTTCTGTGTTTGTCAAATTTCCTTCCCAAAGAGCATGGTCATATGTGGGTTTTTTTTTCCCTTTAATCCAGAAAGGCTATTCTGCATTTCTTATCCTCACTCTCTATCAGTGTGAGAATGGAACTTTCCTGAGTTAGCCATTTATCCTAAAGTAGTTATAATTAGTGCCTTAATTAGTATAATTAGTGCTAGCTTCAGACTTTATAATACGTATGGCACTGTCACCTTATTTCAGCAGATGCAGCTCTTCAACACATATACTGTAATTCTCATAATTGTTAAGTAGTTATATTACCCATCTGGGTGTCAGCCTTTATTGACTATAGATATAAGAGAACATGTAGAAGCATCTGCCTAATCACTGGGTTAAGGCAGAGCCCTGTCTGAATTACTAAGTATGTCAATTGCCCCTTTGACATTTCTTAATTACTATGTGAGGAGAAAGTTGGGTTTCAGGTGATTAAGAAGGCATTGAGGAAAGCCAAATGTCCAGTTGAACTCACATGTGTGCATTTTTAGAATCATTTTCAGACACTCTTTCAGTACAAGTGCTGAACATGTTTTAGAGGTAGAAACTGGGGGCCTAAGGGGTCTAGCAACTAACCCTGTGTCCCCCAGGGAGCCTCCACTTATATGGTTCTGTAATTTGTATATTTGTGCATTTTACAACACTGGAGGAGGCACCACGTACCCCATAGTCACTGTAGATTTGCAGAGTTATTAGAACATCCTAGCAGACAGCAGTAAAATATATTGAAGAAGTCTCCTTTTTATAAATCATACAAAATTTCTGCATTGGTTAGTGATACAGTAGATCCAGTGACTAGTAAACCAGGTTGAGAAAAAAATATATATATATTTATATTTTCTGTATATATACATATACATATATATATATATATATATACACACACACACATTTGTTAGTTCTTTTTTTCTCAGACTGGTTTACTTTTGAGTTTGAGGCACATTCGAGAGTATACTAGTCATTGGACCCACCCTACCACTAGGCTGTATGATGATAAGATGATGATGATGATGATGATGTGTTTAGCAATACACTCTCCATTGTGACAACCAAGTAGGTGTCCACATGTTAACAGAAGCACACCTGGTGAACTAAAAACACCCTGTAATTAAGAACAGTTGGTAGCTGTGTAACTCATTAGCCGTGTGTTCTTGGCCAAATCTGTTTACCTCCCTAAACCTGGATCTTATTATCTGAATTTTGGAAATAAAAATTGTTGCACTGGCAATGCACTGTGGTAGAGAGGAGTGGTTTACTATAAGTCCTATTAAAACATCCTCTTATAAACCTAGTTGCAGGGCAGGTATAAAGAGGTAGGCATAGAGAGTGGACTTGATGACATGGGGTGGGAGGGCTAAGCTGAGGTGAAGTGAGAGTAGCATTGACATATATACACGACTGGATGTAAAATAGTTGGCTGGTGGGAAGCAGCAGCATAGCACAGGGAGATTGGCTTGGTGCTTTGTGATGACCTAGGTGGGTGGTATAGGGAGGATGGGAGGGAGGCTCAAGAGGGAGGGGACATGGGGACATGTGTATGCATATGGATGATTCACTTTGTTGTGCAACAGAAACTAACAGTATTGTGAAGCAATTATACTCCAAGGAAGATGTATTTTAAAAAATCCTTTTAATAGTGAAACTGTGCAAAGAAACAAGATATTCAACTACAGATACTTGACCTCAAACTTTCATCAAAACAAAGATGAAATTATCAGAGGAATGCATTTTGTTTTCAGTGAAATGGTTAGATATATAGGAAAGCAAAGTAGACTTCACAGTTATCTTGGACTAGAGTAAAGACTATGAGCAGAGAAGTCATAGGAGTTCAAGGGGTAATTGGACATAAAGTATTGAATGAAAGAGGGTTAAGTGGTTGAATCTTTACAGCCATGGATTTCTGGTTAGAAATGGAGATGGTGAGTAACTCAGTAAGTTAGGAAGTTTTGTAATAATTGTAATATTTAACACAGTAATTTACATTACAAATCTTTTTGTGTAAGGCTGGCCTTGGTATTTGAATCAAAGGTGTTCTCGGCATCTAACCTGAGTTCTACTAAAGCAGTGATTATTGTCCGGGAATTTTTCTTTTTTTTGATCGAGATATAATTGACATATAACACTGTGTAAGCTTAAGGTATACAATGTGTTGATTTGATACACTTGATTACTGTTTTGAGATGCTGTACCATCTAGAATTTGGAGGTGGAAAAGGTAAAGACACAAGGCACATATACAGCTCACAAACCCAGCAAAACTTCAGAGGAATATGTGATAGACATCAGTTAGAAAAATTATGAACAGCTCCATGGAGCAGATCGAATTTAAGCTATGCATTAAAGGGATTCAGTAAATCAACTGCATAAGCACAGCATAGGGATGGCACTCAGCTAAACCTCTTTCAATAGAGATTAGGAATAGAAGGAAGGAATGAGACAGGGGTTTTTGTTTACTATTTTATTTGGTTTGGCATGATCAAGTAGAAAGAACAACTACAGCTGTCAACTATATAGAGGCTGAAAATCAAAAATTTAAATATAAGGGGGGTCTGGGCAAGATGGCGGAAGAGTAAGACGTGGAGATCACCTTCCTCCCCAAAGATACATCAGAAATACATCTATACGTGGAACTGCTCCTATAGAACACCCACTGAACGCTGGCAGAAGACCTCAGACCTCCCAAAAGAGGGGATTCAGAGCGCCACCTAAACGAGCTCCAGAGATGGGCATGGGCTGCGGCTATCAGCGCGGACCCCAGAGACGGGCATGAGACGCTAAGGCTGCTGCTGCTGCCACCAAGAAGCCTGTGTGCGAGCACAGGTCACTCTCCACACCGTCCCTCCTGGGAGCCTTTGCAGCCTGCCACCGCCAGGGTCCCGTGATCCAAGGACAACTTCCCCGGGAGAACGCACGGCATGCCTCAGGCTGCTGCAAGTCACGCCGGCCTCTGCCACTGCAGGCTCACCCCGCACCTGTACCCCTCCCTCCCCCCAGCCTGAGTGAGCCAGAGCCCCCGAAGCAGCTGCTCCTTTAACCCCATCCTGTCTGAGCGAACAGACGCCCTCAGGCGAGCTACACGCAGAGGCAGGTCCAAATCCAAAGCTGAACCCCAGGAGCTGTACAAACAAAGAAGAGAAAGGGAAATTTCTCCCAGCAACCTCAGAAGCAGAGGATTAAAGCTCCACAAACAACTTGATGTACCTGCATCTGTGGAATACCTGACTAGACAACGAATTATCCCAAATTGAGGAGGTGGACTTTGGCAGCAGGATATACTATTTTTTCCCCTTTTCCTCTTTTTGTGAGTGTATATGTGTATGCTTCTGTGTGAGATTTTGTCTGTATAGCTTTGCTTTCACCATTTGTCCTAGGATTCTGTCCATCCGTTTTTTTTTTGTTGTTGTTGTTGTTTTTGTTTTTTACTTAAAAAATTTTTTTTTCTTAATAATTTTTTTCTTATTTTTTATTATAATAGCTTTATTTTATTTTATCTTACTTTATTTTATTTTATTATATCCTCTTTCTTTCTTTCTATTTTTTCTCCCTTTTTTTCTGAGCCGTGTGGAGGAAAGAATCTAAGTGCTCCAGCCAGGCATCAGGTCTGTCCCTCTGAGGTGGGAGAGCAAACTTCAGGACACTAGTCCACAAGAGACCTCCCAGCTCCACATAATACCAAATGGCAAAAATCTCCCAGAGATCTCCATCTCAACATCAAGACCCAGCTTCACTCAACGACCAGCAAGCTACGGTGCTGGACACCTCATGCCAAACAACTAGCAAGACAGGAACACAGCCCCATCCATTAGCAGAGAGGCTGCCTAAAATCATCATAAGGCCACAGACACCCCAAAACACACCACCAGACGTGAACATGCCCACCAGAAAGACAAGACCCAGCCTCATCCCCCAGAACACAGGCACTAGTCCCCTCCACCAGGAAGCCTACACAACCCACTGAACCAGCCTTAGCCACTGGGGATAGATACCAAAAACAACAGGATCTACGAACCTGCAGCCTGTGAAAAGGAGACATGAAACACAGTAAGATAAGCAAAATGAGAAGACAGAAAAACACACAGCAGATGAAGGAGCAAAGTAAAAATACACCAGACCTAACAAATGAAGAGGAGATAGGCAGTCTACCTGAAAAAGAGTTCAGATAATGATAGTAAACATGATCCAAAATCTTGGAAATAGAATAGACAAAATGCAAGAATCATTTAACAAGGATGTAGAAGAACTAAAGAGGAACCAAGCAATGATGAAAAACACAATAAATGAAATTAAAAATGCTCTAGAAGGGATCAATAGCAGAATAACTGAGGCAGAAGAACAGGTAAGTGACCTGGAAGATATAATAGTGGAAATAACTACTGCAGAGCAAAATAAAGAAAAAAGAATGAAAAGAACTGAGGACAGTCTCAGAGACCTCTGGGACAACATTAAATGCACCAACATTCGAATTATAGGGGTCCCAGAAGAAGAAGAGAAAAAGAAAGGGACTGAGAAAATTTTTGAAGAGATTATAGTTGAAAACTTCCCTAATATGGAAAAGGAAATAGTTATTCAAACCTGGAAGCACAGAGAGTCCCATACAGGATAAATCCAAGGAGAAACACGCCAAGACACACATTAATCAGACTATCAAAATTTAAATATAAAGAAAACATATTAAAAGCAGCAAGGGAAAAACAACAAATAACACACAAGGGAATCCCCATAAGGTTAACAGCTGATCTTTCAGCAGAAACTCTGCAAGCCAGAAGGGAGTGGCAGGATATACTTAAAGTGATGAAGGAGAAAAACCTACAACCAAGATTACCCTAGCCAGCAAGGATCTCATTCAGATTTGAGGGAGAAATTAAAACCTTTACAGACAAGCAAAAGCTGAGAGAGTTCAGCACCACCAAACCAGCTTTACAACAAATGCTAAAGGAACTTCTCTAGGTAAGAAACACAAGAGAAGGAAAACACCCACAATAACAAACCCAAAACATTTAAGAAAATGGGAATAGGAACATACATATCAATAATTACCTTAAATGTAAATGGATTAAATGCTCCCACCAAAAGACACAGACTGGCTGAATGGATACAAAAACAAGACCCATATATGTACTGTCTACAGGAGACCCACTTCAGACCTAGGGACACATACAGACTGAAAGTGAGAGGATGGAAAAAGCTATTCCATGGCAATGGAAATCAAAAGAAAGTTGGAGTAGCAATTCTCATATCAGACAAAATAGACTTTAAAATAAAGACTATTACAGGAGACAAAGAAGGACACTACATAATGATCAAGGGACTGATCCAAGAAGAAAGTATAAAAATTGTAAATATTTATGCACCTAACATAGGACCACATCAATACATAAGGCAAATACTAACAGCCATAAAAGGGGAAATCAACAGTAACACAATCATAGTAGGGGACTTTAACAACCCACTTTCACGAGTGGACAGGTCATCCAAAATGAAAATAAAAAAGAAAACACAGGCTTTAAATGATACATTAAACAAGATGGACTTAATTGATATTTATAGGACATTCCACCCAAAAACAACAGAATACACATTTTTCTCAGGTGCTCATGGAACGTTCTCCAGGATAGATCATATCTTGGGTCACAAATCAAGCCTTGGTAAATTTAAGAAAATTGAAATCGTATCAAGTAGCTTTTCCAACCACAACGCTATGAGAATAGATATCAATTACAGGAAAAGATTTGTAAAAAATACAAACACATGGAGGCTACAAAATACACTATTTAATAACGAAGTGATCACTGAAGAAATCAAAGGAGAAATCACAAAATACCTAGAAACAAATGACAATGGAGACACGACGATGCAAAACCTATGGGATGCAGTAAAAGCAGTTCTAAGAGAGAAGATTATAGCAATATAAGCCTACCTCAAGAAACAGGAAACATCTCGAATAAACAACCTAATCTTGCACCTAAGGCAATTAGAGAAAGAAGAACAAAAAAAAAAACCCCCAAAGATGGCAGAAGGAAAGAAATCATAAAGATCAGATCAGAAATAAATGAAAAAGAAATGAAGGAAACGATAGGAAAGATCAATAAATCTCAAAGCTGGTTCTTTGAGAAGATAAACAAAATTGATAAACCATTAGCCAGGCTCATGAAGAAAAAAAGGGAGAAGACTCAATTCAATAGAATTAGAAATGAAAAAAGAGAAGTAACAACTGACACTGCAGAAATACAAACTATCACGAGAGATTACTACAAACAACTCTATGCCAATAAAATGGACAAGCTGGAAGAAATGGACAAATCCTTAGAAATGCACAACCTGCCGAGACTGAACCAGGAAGAAATAGAAAATATGAACAGACCAATCACAAGCACTGAAATTGAAACTGTGATTTAAAATCTTCCAACAAACAAAAACCCAGGACCAGATGGCTTCACAGGGGAATCCTATCAAACACTTAGAGAAGAGCTAACACCTATCCTTCTCATACTCTTCCAAAATATTGCAGAGGGAGGAAGATTCCCCAACTCATTCTACGAGGCCACCATCACCCTGATACCAAAACCAGACAAAGATGCCACAGAGAAAGAAACCTACAGGCCAATATCACTGATGAACATAGATGCAAAAATCCTCAGCAAAATACTAGCAAACAGAATCCAACAGCACATTAAAAGGATCATACACCAAGATCAAGTGGGGTTTATCCCAGGAATGCAAGGATTCTTCAATATACACAAATCAATCAACATATTAACAAATTGAAGGAGA
Organism: Balaenoptera physalus; assembly: GCF_965194825.1. Taxonomy (NCBI): domain Eukaryota; kingdom Metazoa; phylum Chordata; class Mammalia; order Artiodactyla; family Balaenopteridae; genus Balaenoptera; species Balaenoptera physalus. The sequence goes on along the minus strand of NC_138904.1, from coordinate 15,314,315 downwards.
AAAACCATATGATCATCTCAATAGATGCAGAGAAAGCTTTCGACAAAATTCAACACCCATTTATGATAAAAGCCCTGCAGAAAGTAGGCATAGAGGGAACTTTCCTCAACATAATAAAGGCCATATATGACAAACCCACAGCCAACATCATCCTCAATGGTGAAAAACTGAAACCATTTCCACTAAGATCAGGAACAAGACAAGGATGCCCACTCTCAACACTATTATTCAACATAGTTTTGGAAGTCTTAGCCACAGCAATCAGAGAACAAAAAGAAACAAAAGGAATCCAAATCGGAAAAGAAGAAGTAAAGCTGTCACTGTTTGCAGATGACATGATACTATACATAGAGTAGAGAATCCTAAAGATGCTACCAGAAAACTACTAGAGCTAATCAATGAATTTGGTAAAGTAGCAGGATACAAAATTAATGCACAGAAATCTCTTGCATTCCTATACACTAATGATGAAAAATCTGAAAGTGAAATTAAGAAAACACTCCCGTTTACCATTGCAACAAAAAGAATAAAATATCTAGGAATAAACCTACCTAAGGAGACAAAAGACCTGTATGCAGAAAATTATAAGACACTGATGAAAGAAATTAAATATGATATAAATAGATGGAGAGATATACCATGTTCTTGGATTGGAAGAATCAACATTGTGAAAATAACTCTACTACCCAGAGCAATCTACAGATTCAATGCAATCCCTATCAAACAACCACTGGCATTTTTCACAGAACTAGAACAAAAAATTTCACAATTTGTATGGAAACAAAATACCCCGAATAGCCAAAGCAATCTTGAGAACAAAAAATGGAGCTGGAGGAGTCAGGCTCCCTGACTTCAGACTATACTACAAAGCTACAGTAATCAAGACAGTTTGGTACTGGCACAAAAACAGAAATATAGATCAATGGAACAGGATAGAAAGCCCAGAGATAAACCCACGCACATATGGTCACCCTATCTTTGATAAAGGAGGCAAGCATATACAGTGGAGAAAAGACAGCCTCTTCAATAAGTGGTGCTGGGAAAACTGGACAGCTACATGTAAAAGAATGAAATTAGAAGACTCCCTAACACCATACACAAAAATAAACTCAAAATGGATTAAAGACCTAAATGTAAGGCCAGACTCGATAAAACTCTTAGAGGAAAACATAGGCAGAACACTCTATGACATACATCACAGCAAGATCCTTTCTGACCCAGCTCCTAGAGAAATGGAAATAAAAACAAAAATAAACAAATGGGACCTAATGAAACTTAAAAGCTTTTGCACAGCAAAGGAATACATAAACAAGACCAAAATACAACCCTTAGAATGGGAGAAAATATTTTCAAATGAAGCAACTGACAAAGGATTAATCTCCAAAATTTACAAGCAGCTCATGCAGCTCAATATCAAAAAAACAAACAACCCAATCCAAAAATGGGCAGAAGACCTAAATAGACATTTCTGCAAAGAAGATATACAGATTGCCAACAAACACATGAAAGAATGCTCCACATCATTATTAGAGAAATGCAAATCAAAACTACAATGAGATATCATCTCACACCAGTTAGAATGGTCATCATCAAAAACTCTAGAAACAATAAATGCTGGAGAGGGTGTGGAGAAAAGGGAATACTCTTGCACTGTTGGTGGGAATGTAAATTGATACAGCCACTATGGAGAACAGTGTGGAGGTTCCTTAAAAAACTACAAATAGAACTACCATACGACCCAACAATCCCACTACTGGGCATATACCCTGAGAAAACCATAATTCAAAAAGACACATGCACCCCAATGTTCATTGCAGCACTATTTACAATAGCCAGGACATGGAAGCAACCAAAGTGTCCATCATCGGATGAATGGATAAAGAAGATGTGGCACATATATACAATGGAATACTACTCAGCCATAAAAAGAAATGAAATGGAGTTTTTTATAGTGAGGTGGATGGAGTTAGAGTCTGTCATACAGAGTGAAGCAAGTCACAAAGAGAAAAATAAATACAGTATGCTAACACATATATATGGAATCTAAGGGGGAAAAAAAAAGGTCATGAAGAACCTAGTGGCAAGATGGGCATAAAGACACAGACCTACTAGAGAATGGACTTGAGGATATGGGGAGGGGGAAGGGTAAGATGTGACAAAGAGAGAGAGTGGCATGGACATATATACACTTCCAAACGGAAAATAGATAGCTAGGGGAAGCAACCGCATAGCACAGGGAGATCAGCTCTGTGCTTTGTGACCACCTAGAGGTGAGGGATAGGGAGGGAGATGCAAGAGGGAAGAGATATGAGGATATATGTATATGTATAACTGATTCACTTTGTTATAAAGTAGAAACTAACACACCATTGTAAAGCAATTATACTCCAATAAAGATGTTGAAAAAAATTTTTAATATAGCTCAAGAAACAATATTTTTCAACTTTTTCTCATCTATTTGTTTTAATAGTGTTATCTATTTATTATGTAAATATTTGTATGTATTGTAACAGGAAAGACAAACAAGCCTGTGTACTGAGAAACTTGGAGACTTGCACAGGATTTACCAACATCTTGTTACATTCCCTTGTAATTATAAAATGGGGGAAAAGAGGAAGAAAAATGGAGCTGGAGGGGTTTTAGATTTCTTATGTATAAAATGCGTGTAATATTTCATTTCTAATAAATGCTTAAAATGTAATGCATTATTAGCTAATGATATCTTAAAGATGTCAAAAATAATGGTATGAGAAAAATTATTGACTATTCAATCAGTGCTTTTGTGGAGAAAATAGAGATATTTCATCAAACAGTGGTATCCTATCATTTTGTGTTTCATTCCATTTTGTTTAGCTTACCTTTGTTGGTTTCCTGTGCTCCTCAAGAAAAAAAAAAAAAAGAGATTCTCAAATATAAGAAATATTTAATTTTTCCAAAGCAAATTTTGCAGGGAGAAAATTGAAACCTCTTCATCAGTGGTGTTTCAGGGACCCTATCATTGCATGAAACTAAAGAAAAAAATAGATACTTCGCTGGTAACATAGTTCTTAGCTTTCATTCACTTCTTAAACGATTTATAAGGCAAAAAATAGGTTATGAATCAGCAATCCAGTGCCATTCTTACTGAATTTTGGGAAGCATATGCCACTAGGAGTGGTAGGTTGGCAGGACCAGGTCAAGGGTAAGGCAAATGAGGCCTTTCCCTTAAAGGAGGTACCAAAGCCTCAATAATCTAGATAGTGTTTTAATGTGATATTTTAAAAAATCGAATGATCATAAAAAAACATCTATGATGAAAAAAAGTAACATTTTCAACAAATACCATATTATTACAGGTATTAGAGGAATGCAATTGATGAAAAGTGGGAGGCATATGTTCACAAATAAGAAAATGGTGTAAAGTAGGGCCATAAGATTTGCTTTACAACTCCACCACTCTTCAGCCACGTGCTCTAGTTATTACTTCCCTCATGTATGAATAAGGATAAGAATATCAGTAGCTTCATAAGCACTTATAGTTAAAAATAGCTAGAACGGCTAAAAAGAAACTCCAAGGGCATTAACCAATAACAAATGCTAAACTTTTATTAAAGGTTAGGTATTCATCTTAGAATAAACTGTTGGGCTTAGGAATTCTTTAGTGTGCTTATTTAATGAACATAATTTTTCCTTTGTAAATTCATCAATGTACTTTGATTTAGATAGCTAATTAAATAAATATATTTAAATATATATTTGTATAAAATTAAAGTACTTCTATAAATTTTAAATAATTTTACATAGACAGAAATATAAAAATTTTATATTTAATATATCAATATGTAACTATATAGTGTATTTACATACTTAATATATAAAGTTTATATATATGTATATATTCAGACATACACATATATATATGAATATGGAGGGCAAAGGAGGAAGCCTTCTGTGAGCACATACAGTTTTCAGTTTAAGAGAACAAAATTATAGAATAAAACAACAAAAAAATGCGTTAATAAAATTCAGCAACGAATGGCTTGGTCATTGTCTGCAATTGGTGTGCAATTTTCCAGATAAAATGTGTTGCATTCCCAGAATAGCAACAGGGGAGGAGCAGAATGGAAACAGAATTCCAAATTACCTGGTAAAAATATTTGTTTAAATTAAAAAACCTTCTATTAATTTTTTTTTGATGTTTAAAATTTACATTACTTTGCTGAGTGAAGAGAAAGGAGTAGAAAAAAGCACTTGAAAGACCTCTGAGTTCAAAAGGGACAAATTTTTAAATTGCACACACATATTTATTTTTATTCTTAACCATGAATTTCTAGAGATATGAAAACAATTTTGATGTTAATGAAACAAAACAGAGAAATAAAAGAAAGTAAACTGCAAGAGACAACACATTTAAAATTGCCAGCGCTTATCCATGAAATAATTTCACATAGCCCCAAGTCATTTACCTGAAAATAGCTTCGCCTTCTAAAAATAATGCACCCTGTGTGTCACACTGGGATTGTAGGGCTCCACAGTACAAGGGTGGGACTGAAGAGACTTTGTCTTAGCTGTCAATCAGTACTCTTGAATTCTATGCTGTGCATACAGTTGCTTCTCAAAGGGGCTACACATTTTCCCAAGCAAAGGATCCCTAAAAAGTCATAGTCCCCTACTTATCCAGGCATTTCTAGATTTTCTACTAATATTCACAAGAGAAAAAAAATTCACCTAGAGATTCTCAAGGAGGTGAGATTTTGCAATGCCTGGGAGACGTTTTTAGCAGAGGGCTGCTGACATGTAGTGGATGTTGCTAAACATGCTACAGTGCACAAGACAGGATGTCTTCACAGAACAAAGAATTATCCAGACCAAAATATTAATTGTGCCCACAAACTCTGACCTAGAGAAATTTACCTAGTCTCTTTCTCTATCATAAAAATACGGGAAACAAACAAATAAAATACATTTCTAAGCCTTCTAAAATTTCAGTTGTAGGAATTCTTTCTCACACAATATTGAGAGAAGTTCAAAAAATTCCTTTTAAATATTTTTTTGTAGTATTGTATATAGTGAAATAAGAGTAAATTTTAAAATGTATGTATTCATGACATCTCTCCTGGCTTTCCCAGAAGTGGCTCAAATACTCATCTCAACTAAATCTGAACTTACTACCTTCCATTCCTTTCTACCTCTCCACAAACCTGATACTCTCTCAACTGTTCAACGGCTCCATGGTTATCAGTTTTCAACCAGAAGCCCACAGTCACCCTCAGTATTACTCCTTCATTCTACTCCCTCCTTATAACTGCAGAAGCCATGCCTTTTCCCTTCTTCTTAACTAGACTGTTGCAGTGTGTCACAGATAGTCTCACTTCATTTCAACCATCATCGGTGGTACATATACTCCTAACATGTACATATGGTACATATACTCCTAACATGGTTCCTCCTAACATGTAAATCTCACCTCTTATCTCTTATGTTCAGAATCCTCTTGGCCTTAGATCACTAAACCTAGATATAAATTTCTTGTGTAATACACAAATATCTTCTTACCTGGACCTTGCCTGATTTTCCTGCAGAAACCTCGGCCACACTGAGCTTCCTGGGGCACCTTGACATATTTCACATGTTTCTGTCTTTACATATGGCTTTTCCTCCACTATAAAAGTTCCTCATGTCCCAGGTACTCTCTTTTTCAGTCTACCAAATTCTAGACTTCCTTCAAAATTTTGTGTAAATACTACCATCTCTGAGATAGTGTCCCCTAGGGCTTCCAGAATTAATAGCATCATGTGTTTTGCTCACGATTGTAAATGATAAGGTTTTTTTCCTACCTAAAATATTAAGTCCTTAAAATGAGGACTGTATTATAATTATTTTTAAAATGTTTAAAATAAAATATAACCCATAAAAATGTCTAGCCTATGGTAGATGCTAGACTGAATGGATGAATATGGAAAGATGATTGTTGGGTGGGTGGATGGAAGGATGGATGATGGATGAGTTGATAGATAGGAGGATGGACATCAATAATTCTTACCTGCAGAGAGGACAAAAATCTTATATAGGACATATTTCATAATATGATTTCAATATTCAAACTTTTACTCAATATGTTATTAAGATGGCTTCTGAGCTATAAATTTTAATCCAAGATAGGAAAAAGTAAGCAAAATTAAGGGAAAAAGTAGAAAAAGTTTCCATTGTTGAACCACCTAGAGTTTTGAAAGGCAAAAATAATTTTAAAAGCCCTTGTGTTCTCTTCTCTTGAGGTCACTGGGAACAAAATGACATCTGTAAACTTAGCATATCTGGACCAACGTTCTGCAAAAGCAGAAGCTGTCAAAGAATTCTCAATCCAGCGTTTGGCCTACATTGAGAAGGGTAGGGCCTTTATTTCTGTAGTGCAGAAAATGATTGAAAATTATGAAACCTTGTTCATAGTAGGTAGCCCTTCTTGAGCAGAATGTCTTGGAGAATTGCCTATCAGGTGCCAGGTGGTAGCTTAATAAAACCTTCATCTAAATTCTTTGGAAGCTAGAAGCGAGGCAGTTTGGGTAGAAATAGAAATTTCAAAACACATGATTTCACTGTAATTTAGTGGCTTCACTTTTAAACAAACATACCCAAAATTATAAATCCTGGTTTTTGGTCCCCTAAACAATAGACTCTTTTTGAACACATTTAATTACCCATATAGCAATGTGCCTGCTAAAAATAGTCATAAGACCCTCAGAAGGGTTTACATCTGTGACCCTCATTATTCTTGAACCAAACTCAGTAAAGGCATCCCCTCTAAAGTCAATATTGACATGTTATCTTTTACACGAAAATTTCCCTGTGTTTTTCTGTATCCTTCTTGTGTCATATTCCATGTTATTTATTTGTCCATTCAGCCACATCAGCTTGATTGCTCTCTTATCGATGCTTATCTTATCTGACATTGTGTTATAGTCATTAGGACTAATTCCTCTAACAGATTAAAAACATTTAAAACAAGAGCTGTATCCTTATAATTTCCCTATATCCTTGGTACACCTTTTGAAGACCCTCCCTCTGGCTGGTACTCAATAATTTTTTAGCTGTTGTTTGTGTTGAAGTACCAGCATCTATGGTAAAGTACTGATACCGACCAGGGTTCTTGGCCTTCCCTTAATCAATAGTAATTCATCAGAGGTCAGACAAAAATTCAGGCAAGGCTTTACTGGGGTCCTTGCTACAGCAGGGGGGAGCAAGAAGAAGTAACAGGTTCCCTTGCTAACTTGCTCCCCAAGTGGGGGGAAGCTGGTTCTGTATATAGGGTAAGGGGAGGAGTGTGTCCAGGGGTCAGGTTGTAGGGGTGGCTTAAATGGTTTTGCCAACCCTCAAGTAGTGTTGAGTGCAGGTGGCATGTGCAGTACCTAGCTTTTGCCCCCAACACCTTGGTTTTGCTCTTGTTTTGGCCTTCAAAAGTGGCAGGGGGGCTTTTTTTTTTGGTCTTTTTGTCCAGATTTTGTCCCAAATGCACAAGCATGCAGTCATTTTTAGTCCCATATGGTTTCTTTGTATTTTGTTGCTCAAGGGAGGGTTTATCCAGGTGCAAGCATAGCAGCAAAGGGTCCCAGGTCCCAGGTCCCAGCCTGTTTCAGTACTTCCTCCAGCTTCCATGAAATATTAGAACAAATGCCAACTATCTTCTAACCACCCAACTTGCATGTCAAAATTTACAGAAACTTTCCATGTTCAGTCTTCCATTTCTCCTCACCGTAAATCCTACATACAACAATGGAACCTTCTTTGGCTTTTTACACCAGTATCCTAGTTTCCTTTTTTGAATCATCTTAATATCTTGTGTATACTGAGTTATTTCCTGCACTAGACTTCTTTTCATGTTTGTCTTCTACTAACTTTTGTGAATTTCACAGTCAATGATTTAAAAATCTTACCCTTTGTCTTACCTATATGATCTTGATGAAGTAGTTCAAAACACAGTAAGAATCAATATCAGGATCTGTGAAATAGGACAAGTAAAAATGTAACCTCATTCACAGGGTGGCTATCAAAATAGGTTAATAAGTAAAGTTATTTTGCAAATAGTATAATTCTAAGCAAATGCTAATTAATAGTTAACTTTAGTTGGGCAACACAAGCTGCCTCAAATCTCAGGGCTTCAACATTATAGTCATAAATGTCTTAATCAGATGGTTGGTCGACAGCCTTACTTGTAGTGACTTAAAGACCCCATCTTGCTTCTTGAGGCTCTGCCCCTATGATTTCATGGGCTAAACCTAGCAGGAATATCCACCCAGTCTGTGTGTGTCTTGAGCTCTGAGGCTAAGTCCCCTGTAGGGACCATATATACAGTTTTTTTAATCTGTTCAGCCACCCTACGTGTTTTGTTTGGAACATTTAGTTCACTTACATTTAAATAAATTATTGATAGGTATGTATGTATTGCCATTTTATTTGTTTTCTCTTTGTTTCTGTAGTTCTTTTCTGTTCTTCTCTTTGTTTCTTGATTGTGGTTTTATGAATTCCTTTAGTGTTGTGTTTGTACTCCTTTCTCTATTTTTTCTGTATTCATTGTAGGCTTTTGGTTTGTGGTTACCAAAACGGTTGAGGTTCATATATAACTACCTACGTGTGTGTGTGTGTGTGTGTGTGTGTGTGTGTGTGTGTGTGGTATATATATATGGCCATCTATTTTAAGCTGTTAGTCACTAAAGTTCAAAAGCAGCAGAAAAGCATTTCTAGGGATTTACCCATTTCTTCTAGGTTGACTTTTTTTGTTTTTGTTTTTGCTGTACAGTTGTTCATCATAATCTTATAAACCTTTGTATTTCTATTCTGTCAGTTGTAGCTTCTCCTTTTTCATTTCTGCATTTACTTATTTGAGCACCTTCTCTTTTCTCTTGTTGAGTCTGGATAATGGTTTATCAATTTCCTTTGTCATTTCAAAGACCAGCTCTTAGTTTCATTGATGTTTTCCATTTTAGTTTTAGTCTCTATTTTATCAATTTCTATTATGATCTTTATTATTTCCTTTCTTGGACTATTTTTGGGTTTTGTGCATTCTTCTTTTTCTTGCCTCATTAGGTGTTTAAGAATTTGCTTGTTTTTAAAGCAGGGTTGTGTCACTTTAAACATTCCTGTTAGTACTGTTTTTGATGCATTCCTTAGATTTTGGAACATTATGTTTCACTTTTTCCTTTGCCTTTAGGTATTTTTTAATTTCCAGTTTGATTTTTTTGTGACTCATTGTTTAGCAGCATGTTGTTTAACCTCCACAAGTTTGTGGAGAAATCAGCCTTACAAGAAATGTTAAAGGGTCTTCTTTAAATGAAACATAAAATGCTACAATTAGAAATTAGAAAATATATTTAAAAAATGCACTGGTAAAGGAAAAAAAATTGAAAAGGATGGAATGATTTTAAACTCATTCTACAAGGCCAGCATTATCCTAACACTAAAACCATACAAGGCCAACACAAAAAAAGAAAATTACAGGCCAATATGATGGATAAACATAGATGCAAATATCCTCAACAAAATATTAGCAAACCAAAATCATTAATACATTAAAAGAGTAATGCAACATCAAGTGGGATTTAATTCAGGGATGCAAGGATGGTTCAATATCCACAAATTGGTCACTGTGACACACTACACTAAAAAAATGAAAAATAAAAATCATATGATTATTTCAATAGATACAGAAAGGCTTCTGACACAATTCAACATATACTCATGATAAAAACGCTCAACAAAATAGGTATGGTGGGAACATATCTCAACATAATATATGCCATATAAGACAAAACTACAGCCAACACTGTACTCATTGGTGAAAAGTTGAAAGCATTTCCTCTAAGATTAGGAGCAAAAGAAGAATACCCACTCCCCCCAGTTTTATTCAACTCAGTATGGTAGTCGAAGTCACAACAGTCAGGCAAGAAAAAAAAAGTAAAGAAATCCAAATTGAAAAGGAAGAATTAAGACTGTCACTATTTGCAGATGACATGATACTATATGGAAAAATCCTAAACACACCACCAAAAAATTGAAAGAAATAACAAATGAATTCAGTAAGCTCTCATGATAAAAAATTAATATACAAAAATCAGTTGCATTTGTATACACTGAAAACAGTATGGATGTTTCTCAAAAAATTAGAAATAGAAGTACATATAATATAGCAATTCTACTGCTGGGCATTTTTCCAAAGAAAACAAAAACACTAATTTGAAAAGATACATGTATCTCAATGTTCACAGTAGCCAAGACATGGAAGCAACCTAACTGTCCATTAACAGATAAATGGATAAAGAAAATGTGGTATGTATGTGTGTGTGTGTGTGTATATATATATATAATATATATAAGATGAAATATTACTCAGTCATAAGAAAATAAATTTTGGTATTTGAAACAACATGGATGGATCTAGAGGGTATTCTGCTCAGTAAAATAAGTCAGACCAAGAAATATATACACTCTATGTTATAACTCATATGTGAGATCAAAAAAATAAATAAAACAAATGTATATAACAAACAAACTCACAGATATAGAGAACAAATTAGTGGTTACCAGTGGAGAGAGGAAAAGAGGAAAGGGCAAGAGAGGGGTAGGGGATTTAGAGGTATACACTAGTATGTATAGAATAAATAAATGACTGGGATATATTGTACAGCACAGGGTATTATAGCCATTATCTTGTAATAACTTTAAATGGACTATAATGTATAAAAACATTAATTATTATGTTGTCCACCTGAAACTAATGCAATATTGTAAATCAACTCTACTTAAATAAAAATAATAATAATAAAATAAATTTAAATTAACTAAAATTCAATTAAAAAAAAAAAGAACAAGGATGGGAAGGAAGAGAGATGGTAGTGTTGTTAGATTTGTCTACTTTAAGCCAAAATAAATCAATAAAGCTGAATAGCTGCTGTCAATAAGTAAGCACTACTCAGTAGCAGTGTTTTTGATTGTTGGGTCATGTGGACCTCCCTAGGGGAAGCAATGAGTTGATGGCAGCAGAAACAGTTTAAACTCTTGGTACACCTTCAGAGTTATTTTCCAGTACCTCATTAAACTTTTATTTTTCTCCCACAGCTAAATAGCCCAAGGATGTACTCTCCTGATATTATTTCTTATAACTGCATATGAATCTACAACTGTCTCAAGATAAACAATTTAATTTAAAAAAATATTTCCAAAGATTTGGCTCTGCTTATCCATCCAATACTGATGACATAATATGGAAAGCACGGAAAACACATACTTTCCTCTGTGCAATGGACATGGCCTAAAGTGTCTTCATAAAGACACTTGTGACCTTAGAAACTTTAATAACTTAGGAGGTATGACAGGACATTATGTGTAACTGACTTTTAAAAGCAAAATGCTTTTAATCTTCATGTTTCTTGTGGGTCAGGTGATAATTAAAAGTGGCCAGTAAAGCAGAAGGCCAACGCTGAAAATGGCTAACAGAATGAAGGCCTAGGCAGTGTTCAGTCATAATTCACCCCATCTCCAGCCCTATGTATAGAAAACACTCAGTGCACTGTGAACAGGGAGAGAAGGGCTCCAGAGACAAACCCATTCTCCTTGCCTGTTCAAATGTTAAGCACCAGCAGAATATCCCATCGCCTAAGGAAAAATTTTGTTCAAGAGACAGATGGAAACCTTTAGAGAAACACAAACCCAAGCCACAGTGCAAATTCACTTCACCATTCCACACCCACTAGGATGGTTACAGTAAAAAAAAAGGGAAAAAAAGTCATATAACAACAATGTTATTGGTGAGAATGTGGAGAAAATAGAACCCTGTCATCAGGAATGTAACTATTGTTCAGCCACAGTTCCTCAAAAGTTGGAAATATTGATATTTGTGACAATATGAATGGACCTAGAGAGTATTATGCTAAGTGAAATAAGTCAGAGAAAGACAAATACAGTATGATTTCACTTCTATATGGAATTTAAAAACAAATCTAATGAACAAACATAAAATGGAAACCGACAAATAGGTTGTTGCCAAAGGGGATGGAAATGGAGTGGGATGAAGAAAATAGATGAGGGATATTAAAAGGTACAAACTTCCAGTCACAAAATGTCACCTGGAATGAAATGTACGGTGTGGGAAATATAGTCGATAATAACGTAGTATCTTTGTATAACGATGAAGGTATTTCAAAAGGAAAAAATTTCAAAATTATAGGATAAATAAGTACTAGGGATGTAATGTACAACATGATAAATATAATTAACACTGCTATATGTTACATATGAAAGTTGTTAAAAGAATAAATCTTAAGAGTTCTCAACACAAGAAAAAAAATTTCTATTTCTTTAATTCTGTATCTATGAGATGATGGATGTTCACTAAACTTATTGTGGTCGTCATTTCATGATGTGTGTAAGTAAAATCTTAAACCATACACCTTAAACTTGTGCTACATGTCAATTATATCTCAATAAACTGGAAGGAAAAAATAGAAGAGGATATTAATTTAAATCTCATAAAAATTTGAATGCACCATTTTACATTCCCATGAGCAGTGTACAAATATCCTGGTTTCTTCATATTCTCATCAACTCTTTTTCGAAATTTCTTTTTTATTGAGGTAGCATTTGTTTATAACATTATATAAGTTTCTTATGTAGAGCAATATATTTCTGCTTCTGTATATAACTTGCTCACCACAAAAAATTTAGTTTCAACCAATCACCATACAGTTGATCCCCTTTACCCACTTCACCTTTTCCCCATCCTTTCCCTCTGGAAACCACTATTGTGCTCTCTGTGTCTGCAAGTCTGTTTTTCTTTAGTTTCATTTGTTCATTTACTTTAGTTTTGTTTAATTTTTGTATTGCACAAATGAGCGAAATCATATAGTATTTCCATCTGACATTTCACTTACTATAATACCCTCAAGGCCCACACAATGGTGTCACAAATGGCAAGATTTTATCTTTTCTTCTATTCCTGAGTGTATTCCAGGCAGATAGATAAATAGATAGATAGATAGATAGATAGATAGATAGATAGATAGATAGATAGATAATCATTTCTTATTTATCCATATATCTTTGGATGAGCATTTAGCTTGTTTCCATATCTTGGCTATTGTAAATAATGCTTCGATGAACAGAGGAGTGCATATATCTTTTTGAATTAGTGTTTACATATTCTTTGGATAAATACTCATTAGTGAGATATGTGCTTCATATGGTCGTTCTATTTTTAATTTTTTGAGAAAGTTCAATACTATCTTCCATTGTGGCACCAACAGTGTATGAAGGTTCCCTTTTCTCCACATACTCACCAATACTTGTGATTTCTTGCCTTTTTTGATAATAGTCCATTTAAGGGGTATGAGGTGATATCTCACTGTGGTTTTGATTTGCATTTTCCTAAATAATTGGTGATGTTGAGCAACTTTTCGTGTGCCTGTTGGCCATTATTATGTCTTATTTGAAAAAATATCCATTCGCCTCCTCTGTACCTTTTTTTAACTGGGTTTTTTTTTTAATTGTTGAAATTGTATGAGCCATTTATACACATATATTTATACATATCTGTATATATTTACATAAACAGATATATGAAATATATTAGATATTAACTCTTTATTGGATATATGATTTACAAATATCTTCTCCCATTCCTTTAATTTATTTTGTCCTTTAATATTGTTGATAGTTTTATTTGCTGTGCAGAAGCTTTTTATTTTAAATTAGTCACATTTCTATATTTTTACTTTTGTTTCCCTTGCTAAAGAAGACATATCTAGAAAGCTACTGCAAATTATTAGAGAAATGCAAATCAAAACTACAATGAGGTATCCACTCACACTGATCAGAATGGCCATCATCAAAAAGTCCACAAATAACACATGCTGGAGAGGGTGTGGATACTGTTGGTGGGAATGTAAATTGGTGCAGCCACTATGGAAAACAGTATGGAGGTTCCTTTAAAAACTAAAACTTGAGCCACCATATGATCCTGGAATCTCACACCCGGAGATATATTTGAACAAACTCTAAATCAAAAAGAATACACATACTTCTATGTTCATTGCAGCACTATTTACAATAGCCAAGATATGGAAGCAACCTAAGTGTTCATCAACAGATGAATGGATAAAGATGTGGTATACACACACACACACACACACAAGCACACCCATATGTATGTATATGTATACTATTGCATACAATGGAATATTACTCAGCCAAAAAAGGAAATAATACCATTTGCAGCAACGTGGTTGGATATAGAGATGATCATATTAAATGAAGTAAGTCAGATAGAGAAGGACACATATATGATATCACTTATATGTGGAATCTAAAACAAATTATACTAACTTATTTACAACACAGAAATAGTCACAGTCACAGAAAACAAACACGATTACCACAGGGGATAGTGAGGGGTGGAAGAGAGAAAAATTAGGAGTTGGGTATTAATATATACACACTACTATATATAAAATAGATAACTAATAAGGACCTACTGTATAGCACAGGGAACTATACTCCATGTCTTATTACATATATAATATATATAGTGAATTAACTATATTTCAATTTTTAAAAAATGATATTGGTAAGACTAATGTCAAAGAGTGTTCTGTCTATGATTTCTTATAAGAGTTTTATGGTTTCAGGTCTTACAGTCAAATCTTTAATGCATTCTGGATTGAATTTTTTATATGGTGTGACATAGTTTTCTGGTTTTTTTTTTTTTTTGCATGTGGCTAATCAGTTTCCCAAACACTATTTATTGAAGAGACTATCTTTTCTTCATTGTATGTTCTTTGCTTCTTTTTCACCACTTAACTGTCCATATATTTGTGGGTTTATTTCTGGGCTTTCATTCTGTTCCATAAATTTACGTGTCTCTCTTTATAAAAATACCATGCTATTTTGATCACGATAGATTTTGAATACAGTTTGAAATCACAGAGGATGATACGTCCAGCTTTGTTCTTTTTTCTCAGGATTGCTTAGCTATTTGGGGTCTTTCGTGGTTTCATATAAACTTTAGAATAGTTTGTTGTCTTTCTGTGAAAACTTCCCTTGGGATTTAGTAAGGATGGTATTGGATCTGTATATTGCTTTAGGTAGTTTGAATATTTTACATATTTTTTCCAATCCATGAGCACAGAATATTTTTTATGTCATGGCTTCTGAAGTACAGGTTTTTCTCCTCCTTGGCTAATTTTATTCCTAGGCGTTTTATCATTCTTTGAGATTGTAAATGAGATTGTTGTCTTAATTTCTCTTTCTACTAACTCATTGTTAGCATATAGAAACATAAGGCATTTTTGTATGAGTTTTGGAACTAGAAAATATATTGTTTTCTTAAATTATTTCTAGTAGTTCTTTAGTGGAGTCTTTAGAATTTTATATATATAAAATTATGTCATCTTCAAATACTGACAGGTGTAGTTCCTATTTTCCAATTGGATTCCTTTTATTTCTTTCTCTTGCATAATTGCTATGGCTATGACTTCCAATATTAGGTGGAATGAAAGTAGGGAGTGTGGACATCCTTGTTTTGTTTTTGATTTTAGAGGGATAGCTTTCAGTTTTTCACTGCTGGGTATGATGTTAGCTGTGGGTTTGTCATATATGACCTTTAATGTGTTGAAGTACTTTTCTTCTATATACATTTTATTTATAAGTTTTTATCATAAATGGAATTTGAAACTTGTAAAATGCTTTTTGGCATCTATTGAGGTGATTATATGTTTTTTTCCCTTCATTCTGTTAATGTGTTATGTTGATTTATTTGTGGTGTTGAACCACCATTGCATCCCTGGAATAAACCCCACTTGATCATGGTTTAAGTCCTTTTAATGTATTTACTAATATTTTTGAGAATTTTGCACCTACGTTCATCAGAGATTTGGGTCTGCAATTTTATTTTTTGTGTTGATTTTGTCTGGTTTTGGTATCAGGGTAATGGTGGCCTCATAAAATATTCTATATAGTGTTCCCTACTCTTCAATTTTCTATAGTGTTTGAGAAGGATAGGTATTAAACATTCTCTGAATATTTAGTACAATTCAGCAGTGAAGCTATCTGGTCCTGGCCTTTCTTGTGTTCTGGGATTTTTGATTACTGACTTACCTCCCTTCTAGTGACCTCTGTTCAGATTTTCTATTTCTTCCTGATTCTGTTTTGGAAGATTGTATGATAATAATAATTTTGTTAAAGAGTTGGAACTTTCTGATTCTATTTATCACTTTACTCGTTAGTTTTATGTGCTTTTGCCTTTTTGTTTCTGCTAGAAGAGCACCCTTAAACATTTTCTGTAAGGCAGAGATAGTAGTGATGAACTCCTTAACTTTTGTTTGGGAAAGTCTTTATTTCTCCTTCATATCTGCATAACTTTGCTGGTTATGGTATTTATGGCCAGCAGTTTTCATATTTCAATATTTTGGCAGAGTTATTCCACTCCCTCCTGGCCTGTAAAGTTTCTGCTGAGAAATTTGCGATAGCCCAATGGAGATTCCTTTGTGGGTTACGATTCTTCCCCCAAGCCCGCAGCTGCCTTTAAAATTCTTTCTTTGTTATGGACTTTTCATGGTTTCAGTATAATGTGTCTTGGAGAAAGACGTTTTTGCATTGCAGTAATTGG
Organism: Balaenoptera physalus; assembly: GCF_965194825.1. Taxonomy (NCBI): domain Eukaryota; kingdom Metazoa; phylum Chordata; class Mammalia; order Artiodactyla; family Balaenopteridae; genus Balaenoptera; species Balaenoptera physalus. The sequence continues at coordinate 15,297,688 of NC_138904.1, read as the reverse complement.
GTGTTGTTTTAACTTCATTTGCCTTTTATATCCAGTTCCTACCCCAGTTTTGAGAAGTTCTCAGCTATTATTTCTTTATATAAACAGTCTGCTCCTTTCTATCTCTTTTCTTCTGGGATACTCACTTTCTTAATATTGTTATTTCTGAAAGAGTTTGATAGCTCTTGTAGAATTCCCTCTGGGATTGTTGGTGCCTTTCTGCTGCAGTGTCACTGGCATTGCCGTCTGGAGAAGTAGGGTGGTGGGCTCCTCTGCTGCATCTGAGAGTCCCTGAGTCACAGGCTCTAACACTAACACCATGGGTGCTCTGGCAGACCAGGGGGTACCCAGGACCACAAAGTTGAATATGCCATGTCCAGCTGTTGGAAAAACTAATAAAGTAGTTTTGTTCAGGCTTCAGAGGCAGAAGCAGGCCTCCACCTGACCTGTGACCCTGCCTGGACTGTGTGTCTGCTTGCTCACCTAACAATTGCTGCTAGCAAGTCAAGCAGCACTTACGATAAGAAACGGAGTATGTCTTGGAATTTCTTGAGCCCTGGGGACAAGGCCAGCTCCCCAGGGTCTGGAAAATCTTGTGACTCACATGATGAAACCAACAGAATTGTTAAAGTGAATCCAGAGCTGCATTTTGCACACAAACTGATGGTATCAGTTTGTGGCGTGGAATTATAAACAGAAGCCCCCAGAACTCCAATCTGAAGTCTCATCTGTGGAGTGTATGCACCACCTGGGACCCTTCCCAACTGGGGTCCAGATTGCTGTTACTTGGGACTTCCCAACACTATTTGGATCTGGAAGTAGGTGTCAGCCCAATTCAGTGATGTATGCCCTGTTATATTTCTCTAATATTCTTATTCCTTTCCTTCTAATGATTCTATATTATAATTAAGTTAAATCACCTTTCATTAAAGAGTTGATTAAAGCTGTTTATTTGTGTGAAACGAGTTGTTATTTTGCCAGGAAATCCAACGAACCTTAAAACCGAAAGCAGGCTTCCGGCAAAAGACCAGCACCATCAGCATTGTCAGGTTCACAACCTCTGCTGCTGTGAGTGTTGATGAGTGGCATCTCCATGGCTGCGAGGACAGGGCCCCAGGGAATTCTGGTAGTATCCCATTCACACCTTGAAGCAATGTATTGTGGAAAGACCATGAGCTTTGGGATGAACTACCAGCGTTCAAAGAGTCACTGAGGATTTAGTTGTTACGTCATTTCAGGACCCGATTTAACTTTTCTATGCCTTTTTTTCTCTTGTTAAAAAAAAAAAAAACGGGGATAAAGCTACTTATTTAGCAGGATTTCATTGAGAATTAGAAGTAACTTTTAAGTCAGCTGAGCTAGGGATAGGTATATATGAGGCTATTGTAATATTAGGTTGGTAATATGCCTCTCTCAGCAAAGCACATGCAACTGTCATCTTCACAATGATGCCTACCTTGACATCTATATACCACTGTAAGCTGTCCACACACACACATATTACTGGTTCTTTATCTTGTTCTTCATTTCCTCTTTTCCATAGTTTTTATCATCTTTTAACTCACTATGTAATTTGCTAATTTATTATGCTTATTAGAACTAAAAAATGTAAATTTTAAAAGAGCATGAATTTCTGTTTTGTTCACTGACATATCCAAAGTGTCCAGGATAGCACTTGGCAGGTAAGTAGTAGATGCTCAGAAATTATTTCTTCAAAGAATACTGCAGCACTACATTATTTGGAAAATGTTTACTGTTAATGTTTATGTTTGGTTTAGTACCCATGCCCCTTAGATTCTCTTACCCTTAAATCTTGACCCTCCTTTCTGTATATACACAATTATTTTAAAACTGGAAAAATAAAATTATATTCTCTGGGAACACTGGAAATATACCTAGGAGTGATCACTTATATCATTATTAGGAGAAAGCATTCACTTACTAAGTCATTGACAAACTAATCATTCTGAAAGTTGTTGCTGAGAATCTGAGAAAACTTATCATTGCTCTTGGAATTAATAAAAGCTTCAGAGCAGAGTGAAGAAAACAGTCAAGTCATTCTAAGGGCTGACATTACACAGCTCTTACTAAAGCTTCTTTTTGAGAGATGGGAAAGGAAGAAAAGTCACACCCTTATAAGGTGTTGAGTACAGTGGAAACATGGGAACCAAAAGCCAATACATTCCCACCTGCCTGCTAGTCAGCCTGAGCTGCGGAACAGCAGAGCACACATTGGATAGTTTAAATGACAGCTACGGAGAGCAAGGTAGCCGTCATTTAAACAAGGTCAGAGGTCATGATCAGTATTCCAAACTCAGAAGCCAAGACTTGTGTTTTCATTTCCTCTAAGCAAATTAAATTTTCTTAAAGCTTCTCTGCATGCAAAGTCAAAAGGATTCAATCAGCAATCCAGGTAATCAGCAAGACACTATGCCCTTCCAACAAATTCAGATAATTGTCTATGCTTTCCTTTTTTATAGTACAGTAAAAAATAACCACTATTTCCATGCTGGGTCTGGGCTAGTAATTAACTACACCACTAGCATATCTAAATTTCACTACCATTTCATGAGGAGTAAGCCAAGTAAACTGTTTCTACAACATGCTTTTCCCACTCCAAAAACAAACAAATAAATAAACATAAAGATTTAAAAATAAAGGTGCATTGATGTTTCTCAGATATGGCGTTCGTTTGGGGAGTAAAAAAGAAAACCATTATTTTAGCAAGTGTGAAAATTAGAAGCAAAATAGTTCTTTAACAGCACAGTCCCTTATGACTAATCATAGAACCAACCTGCCTGATGTTATTTAATTGAAAATTAATATTAAGTAATGTCTAAAAGATGTCAGAGTGGGAAATCTTAAGCCCTGCTTCTCCATGGATATGAAAAAAATAGGAAGCTAGAGACTGCCTAAAATCAATTTATAATAGTTCTGGGAAATAGTCAATGGTCTACAGCAACAAAATGAATGCCTATTAACAAAAAACAAACTATAATTGAAGATGGTAGGAAATGTTCTGGTGTTTTCACTTGCCCTTACTCCACCTTACCCATGCTATGGTGTATTCTGAAGGAAGTAGCAGCCAGCCCAATACCCAATTCTCAGTCTCAAATTAAAGACAGCCATGTTGACCTTATTTGCAACATTTTACTGTGCCAGAAGATGAAGAGGTAATAGTCTCTGTTTCCCTTTACAGAAGTACGATTAGGCTGAATCAAAGTTTAGTTGGAGAAAAATGATGGAGCTTAGACGTCAAATTTGAAAAGCCACAGGGAAACAGCAGAGGGTGGGCACTTATTATAAAAACTGCAAAGGAACTACAGCTCTGCAGACACCTGGGCCAAGAGATTATGACAACAGGAATAAATAGAAATAATAAAGCCACAAGAAGGTGAACTGAAAATCTATGAAAAGTAGCCAAAGCCAGATAGAGACCAAGAAAAGCCAGAGAAGATCTTAAATCTTCAACCTGGACAGATTCTAAGATAGAGAATATGCCATGATAAATAGTAATGCTTTTTTCTGGTGCAGAGTAGATCACAAAGATGGGGAGAAGTGGATTTTTTTTCAGATGTCCAATTTTGAACAAAAGATCACAAGGCATACAAACAAATACAACCCAATCAAGGGAAGAAAACATAGTGGCAGAAACTATCCTTGTGAAATCATGGGCATCAGACATACTAGAGAGACCTAAAAACTGTCTTAAATATGCTCAAAATCTAAAGAAAATCCAGACATAGAAAAATGAAATTAGGAAAAAAATAGGCAAACAAGATGAGAATATGAACAAAGAGATAAAAATTATCTAATAGAAAATAAAACAGAAATTCTGGATCTGATAAATACAGTTAACTGAATAGAAATTTTCACTACAGGAAACAGATCAACAGCAAATTCAAAAAGAAAAGAACTAATGAGTGAACTTAAGAAAAAGACATCTGAAATTACTGAGTCTAAGCAGAAAAAGGAAATAAGAAAAAAAAATTAGGGAGTCTAAGAGACTTATGAGATACAAAGATCAGACCGATGTGCATGTACGAAAGTTACAGAAGAAAAGAAAAAGCAGACAGATTACTTGAAGAAACAACACAAATTTGAAAAGAAGACATGGGTCTACAAATTCAAATGCTCAGTAACTCAAAGTAAGATAGATCTAAACAGACTGCAAACAAAGACACATTATAATCAAACTTTTGAAAGGCAAAGAGAGAAACTTAAAACCAGCAAGAGTAAAGCAACTCATAATGGAAAAAGGAATCTCAATAAGATTATCAGTGGACTTCTGAGAGGAATGTTGAGATGCCAGTGGCAATGGTTTGATATTTCCGAAGTGCTGACAGAAAATAATAATAATAAATAATTCAATATCAGGGAAAACTTTGCTTCAAAAATGAGGGAGATTTTAAGTCTTTCCCAGACAAGCAAAAGCTGAAAGAGTTAATTGCCAATAGACCTGTTCTAAAAGAAATGATTGAGGAGCCTGGGAATTTACAAGGATGAAATATAATATAAAAGGATGCTTGAGAGTAAGTTGAAGCCCTGTCAATATATAAAAATCTCTCATAAAGGTAAATATATGGGCAAATATAAAAACCAGTATTATCGCAATTTTGGTTTGTATTTTTACTTTATATTTTAATAGGATTTTTAAAACAAATACATAAAATATTATAAATGTATGTTGATTGGTATTAAATTTAAAAATATGTAATTTGTGACATCAATAACATAATGTGCTGAGGAGATAGCACTGAAAAGGAGTAAAGTGTTTTATAGCTGATTGAAGTTTAGTTTATGTCAACTTAAAATAGATTTTTATAACTTCAGAATGTCATATGTGATCCTCATGATAATCACAGGAAATATATCCAAAGAATTTACAATACATAAAAAGAAATAAGAAGGAAATAAAAATGTCTCACTACAAAAATAAGCTGAATATAAAGGAAGGAATAATGCAAGAAAAACTATAAAACGTATGGAAAATGACACAATAACAAATTAAATTCTTATAAACTACTTTAAATATAAATGAATTAAATGCCTTAATCAAAAGATATAGATTGGTAAAATAGATTAAAAAGTGAAAATAAAAGAATTCAAATAATGCCTAAAAGAGACTCACTTTAGACCTATGAACACTAGTTATTTAAAAATAAAAAGACAGAAAAAATAACTATATGAAAATAGTAAGAAAAAAATAGTATAAAAAAAAGCAGGGCTTCCCTGGTGGTGCAGTGGTTGAGAATCTGCCTGCCAATGCAGGGGACACAGGTTCGAGCCCTGGTCTGGGAAGATCCCACATTCTGCGGAGCGAGTAGGCCCGTGAGCCACAACTACTGAGCCTGCGCGTCTGGAGCCTATGCTCCGCAATAAGAGAGGCCATGATAGTGAGAGGCCCATGCACCACGATGAAGAGTGGCCCCCACTCGCTGCAACTGGAGAAAGCCCTTGCACAGAAACGAAGACCCAACACAGCCAAAAGTAAATAAATAAATAAATAAATAAATAATTATTAAAAAAAAAAAAAGCAGACAAAATAGACTAAGTTTAAAAAAATGTCATGGGAGAAAAATAAAGATATATTGATAAAAGATTTAATTTATAAGAAAAAATATAGTATTTTATAAACATATATACATCAAGATTAGAGCTCCAAAGTATGTGATGCAAACACAGAATTTAAAAGAGAAATATACAACTCTACAATAATAACACAGAAATATTCCACTTTAAATAATGGATAAAACAACCAGACAGAAGACCAATAAGTAAACTGAGGACTTGAACAACATTATAGACCAACTGGACTTAACACACAATAATAGTAAAATACACATTTTTTTCTAGTGTACATGAAACATTCTCCAAGATAACATTTTAGGCCACAAAATAAGACTTAAATTTTAAAAGTTTAAGATTATACTTTTTTTCTAATTATCATGGAATAAAATTAGAAAACAGTAGCAGAAGTAAAACTGGAAAATTTACAATGTGTGGAAATTAACAATACACTGTTAACAACCAATGAGTCATAGAAGGAGTAGCAAGTGGACTTATAACATTATCTGAGACAAATGAAAATAAAAACATATCATAATGTATGTAAAGCAGCAAAAGCAGTGCTAAAAGGGAAACTTACAGCTGTAAAGTTTTTGTGGGGAAAAAAAGATATTAAATCAATAAATTAACTACAATCTGAAGACAAAGGAAAAGAAGAAAAAACGAAACCCAAATCTAGTAAGAGAAAACATAATAAGGTTAGAGCAGAGATTTAAAAAGGAAGAGGAAAGGCAGTGAAACCCACAATTTGTTTTTCAATGTTTCTTTTTTTTTTTTTTAGTGGCAATTCTTGTGCTAGGTTGACTAAGAAAGATATAAAGAAAGAATATTCTAATAACTAAAAGCAGAAGTAAAGATGCGACATTGCCACTGACTTTACAAAAATATAAAGGATAATAAAGAGATCTAAAAAAATTGTACCCCAACAAATTGAATAGCTCACCACTGAAACATAAAGAAACAGAAAAATCTGGACAGGTCTATAGGTACTAAGAAGATTGAGTAAATGATCCACCCTCCTCAAAAAAAGTCTTGGACCAAACTGCTCTTTCCAAAAACTGAAGAGCGAACCGCTCCTATCTTATTCTTAAAGGTGAATATTCCTCTGAGGCCAAAACTAGAGAACCACTACTAGAAAGAAAACTTCTGATGAATATTCCTTTAAACACTGATGTAACAATTCTTAACAAAATTCTAGCAAAAGAAATTTAGCAGCATATTAGTATTATATATAGTGAACAAGTAGGATTTATTCCTGGAATGCAAGATGGGTTCAACATACAGAAATCAATCAATATAATGCATTGCAGTACCAAAGCAACACGATTGATGTCAACCATCTGGCAATATAGTAGGCTCCTGAATTTCTCTCCTCCCATGAATACACTAAACGTACAGTTACAAATAAAATAATTACCTCTGAGAGAAGTCCAGAAACTAGTTGAACAATACATATTGGACAAATGAGAAAATACCCACACTGAATTATGTAGGTAAGGTTGAGACACCCTCTTGCCATAAATCCTACCTCTCCCCAGAACAGTGCTATAAAATTGAGAGGAAAAACCTAAATCCGAGCTTCTCTCTGAGGAGCAAAGGGATTGGACTGTACATACATCTAGTGCTCCAACATTTAAGGCTTTCACCAGACCTCCAAAACACATGCCTCTGAAAGCCAACTGGGCTGGAATTCTGGAGTCACACTAGACCAGAGCAAACAATAAAGCAGGTGTTAGGAGTTACATGAGTGTTCACAGGAGGTATTCTACCTCTTAATTCTGAGGGACCTAGTAAAAATGCCCATTTGACATCTTTCCATGAAAGGAGTTTGCATACTTTATAAGCTGCTGTCTGAGGGTCTGGCTTACATTTAGGTGCTGGCATACACCTAGGTGCTGACTACAATTTTCCCAGAGCCTGAAAAAGAGAGTGGGTATTTTCTCCACCTCTCCCTTCAGCTTGGCTCAAGAATAAATCTATGTCTCCAGTATCTCTCTGGAAGGAAGTTGACAACACATCTAGCACCTAAGCTTTTACACTTCCATCCAAAGGATGGCCCCCAAACCACCTAGTCTTTACAGCCAAGGACTAGAGGCTGGTATTCACAACTCCCATAGGACTATAGCAAACAAAGAAGCAGTTTTAAAATGTGCTCAGAGAGCTTTGCTCCAATGAAGAGGGACAAGACTCATTCTGGTTGATTATGGCTGTCTCAGACAACTGAGAAATTTATGCAAGTTGTGGAGGCAGAGTCCTCATACAATGCAGTGGTCCCACAGGGAAATCCATTCATTAATTAAAATTGCTCACGTGGGGAGTACATATAAGAATTGCACATTTAGTAATCTGATCACCCAAGGTGGTCTTAGACCACCCTAGGGAGAACCTAGACACATAAGAGTAGCTGAAACTATACGAGTGTGATGCCTAGAGGAGTTAAGCTCACAAGAAGCACACTGGTCCACCACACAGTTTTATTAGTAAAGTTTATCCTGGACAAATTCAAATTTAAAATGGGAAATAGAGCCTCTCAGAGAAATGAGAGGTGTTAGAAAGCTAACCTTCAAATAATACCCCAGCAGTTTTATGTACATACAAAACTTATACTTACAAGTATTTACTTAATTGGAAATTAAAGAAAAATCTTGCACTGAAAATGGCCAAGATGGGCTCTTTTATGGCCTAAGCAGTTGTTAGAGCAAATTGGCTTGATAAAACATGCCGTTAAGATAGAGAAAGCCAGCTTGATAAAACAAACAATTTTGAGAATTCTGACCCTGAGAGAACAAGTCCTTCGAGGAGAACTTGCTTTTCTCTTCCTGTGCCTTGAGCTATAAATGTTCTACCAGGGTTCTCAGAAACATTTATCTTACCTTGACCATCACAAAATTCCTGAGACTGAGAAAAAGAGAAAGTCCAGGGGTGGGGGGAGACTTTTTAAAATCTAACTTATTTCAACTGTTTTTTATAAAGTAGTGAGTTTAATATTATAATGCCTAATTCATGACTAAGTTTTAAAATTAAGCTCTGAGATATCTGGTTGTGTCTGTCTAAATGTCTATGTGTGCATTATAAATATATGTCTATCTTTGGATGGTATTATCAAAATTAATTTGTAAAGGAGCTCTGCTTAATTGGCTTAAAGGGAATTAAATGCTTATATAACTTCTCAATAATATAAGAGGAAACTGGACAGAATGAATTTCAGGTTCACATGACTGGAAAAATATATTAAACTTAGTTTAAATTTATTGTTTTCATTAATATAGACATGTCTTTAGAGTTATCAACATTATGTACAATACTTTTATTGTACCTAGGTTTAATAGAAGTCAAATAAGATCTTATTATATCTCTTGCAAATTTATCAGCAAGAAAAATAACCTGGTATGACAAAATTTTTATAAGCAAATCTAAATGTAAATAAGATAAGAACTTTTGGATGAACTCTTCTGAAATAATTATATTTTAGGAATGTCTACTTGAAAATAATCTCTCCAGATACTTGGTAACTTAAAATTTTACATCTGTGGTAAATGAAGTTAAATGATGAAAGTTTATTGAATAGCTAGGTCATTGCCAAATAAGATGCTAAAACATCAAACTAAAGGAATTTAGGACTAGTAATAAATATATTTGTTGTCACACTGAGATATTTTCTATAAGAAAGCACAAGCATTTAGAAATTATTATCTCTATATTTGCCAATCTACAGAATGCTAATGTAAAATTTCATAATTGCTTATTTCTTAGTTTTCACTAGAAATTAAAGTTGTTAAGAGTTGAGGATTCTAATTTAAATTTGTAATTAAAGCTACTAGAAATAATAAGGAAAACAATTCAGTATACAGTAACATGGTAGGATGTATGATTTTAGCAAAAGAAGATATGAGGAATGGAATTGCATTTTGTTAAGGGAAAAGAAAATAATTTTCTCCAAGACCTGGTTGTTTCTGGAAAGGAAAAAAATAAGGGACACTCATGTGGATACAGAAAGTGATGAAAAGTTTGTAGAAAAGTAACCCTTGGAAAAGTGTTTCGTGCATGGTCAGAATTGGCTAAGTTTAGAATAAATTTAACTTAGTAAATGAATTTTAAAAGTACACTGGTGCAAAACCAGATGAATTTGGTTTTTCTCTCTGTTAAGAGCACAAAGTTTTCTTAAAATATTGATCTGTTTTTGATAACAGACTATAAAGTTTCTTTTGCCTTTAACCTGTAATATGTTCTAACTTTCTGTATTTCAATTTGAAACCTTCTATTGTCACTTTGGTTAAGTGAATAAGTATTGTTTCACAGTGACTTATGATCCTACTTGACCAAGTGTTTTAGAACTTTTTGATATTTTTTGACAAACTATCCAAAACAAATTCTAATGAAGTTCTTTGAACTTCTAATTTTGGGATGCTTCAAATGGTCACTGAAACAATCCAAAGAGAGATCTTAAACTTATTATGCTCATTTGATATGTTACATGGGAAGCATTATCAAGTGAATAATAAATCTTCTTGGTTAGATTGTATGGATAAATATTATTAATATAGATATTCTAGAAACTACATGGAATTCCTAAGAATCTGGTAGTCTTGGCAAAATGTTATCAGTCATAATTCTACCTATTATCTTAAAATGTATGTCACAGTAGTAACCAAGTTTGTCAGTTGCATTGTAAGCAGGTCTTTAACTGTGCCCTTTTAAGTCTTTTGTCATTCATAGACAGTTATTGTTTCACTCTGATGCGCTTACAAAAGCATTATCTCTTTAAGAAGATTCATAGGAAGACCTTTTGTAAGTACAGATTTCTGATAACTCAGATCACACTGCTGAGCTGGGTAAGAAATCAAATTCTCAAGGAAAACTTGATGACTTCATAACACAGTTAACAAAAAGAATTAGTTACATACAACTGAGTGAATTGGTGAATATGGTTATAATTTTTATGATTTCTGTCTAAAATATTACTGGCTATTAATCTGTGTTTTCTAGATATAAGGAGACCCTTTCCCTCAAGCTAATTATGACTTGGAGCAATTTAATAAATTTTACCTGTGTAAGCAGGATCAAAACACGTATTCTTTCTCTCTACCTGATCCCTCCAGAGACTGGAAACGCTTAGGTCACCAAAAGCTTTACCAAGTAAATTAGGAAGACTACCTCCTAACAGTTACAGGAATCATAAGGTATTTTGGAGACCTCAGAAAGGGAGGAAATGTATCCACTTCTATAGGTAGCAAAAGTGAAATCTGTAACAAGCCCTTGGCATGGCTTTCTTGGTCTTGAGAGGCCTTTTAAAAAGTCAGTCATGGAAATAAAAACAAAAATAAACAAATGGGACCTAATGAAACTTCAAAGCTTTTGCACAGCAAAGGAAACCGTAAACAAGACGAAAAGACAGCCCTCAGAATGGGAGAAAATATTTGCAAACGAATCAACGGACAAAGGATTAATCTCCAAAATATATAAACAGCTCATGCAGCTCAATATTAAAGAAACAAACACCCCAATCCAAAAATGGGCAGAAGACCTAAACAGACATTTCTCCAAAGAAGACATACAGACGGCCACGAAGCACATGAAAAGATGCTCAACATCACTAATTATTAGAGAAATGCAAATCAAAACTACAATGAGGTATCATCTCACACCAGTTAGAATGGGCATCATCAGAAAATCTACAAACAACAAATGCTGGAGAGGGTGTGGAGAAAAGGGAACACTCTTGCACTGTTGGTGGGAATGTAAATTGATACAGCCACTATGGAGAACAATATGGAGGTTCCTTAAAAAACTAAAAATAGAATTACCATATGACCCAGCAATCCCACTACTGGGCATTTACCCAGAAAAAACCATAATTCAAAAAGACACATGCACCCGAATGTTCATTGCAGCACTATTTACAATAGCCAGGTCATGGAAGCAACCTAAATGCCCATCAACAGACGAATGGATAAAGAAGATGTGGTACATATATACAATGGAATATTACTCAGCCATAAAAAGGAACGAAATTGAGTCATTTGTTGAGACGTGGATGGATCTAGAGACTGTCATACAGAGTGAAGTAAGTCAGAAAGAGAAAAACAAATATCGTATATTAATGCATGTATGTGGAACCTAGAAAAATGGTACAGATGAGCCAGTTTGCAGGGCAGAAGTTGAGACACAGATGTAGAGAACGGACATATGGACACCAAGGGGGGAAAACTGTGGTGAGCTGGGGATGGTGGTGTGCTGAATTGGGCGATTGGGATTGACATGTATACACTGATGTGTATAAAATTGATGCCTAATAAGAACATGCAGTATAAAACAAACAAAACAACTAATACTAAACTTTCATTGGGTTATTTGTATGGAAATATGTTAATATAAATGTTTCAAACATTACATGAAATTTCTAAAAATCTTATATGTTCTGGTATAATGTTATAAGTCATAATCCTAGTTATTACTTTAAAATGTATATCTCAGAAAAAAAAAAAAATTCAGTCTGAGATTTCTTATAAAAAGTTCCAGCAAAGCCAATTTAAAAGAGCCTGTGTGATCAACTACACTTATGTAAATCATCAGGCCAAGTTTATTGAAACCAGACTGATTTTGTGAACAAATTAGTCTTAATTTGGCTATATTTAGTAGAAAGGAGGGTAATTTTTGAGAGAAAAACATTATGGTCCAGTAGATATTAAATTCTAGTTTTGTTAATTGAGGTCTGTATTTACTAAGACTCACTTCTCAGATAGCCCCTGGCTGTTATGTTGTTACAAAGTTTAATTGAATTGTTAAAAGGATACCTAAGGCCCTAAATTTGTTTCTAAAGCTTATCTCAGTAATCTATCTTTGGATGGAGATTGGATGCCCCATGACCTGCAACCAGGAGATTATGCATACAGGAAAAGACATAATTTGAAGGACTATCTTCAGCCTAATGGAGGGACATTTATCAGGCACTCTTAACTAGGTCATGCACAGTAAAACTGAAGGGAATTGACTCTTGGATTAATATTTCCACTAGAAAGGACTCCTGCTTTGGACTTGCCTACAGAGAGGACAGCTGACCTTGAAACCAACTTAAAACAATGCTCAGAGGAGAAACTACCAGTTCAGGATGAGAAGACAATGACATCTGAAGTAGACAGCTGACCCAAGATGCCAGACCAGGCTTCTACACCAATTACTCTGATAATTTTCACACTTTTGTTTACCAAAAAATGTATTTCTTTCTTTGGCACAAGCTTTTGCAGAATCTAAAACTAACCCAATTTGGGGATTTATGGTCAATTACCTATATCCAGTACTTCTGTGTTACCTTGGTGGATTTCTCCACTCCAAGGCTTTTAATTGGATGGCTGTTAAGAAATTATTCTAGAAGAAAGAAGTTATAGTTCTGTTTGGTTCACTTTTGACTAAATGGGACTCCCTCACTTTGCCAGTCAATCGCGCTTGCTCTGACCATTGCCATAAATAAAATTTTCTTTTAAAGTTATTCAAGTTCAATCAGAGTAAGAAGCAAATTTTCAGCCAAAGAATATAACTTCCCTCAGTTGTGGAATGGATTTATGTGGTTAACAGCAAGCTATGATCATTTGACTTTAAGGCCCCCCTTATGTTGGAAACAAACCATACTAAAAACAATCGGCCTAATAACACTAGGAAATCGGGCTTGGTGCCTTATGAACAATGCCAATATATTGTTTCCCTTAAAGATAAGAATTGGTACAGAACAGACAAAGTCAGGTGACCTGGGGGTATACTGGGCTGTACCTAATCGAAGCTCTTGGCTTAAATTCTTACCTATGACCTTATTAATACTAATAGCTATATTATTTGTATTCTGCCTATAAGATTTTTGTTTCTTGCATTACCAAATGTGTGGTGGAGCCTTTGATAAGATGATGACTAGGCAACTTGAAGCAGTTGACCAGATATGTAGTTCTGTATGTGATCACTGATGGTATCAGTGTAACTAGATATGGGAAGAAGCTACAAAGGGAATCTTTTCTGGGAACATTAACAGACTAGTAAAACAGGTGGTCCAGAGATTTTTGGCTACTGTTAACAGGGCCTAGTCCAGTAATAGCACATTGAGTGGCCTATCAGCAAAATCCTTGCCAGACTTAAGAATGAGAATTCCTAGCACCATGGGACAAAATGGTCATGGAATGCCTCCCAAACCATGGTTGAATTTGTGATCATGAGCGGGCCCTGCCAACTAAAAATTTCTGCTTTCCATTTGGTTCTACAAGGATTAGGTCACTGGCCGCTGCAGTCTCTGACCTTTACCACCCTCTGAAAGGAGTTCAGCGGGGAGATCAGGAATGAGGCACTCTGTGCTCTGGGAAAAACTGGCAGAACAGGTCTTTGGATAGTTAGAGTTTTCTGGAAGAAGATTTTATGAGACTAATTTCTTGCATCTTCTTGTGTCTAAACAAGCACTAAAATCATTAATGGAGATACGTGCTCCTTGTGATGGGCAGCAACCCTCTGTCAAAATGAGTGCTTGACTGCACGTATCCCCTTCACTAAAATTATATATACACTGACCTCCCCCTCTGCCTCTTCGGAACAGTTTCTCAGAGTGATCTGATAGGCCTCATCCTGGGCTATAGTCCTCATTGGGCCCCAAATAAAACTTAACTCACAACTCTCTCATTGTGCTTTTTTTTTTTTCAGTTGACAAAAGGAATAGAATTTATATAGGGGAGAGAAAATAATTTTCCCTCTACCCTTCTGAGTTCTTGGTTGAGATCCACTGTAATAAAAGACAGAATAACAAGAGAAAATCAAACAGAATTTTGTTGACTTGGATACCTCACCTATACATAGGAGGTACCAAGTAAAACTGAGTAACTCCTTTAAATGTCCCAAGCCAGAACCCTAAATGTCATCTTCAGCTAAAAAAAAAAAAAGATGAGGGTTCCATTAAGGGTTACAAGACAGTTGCAAGAGGTTACCAGAAAAAGCATGGTAAACAAGTATAAGGTTTGTTACGAAGATTTAAGTCCACTCTCTCCACTAATAAGAGTTTCTTGTGATTTAGAGACATTCTACTCCTTCTGGTACAAAGAGGGAGACACCCCTACAGATGGAGATTTCCTTTATAAATGTAAACGTCCCTTAGGAAGGGGTAACGTCCTCTGTTTTCAGAGTTTCTCTAGTGTCTGCAGTTTCTCGCAAAATAATCAGCTTAAAATATACCTTATGCTAAAGAGCCATATTTTGGAGTAACATATTCTCCTATCCATCACTTACAATTCATAAGTAAGTCCCTACATGCAAGGTATATTGATTTTTGACAAGGGTACCATGACCATATAATAGAGTACAGTCTCTTTATAAACAGTGTTAGGACAACAGGATATTAACATTAAAAAAAAATGAACTTGGACCTTGATTTTACCATATATAAAATTAGCTCACAATGGATCAAACACTAAATATCTATGTAAGCTATAATGTGTGAGTTTAAAAAAATGTAGACATATATCATGACCTTGGATTTGGCAATGTTTTCTTAGCTATGATGGCAAAATCACCTGCTACAAAAGAAAAATAAATTGAACTTCATAAAAATTAATATTTTCAGTGCATCAAATAAGATTAGGTAAAAAAAACTGAATACACATTTCTTGAAAGATAAACAATGACCAGCAAGCACTTAAAAATATGTCCAATATTATTTAATTGTTTAGGAACTGAGAATCAAAACTACAACGAGATACAACTTCACATCCCTGAGAGGAGCTATATTTTTTTGAAAAGGTAGTAGCAAGGTTTGGTGATGATGTGGATAAATTGGAACATTGCTGGAGGAAAATGGAATATAGTACAGCAACTATGAAAACTGTGAAGATTGGCAGTTACACAAATAAACATAGAAATACCATATGACTTAGCAATCACACTCTTAGATTAAATACTCCAAATAATTAAAAACACGTTTGAATCAGTGCTTGCACAGGAATATTCACAGCATTTTCACATTGGCAAAATGTCGGAAACAACCCAAATGTCCATCAACAAAGGAGTAGTTAAGCAAAATGTGACATATCTACATAATAGTACACAATGGTGTACTATTTAGCCATAAAAAGGAATATGTACTGATACATACTACAGTGTGAATGAACCAGAAAAACATTATTCTAAGTGCAATAAGCTAAATACAAATAGCGAGACATTGTATAATTTTATTTGCCTGAGATATCAGGACATGCAACTCTAAGGAGTCAGAAAACAGAATAATGATTGCCAGAGGCTGGAGAAAAGATAGAAAGGAAGACAGTGCTGAATGAGAATTGGGTTTGCTTTTGGGATGATAAAAATGTATTAGAACTAGATAGTAGTTTTTATGGCAGAATATTGTGAATATACTAAATGCCGCTGTCTTGTATTTCAATTAAAAAAAATTTCGTGAAGGATATTTGATTCAAAATACTGTGTTAGTTTCAGCTGTACAGAAAAATACTTTAGTTAAGTTTTTCAGATTATATTCCATTATGGGAATTATTACAAGATATTAAATATAATTCCCTGTGTCATACAGTAAATCCTTTTTGCTTATCTCTCTTATGTATAATACTTTGTGTCTGTTAATCCCAAACTTCTATTTTTTCCCTCCCTTGCTCCCGCTTCCCTTTGGTAACCATAGGTTTGTTTTGTACGTCTGTAACTCTGTTTCAGTTTTATATATAAAGGTAATTTCTAGGGATAATTAGAAATTCCCTATCCTGATTTACCCAGTGGGCCCAATTTCCTGAACCACTAATTTACCAAAAGAAGTAGGCAATCAGGAGAAAAAAAGGGAGACAGATGAAGAGGGGAAGTGAAAGGCAAGAAAAAATGAGGAGAAAAAAATAAGGAAAAAACAAACATACTTTTATCGTATGAATTTTGAAGCTCCTCGTGTCATTTTGTAAAATGAGGGAACATAAATAAATAAAATTATTTATATACACTGTATGTTTTGCACAATACATAAGAAAGCTATTTTATTTTGTGTAATACATGGATCCATATTTTAAATTGTATTGTTATACTGATTTGTTAATGTCTCCAAACCAAAATAGTATCATAAGACTTTTAAGAAGAAACTAAAGGTAGATTTATAGCTATAAATCTTTGTACTGGCATTGCTCACCAAGTAAGAGTCTTGTATGCTACATAAAGAATAAAAAAAAATTGCAATAGGCTATGAGTTAAGTCAAATTAAGTGCATAAAAATTCTGAATTAAAAATATTTTACACTAATGATGAAAAATCTGAAAGAGAAATTAAGGAAACACTCCCACTTACCATTGCAACAAAAGGAATAAAATACCTAGGAATAAACCTACCTAAGGAGACAAAAGACCTGTAGGCAGAAAACTATGACACTGAGGAAAGAAAATAAAGATGATACAAACAGATGGAGAGATATACCATGTTCTTGGATTGGAAGAATAAACACTGTGAAAATGACTATACTACCCAAAGCAATCTACAGATTCAATTCAATCCCTATCAAACTACCAATGGCATCTTTCACAGAACTAGAACAAAAAATTTCACAATTTGTAC
The DNA here is from genome assembly GCF_965194825.1 of Balaenoptera physalus. Taxonomy (NCBI): domain Eukaryota; kingdom Metazoa; phylum Chordata; class Mammalia; order Artiodactyla; family Balaenopteridae; genus Balaenoptera; species Balaenoptera physalus. The sequence continues at coordinate 15,280,582 of NC_138904.1, read as the reverse complement.
AGAAACAAAAAAGACCCTGAATAGCTAAAGCAATTTTCAAAATGAAAAACAGAGCTGGAGGAATCAGGCTCTTGGACTTCAGACTATACTACAAAGCTACAGTAATCAAGACAGTATGGCACTGGCACAAAAACAGAAATACAGATCAATGGAACAGTAAAGAAAGCCCAGAGATAAACCCACGCACATATGGTCACCTTATTTTTAATAAAGGAGGCAAGAATATACAAGGGAGAAAAGACGGATTCTTCAATAAGTGATGCTGGGAAAAATGGACAGCTACACGTAAAGATTGAAATTAGAAAACTCCCTAACACCATATGCAAAACTAAACTCAAAATGGATTAAAGACCTAAATGTAAGGCCAGACACTATAAAACGCTTAGACGAAAACATAGGCAGAACACTCTATGACATAAATCACAGCAAGATCCTTTTGGACCCACCTCCTAGAGAAATGGAAATAAAAACAAAAATAAACAAATGGGACCTAATGAAACTTAAAAGCTTTTGCACAGCAAAGGAATACATAAACAAGATGAAAAAACAACCTTCAGAATTGTAGAAAATATTTTCAAATGAAGCAATTAACAAAGGATTAATCTCCAAAATTTAGAAGCAGCTCATGCAGCTCAATATCAAAAAAGCAAACAACCCAAACCAAAAATGGGCAGAAGACCTAAATAGACGTTTCTCCAAAGAAGATATACAGATTGCCCACAAACACATGAAAGAATGCTCAACATCATTAATCATTAGAGAAATGCAAATCAAAACTACAATGAGATACTATCTCACACCAGTAAGAATGGCCATCATCAAAAAATCTACAAACAATAAATCCTGGAGAGGGTGTGGAGAAAAGGGAACCCTCTTGCACTGTTGGTGGGAATGTAAATTGATACAGCCACTATGGAGAACAGTATGGAGGTCCCTTAAAAAACTGAAAATAGAACTGCCATATCATCCAGCAATCCCACTACTGGGTATATACCCTGAGAAAACCATAATTCAAAAAGAGTCATTACCACAATGTTCATTGCAGCTCTATTTACAACAGCCAGGACATGGAAGCAACCTAAGTGTCCATCGACAGATGAATGGATAAAGAAGATGTGGCACATATATACAATGGAATATTACTCAGCCATAAAAATAAACGAAACTTGAGTTATTTGCAGTGAGGTGGATCAACATAGACTCTGTCATACAGAGTGAAGTAAGTCAGAAAGAGAAAAACAAATACCATATGCTAACACATATATATGGAATCAAAAAAAAAAAAAAAACTGGTTCTGAAGAACCTAGGGGCAGGACAGGAATAAAGATGCAGACCTCGTAGAGAATGGACTTGAGGGCATGGGGAGGGGGAAGGGTAAGCTGGCACAAAGTGAGAGAGTGGCATGGACATAGATACACTACCAAATGTAAAATAGATAGCTAGTGGGAAGCAGCCCCATAGCACAGGGAGATCAGCTCGGTGCTTGTGACCACCTAGAAGGGTGGGATAGGGAGGGTGGGAGGGAGGCAGATGTAAGAGGGAGGAGATATGGGGATATATGTAAATGTATAGCTGATTCACTATGTTATAAAGCAGAAACTAACACACCATTGTAAAGCAATTATTCTCCAATAAAGATGTTAAAAAATATTTTAATAAAATTTATGAAAGTTTTTAAAATAATACTTTCTCAAACATATTAAAATAATTGATACAAGCAGATAACATTATCAAATACAGCCAAACACACTCAAAGAATTAATATTGTTATGTTTGTGCCACTCTGAGGAGCATGCTCTCATTGCTTATCCAACACATGAATAGATCTGTGACTGGGACAAAATGTTTTATAAAACGTCTAAGAATAGCAATTTTTAAATTAAGGATAATGTAAATTTTTCCCTAATGTATTTATTGATTTATTGAACATTTTATAAATGTTCAGGACATCAATTTGGTATATATATAATTTCAATTTTTTATTGTTTTCAATTATGATAAAATAATGTAACATAAAATGTACATCTGAACTACTTTAACGTGTACCATTTTGTAGTAGTACATTAACACTTTTGTGCAACCAATCTCCAGAATTATTTTCATTTTTCAAAAACTGAAACTGTGTACGTGTTAGACATCTTGTTGTTCCCAATCCCTCCAGTGCCAAAAAACCATCATTCTGTTGTCATAATTATTTTCGCTACTCTAAGTACCTCATATAAGTGGTGTCATACAGCATGTCTTTTTGTGGATGACGTGTTTCATTTAGCATAAGATCTTCAAGGTTCGTCTACGTTGTAGAATGTATCAGAATCCCCTTCCTCTTTTAAGGCTGAATAATATTTCATAATGGTTAGGCATTCATCCATTGATGAACATTTTGGTTGCTTCTTTTTTTTTCTTTTGGTTATTGTGATTAACGCCATTATAAACATGAGTGTACAAAATACCTCTTTGAGACCCTACTTTCAATCCTTTTGTACATATATCAAGAAGTGGAATTGCTGTATCAAGTGGAATTCTATTTTTAATTTTTTGATTATTTGTACTACAATGCAGCTATATTATTTTAAATCCCTCCAACAGTGTACAAGCCTTCCAATTTCTCACAACCTTATCAAGATGTTATTTTGTTTATTTCCTGATAGCAGTCATTCTGATGGGGATGAGTTGCTATCTCACTGTTTTTCGGATTTGCATTTCCCCAGTACTTAGTGATGTTGAGTTCTTTTCATGTGATTATTGGACATTTGGGAAAATCTACTAAGTCCTTTGCCCATTTTAAAGTCTTTGTTTTTTCATGAGTTGTAGGAATTCTTTGTAAAGTCTGGATATCAGCCCCTTATTTTTTTAACTCCTCAGACATGAAATTTATGTTGACCTGTCTTCAAGCTCACTGATTCCTTTTCCTATTTTAAGTATGGTACTGGACATTTCAGATTTCCCAATTCACTTATCAGCTCCAGAATTTCAGTTTAGTTCTTTTTCATAATTAGCATCTCTTTCTTGATAGTTTTTTATTCATGTATTATTTTCCTTATTTTATTTAATTTTCTGTCTGTATTGTTCTTTAGCTTATTATATATTTTTAAAACAGTTGTTTTAAAATCTTTATCAGTTGAAGTCAGATGATTTGTTTCTTTAGGTTTAGTTCTGGAGATTTACTTTGTTTCTTTGAATGAGCTGTATTGCTCTGTTTCTTTACATGCCTTGTAATTAGTTGCTAAAAATTTGTCTTTTGGCAAAACAGTCACAACTCCTAGTTTTCATGGACTTTCTCTGCACAGAGAAAGATCTTTACTAATAAGCCCAGCATGGAAGCTCAGTGTGCTCTCAAATTTTTCTGGGTCTGTGTCTTCTGTCACTGTGCCTGTGCTTTTATTACTTTCCTGAAAACACTGATGCTTTACATGTCTTAAATGTTTCAAGACTCTTTCCCTAAGGGTCTTAACCATGCTTATTCTCAGATCATTAGATTTTTATTTTATTTCTCTGACCATAATCTCTTGCCCTCAGACACCCAACAGTCCACAGTACCCTTGAAAACTGTAAAGTGCTGTTGTAACTGCCACTGTTTTCAGTGGACTCCAAGCTGATATCCAATCTATGCCACCATTCATGTTAGGTATTCAAGTCAGAAAATACAATAACTAGTCCCTTAGTCAGCCCCCAGACAAACTAGACAAACAAACTAGTGCAAGCAAGTTCCACTTGTTTCCTTCAAGGTTTTTTCACTATGGCTGGCAGTGGGTGGGTCAAAGGCAAGACAAAACATCACCAAATTTTTTTTTTTAAACCACGTGAATGTGGCTTTTTTCTTGCTTAGGCATTTGCTTGAATGCTGCAACTTCTTAACTGATTTCTAGAGTTCTGACAAAGCTATTTTGGTCCATACGTTTTGGGGTATTTGGTGCTTACCATGGGAGCAGAAGGACCTGAAACTTCTTAGCCCACTATCTTGCTTTACTGATGATTTTTTAAAATAAGTTTTCTTTCTTCTTATTTCCCTCATTAAGCATTACTTTTTATATAGATATATTTATTTTTATTTTTTAAACTGAGGTGAAGTTAACTTACACAATTAACCATTATTAACTATGCAGTTCAATAGTATTTTGTGCATTCACAATGCTCTGCAACAACATTTCTGTCTAGTTTTAAAACTTTTTGTTACCCCCAGAGAACAACGCTTTACGCATTAAATAATTACTCCTCTTTGTCTCCTACTTCTCCCATGTCCTGTTATCACAAATCAGCTTTCTGTTTCTATGGATTTCACTATGCTAAATACATTATGTAAAATGAAGTTTATAATATGTAACCTCGTGTTTCTGGCTCCTTTCACTTAGCATAATGTTTTTAAGATTCATCTTAGTTGTAGCATATAATAGTACTTTTCCCCCCTTTTTATAGCTAAATAACATTTCATTGTGTGCGTGTGTGTATAAAACAGTTTATTTTGTAATTTTTCCATTGATGGGCATTTGTGTTGTTTTCAACTTTTGATATATACTGTTTTCAACATCAGCTGCACCCTTTCATATTTCACCAGCATTAACATTTGTTACTTCCTCCTAACTTTTTAATTAAACTTTCCTTGTGCATGTTAAGTTGTATCCATGATGGTTTTGGTTTGCATTTCCTAATGTGTAAGATGCTGAACACTTTTTTCATGTGATTATCAGCCACATTAATAGTTTTCCTTGGAGAAATGTTCATTCAAACCTTGGCTTCATTTTTATTTGTATGTTTTTATTGTTGAGTTGTAAGTGTTCTTTATATATTCTGATATTAAACCATTATCATGTATAAAATTTGCAAATACATTTTTCTATCCTGTAAGTTGCCTATTCACATCACTGATAATACATTTGATGTACAAAATTTTTAATTTTTATGAAGGTCATTATCTAATTTTTTCTGTTTTTTTTATGTCATCCTCAGATCAGGACTGGAAGGATTTCCGTATGTTTTCATCTAATAATTTTATAGCTTTAGCTCATATATTCAGGTTTTTTATCCATTGTAAACTAATTTTTATATATAGTGTGGGGTAAGTGTTGAAAATCTTTCTTTTGCTTGTGCAAAACCCAGCTGTCTGTGTGACACAGGTTAAACACTATTCTTTCCCAATTAAATGGATTTAACACGCTTGTCGAATCCAACTGGCCATAGATGTATGGGTTTATTTCTGTACTCTCATATTAAGTCCATTGATCTACATGTCAACATGGGCAACATCAGTACTGAAATTGAGAACTTTGAGAACTCTAACTTGAATTCTTTTTTCAAATTGGGGCCATTGGCAGTGCCATATGAATTTGTGGGTCACCTTTTCCATTTTTTCCAAAAAGGCAATTTGAATTTGGATTGAGATTATATTAACTGTGTAAATTACTTTAGGGAGTACTACCTTCATAAGAGTTCTAAATTTTCAAATTCATAAGCAAAAAAGTCTTCATTTATTTTGATATTTTAAACTTATTTCAATAATATTTTATAGTTTTAAATGTACAAATATTGTGTAACCTTAATATATTTATTTCTAGAATAAAAAATAAAATGACATTTTTTGATGTTATTGTAAATGGAATTGTACTCTTAATTCCTTTTGCAGATTATTCATTGTTGTTGTATAAAAATGTTACCTTCTACCTTTCAACTCTGTTGAATTTCCTTATTTGCTCTAAGAGTATTTTTAGTGTGTGGCTCTTTAGTTTTCTACAGATTCGACTTTATCCTCTGCAAATAAAGTTAGTTTTACATTTTCCTTCCCAATTTGAATGACTTTTAATTCTTTTTCTTCTGTAATTGCTCTACCTAGGACTTCCAGTACAGTGTTGAATAGTGATGGTAAAAGTGGGCATCATTGTCTTATTTCTGTTATTAGTGGGAACTTTCAGTCTTTCATCATTGAGAGTAATGTTAGCTATCAATTTTTCATAAATGCCCAATATTGTCTTAGGGTGGTTGATGTCTATTCCTAGTTTTATGTATGTTGTTATAATGAAAAAGAATTGAATTTTGTGATTTTTTTATGCTGCATTTCTTGAAATACTTATGTGTATTCTTTTTCTTCATTCTATTAATGTGATGTGTTATATTGATTGGCGTTTTTATTGATGAAAAATCCTTTCTTTTCCTTGGTTGGATCTCACTTGGTCATGATGTTTTACCTCTCTAATATGCTGTTGATTTCAGTTTGCTACTATGTAACTGAGAATTTTTGTATACGTATTACTAAGGAATATTGGTTTTTAGTTTTCTTTTTATATGATATCTTTATCTGGTTTTGTTTCCTGGGTAATCCTGGATTCATAGAATGTATGATAATGTTTCTTTTTCTATTTTTTGGAAGAATTTGAGTAAAATTCATATTATTTTTTCTTAAATTTTCAGCAAATACATCAGTGAAGTCATCTTATCCTGGTCTTCTATTTGTTGTGCATTTCATTGCTAATTCAATCTCTTTACTTATAACTCTGTGGAGATTTTGCATTTATTTTTTAGTCAATTTTGGTAATTTGTCTGTTTCTAGGAAATTTTTATCTCATCTAGTTTATCTAAACTGTTGGAATACAACTGAACATATAGTGTCTTATAATTCTATTAATTTCTGTAAACCACATAGACTACCTCTGTTCTTATTTATTTCTATCTTTTTCTCAGCCATAAAGCTAAAAGTTTATCAATTTACTTTATTTTTTCAAAGAAACCTATGGTTTTATTACTTCTATTGCTTTCTTATTATTTCCTTTGTCTTTGCTCTAATAATTACTTTTCCTTCCTTATGTTGAGTTGAATTTTGTTTTTTTCTTTTTTTAGTTCTTTAACATAAATCAGGTTGTCAATTCTGAGATTTTTCCAAAAGTTTTTTTTTTTTTTAAACGTTTCTTTAATTAATTTATTTATTTATATTTATTTTTGGCTGTGTTGGGTCTTCGTTTCTGTGCGAGGGCTTTCTCCAGTTGCGGCGAGCGGGGGCCACTCTTCATCATGGTGCGCGGGCCTCTCTCTGTCGTTGTGGAGCACAGGCTCTAGACGCGCAGGCTCAGTAGTTGTGGCTAATGGGCTTAGTTGCTCCGCGGCATGTGGGATCCTCCCAGACCAGGGCTCGAACCCATGTCCCCTGCATTGGCAGGCAGACTCCCAACCACTGCGCCACCAGGGAAGCCCTGAAAGTTTTAATATAAGCTTTTATAGGTAAAATTTTCCCTGAGTTCTGTTATCTCTGTGTCCCATAATGCTAGTTATATTGAGTTTTACTTTTTATGTACCTCAAAATATATTTTAATTACCGTAGTAATTTTTTTTGATCACTAGTTGCTTTGGTGTCTGAGATTTAATTTCCATATATTAGTAAATCTTTTACAGTTCTCTTTGGGTTTTTTTGCTAGTTTTTTTTTTCATTGTACTTGTACAAGACACTTTTTATAATGTTAGTATCTTTAAATTTATCGAGACTTGTTTCATGACCTGATATATGGTCAGTCTTGGAAAATATCCCATTTGCAACTGAAACTAATATAAATCCTGTGCTTGGGGGCAGTGTTTTATATACGCCTGTTAGATTAGAGAGTTTATATTGTTGTTCAAGTCTTCTATTTTCTTACTAATCTTTTTTCTTGATTTTTTTTTATTATTTGAAAGTTAGGTATTGAAGTCTCTGGCTAATCTTGAAGACTATTTTTCTCTTTCTTTCATTCTATCAGTGTTTATTATATATATTTAGGACTCAGTGTTTTGGTGTATATATGTTTATTATTGTATCATTTCACTGGGTTGAGTATTTTATCAACATAAAATATCTTTTTTCTTTTGTAATTTTCAAAATTTTAAATATATTTTATCTAGACAACTGAACTCTTTGATTACTATTTGCATGAAATATGTTTCCTATACATTCAACCTATTTTTTGGCTTTTGGTCTTAAGTGTAGTTCTTTTATATTTGAATGATGTTTCTAATTGATATTGTCTTTTCATTGTTGAGTTCAGTCTTTCTACATTTAGAGTGATTAATTATCATGATGGTTGTAGCTCTGTTGTATGGTGTTTGTATGTCATATTTTTAGTCCTCAGTATCTTAAATCGTGCCCTCTTTTATTATTTTTTTCTAGTACACCATTAATACCATCTGTTTATTTGCTGTTCTGTATATTTTTGTTATTTTCTTAACTGTTGCCATGAAATTACACTTATTATAAATGTGTTTCAATAGCATAAACTCCTTGCTCTTTTCGACTGCCATCCTTCATTTTATGTTATCATTTTACACCAAATTTTTAGAATTTTGTGCCACTAATATAGTTCTGTTGTTCTTCATGAGGTTTCACCTACTCTCTTATGTTCTTTTAGTTCAGTCTGAATCACATTCTTTAGTATTTCTTATTAAGACAGTAATGAACACCTTTAGCTTTGGTTTATTTCAGAATATCTTAATTGAAGGATATTCTTGTCAAATGTAGAAGTTTTCTGTGATAGTTTTGTTTTGTTTTTTTCCTTCTTGGGATTTTAAATATACCTTTCCATTGTCTTCCAAACTCTGATGATAATTTTTCTGTTACTCTTATTGAGGATCCCTGGTATGTGACAAGCTGCTTCTCTGTTGGTGATTTTAACGTTTTCTTTTAGTGTTAGCTTCTGACAGTTTGATTATAATGTGATTTGGCGTAAAGTTCTTTGAGTTCATCCTGCTTAGGATTTGTTGAGATTCTTGATCATAAATTCCAATATTGGGGCAATTTTCAAGCACATTTCCTCAAACATTTACTCTTCTCTTTTCTCCTTCTGTGAGTCCCATGATATGTATACTGGTATTCTTGATCGTGTCTCCTTGATCTGTTAATATCTGTGTTTTTTCATTATTTTTTCTTTCTGCCTCTCAGCATAATTAAATTGCCCTATAATTAAGGTCACTAATTCTTTGTCTTTCTGCCCTAAATTACTGTAAAACCCCTGCTGTGAATTTTTCAACTGTTGTACTTTTCAATTTAGGAATTCCTATTTTGATTCCTTTATTATTTCTAACATTTTATTGATATTTTCTTCTTGTTTCTACCGTATTTTCTTCCTGTTTTGTCTCTTTGTTTTTATTCTTTTTCAAAGGTTTGAATTAGTTCTTTCAGCACATTTCATGTGCTGAAAATGGTAAAACAGGAAAGGTATTATAAATTGAATTGTGTCCTCCCTCCCCACCACCAACTTATACGTTGAAGCTCTAACACTCAATGTGACTTGATTTGGATATAGAGCCTTTGAGGAGATAATAAAGTTAAATAAGATTTTAAGGGTGGCACTCTAAATGATGGGACTGTTGTGCTTTTAAGAAGATAAAGGACACAATACCTCCACCCCTTTCTCTGTGTATGTGCACAAGGAAGAGGTCATGTGAGGATATAGCAAGAAGACAGCCATTTATAATCTAGGAAGACAGCCTTCACCAAAATCAACACTTGACAACACCTTCTTTTCTTCAAAACTGTGAGAAAATAAACTTCTGTTGTTTAAGCCACCCAATGTGTTGTACTTTTTTATGGTAGCATTAGTAGACTCTTACAGATGTCTACTGTCATTTTTTCCCTGTGAATAGGCCATACTTTTCCATTCACTTATATGCTTTGTACTTTTTTGTTGAGAACTAGTCATTCTGAATATTATAATGTCTTAACTCTGGAATCATGTTCTTCCTTCCTCCCAGGGGAAGTTGTTACTTGATAAAGGCTTTAGTTATTGCTTTATTTAATTACTTTTCCCAATTATGTGTGGTTGTGAAAGTCTCTGCTCCATTTTATGTGTTGTTAGGTAAATCTAACTGAGATTTCCCCAAATACTTGACTTCAATCAAAAAGAAAAGAGAAAGAAAGAAAGAAAAAGAAGGAAAGAAAGACAGAAAGAAAGAAAGAAAGAAAGAAAGAAAGAAAGAAAGAAAGAAAGAAAGAAAGAAAGAAAGAAAGAGAGAAAGAAAGAAAGAAGGGGGAGGGAGGAAGGAAGGAAGAAAGCAAAAAAAAAAAAGGAACGAAGGAAGAAAGAAATGGAACTAGGAGAGAAAGGAAGAAGGATAGAAGAGGCAATCTGTCTTTTTTAATCCTTTTATTACTGCCACACATTTCTGCCCATGGGGGTTATTAGGACGGCCAGCTTCTCTTACCAGACCATCAGCTAAACATCTTCAAAAACCACAGGCCTTGTTTTTGAAGAAGAGTCCCTTATTGCCAATCCTAACATGAGCAATCTGTACAAGGAATTCAAACCTGCTGTCAGAGGGTTGGGGAATACTTCCTGCTACATGAAATGCCAAAATTATCAAAATTTAACAATCTCTTCCTTCATCAAGCAGTACCCTAGATTCTACAAGTATTCAACTAGACTCCAGAATTCTAAAATAGCTTATTCCCATAGTTCTTGGCAGCTCAAAAGTTATTCAGTACAGAAACTAATTCCTGAAGCTTCCTACTTCAAGATCTTCCCTGGCATGACTGCTGGTGTTACTTTTAAAAGAAATTGATAACATAGTGCATATTTGTTAGATCATGTTATTAGAAAAATTATAGTACAAATTGTCTGTCATTTAGTTTCATGTATTAAGAGAATATATAGGATAATAGGAACTCTCAGCCTTGACCTAAATATCTTCCTCTTTTTCTGCTCTTTTCATTTTTATTCCCATGCCATTACATTTGTTAACAAAACTTCAAATCCACCTATATGAATATTCCACATTTCTGGGTGAAGCCTGAAATTTTCCTTCAAACTATAATGCCAAGTTACACCCACAGGCCTATTAGATATCTTTCTCGCTTTGTTATTTCATACTTTTATCTTTTAACCTTAATATATCAATGCAAAACTTTTAATCTTAACCCTTGGCCTTCTCGTCTTGTAACTCTTCTGTTCCAGTCTGTGGCCCACCCAATTATTCTAGCTTTCTAGATCCAAACATTTAACATGATAATTACCTATTTCCCCTTCTCCTTTTCTTCCTCCCCTTCTTCTTTTTCCTGTTGCTCTTCCTCTTTCCCCTCCTCTTCTTTTCTTCCTCATTCTTTTGTTTGTTTTTTTGTTTGTTTGTTTTCTCCTCCTCTTGCTCCTCTTCCTCCTCTCTCCCTCCCTCATTTCCCCTGACCTCTTTCCCTATTTTTATCCCACCACACAAACAAAGTAGCTAACACTACTATCTCTCCCTTTATTATATCCAGGACCTAAATATTTCTGATCACTTACCATTCTGTTTAGGTCTCCATTATCGCTCATGCAGAATACTTCAAAAGCCTTTATCTGCTCTTCTTCATTCCCCGCTTGCTTCCCTGAAATCACTTCTCAACATAACACCCAGAGTGTTTTCATTTTACGTACAAAACCTCCAGGGACTTTCCACAGTTTTTAGAATGAGACCCACAAAATTCCATAATATTTGCCTCTGGCTACCTCAATTTCCCACTTCTTACACCTAACCCCCATCCCCACTCTATATCCAACCTCACTTGCTACCTCACTGATCTGACTCAATACTTTTCAGTTAATTTTTTCCCATTCTTCCTGGAATGATTTTCTCCAACTCCTTCTACAACTTTGATTTAAATATCCTCTTTTTTGTTGCCTAACCATTCTATATAAAAATGCACTTCAACTACTGCCCATCATTTTCCATTGTGCTATTTTGCTTTGTTTTACTCCACTTGATCAATTTTATATTTTCTTTGAGGTACTGTTGTTAATGCCTATCTTTTCCTCACTCATTGTAAGCTCTCTGAGGACAGGGATTCTTTTATGTTTGGCTTGTAGCTGAATCCCCTGAATGTGATGCCTGACATTCAGTAAGCACTCACTAAATTTTTATGTAATGAATTAAAGGAAACAAGGTGGGAATAGTCCAGAATAAGAAGGAGAAGGAGGCTGATGTATATGGTATGTGATAATTGTCAGTTAGAATAGGAGATGTAAAATACAGATTGAAGAAAGCAAGAAAGCAAAGGTCTTTAGTCATAAGAATATAAAGGTTCTTAAATAAGGAAGTTTTTAAATTACAACATTTTGACACCCATGTAGAGAAAAAATTTGATGTACATGTTGAAGGAAATAATACCTAAGTTAGCAAGATGTTGCACCAACATCTATCAAAGTTGCATTTTTCTTTCAACTAATTATTTAACTTAGTTTAAAGAATTCTGAGGTTCACAAAGTTGAATAATCTAAAAGCAAATATGTCTCAGGCATAGCTTTATTCAAGAGTCAAATGATAGCAAGAGACCCCCTTTATTTCTCTTCATTTCTTGGTACACACTTCTCAATTGTTGGCACAATCCTGAGGCTTTGCGTGGTCAAAATATGATTACAGGAGTCCTGTGTCCACTCTCTCAGAAGTCTCAGGAAAATTATTATGGCTTTTTATTACCTAAATTGCATTCACATGCTCATTATTTGGGTGATCACAGTGGTCTGGAGAATGGAATAATTAACTTCGCCGATAATTAACTTAGGCGAATGACAGTCAAAGGCACATATTTTGCCCTTGAATTTAGGGTTGGAAAGCAGTAGATTTTTTTCCCCAAGTTTTCTCAGCTGGTTTTAATGGCCAATAGCTGATCACTACAAATGGGTAATGAGGGCTTGATCTTAGATAACTGAAGTTGGAATAGAAAATAGAACGAAGAAATAGCAGGCATTATGAAGACAGAATCAAGGAGAACACCTGGTCCTGAGTGGGGAGAGGTGAAGACATAGAGAGGCTTTAATGCAACTCTGAGATTTTGAGCTTGTGTAAGTAGACTTTGGCAATGTCTTCAATGAAGACTCTAGATGAAGTAGGAGGAAGAGTTTTATGAGAGAAAGAGTTTTCTTGTTGTCCCATATTGTTTTAACTTCTCAGAACTCAATCAATAATTGAATTTTGTAAGAAGAAAGAGGCAAATTCTTCCACCAACATCTTATTGTCGGAAGACTAGCCTTCATGATATTCAAAAGTCTTCTCCTCATGTTCATTGGTAAGAGATTCAGATTAAAAATTTACTTTCATCCAATAGTTTTAATTTTTTGCAGCAAAATCTACAAATGACTTAGAGTTAAAATACATTGGAAAAATGTGTCATGTGCAAATGCAGTAGCTAGAAATTTGTTTAATGTTTACTATTGACCAGGTTCAGTGGTAACTTTTCAACTCTATCATCCCAGAAACCCTTTGTGGTTAAGTATTTTACCACAGATAAAAAAAAAAGCTAAGACCTACAAATGGTGTATAACTTGTTAAATGCTGCACAGCTAGAAGGTAGTGAAGCTAAAGCCAAACACGGGTCACCTGTCTAATGGGTCTGTCCTCTTAATATTTTGATCTTGAATTCCAGAACTGGCCATCTGGCCAAGACACTCATAATCCATGCCTTTATTTGGGGGGGGGGGGTGGCGGGCAGGAATGGAGATATCTACAAATGGACTCTGGAAATGTCCCTATTCGGACAATAAATTTTGGACGCCATATTTTGTTTATTCAAAGCTAGTAAAATCTAGCTAGAGAAACATAAGCATTTAAGTGATTAGTCAGTATCTCCAGTCCTCAGGGGGGTAACATTTTGGATTAAAGATGATTATTTGGTAATCACCCAGTTTGCCCTAAGTATTAAACTAGCTGTACAGGTAGGTTTGGTCTTACCCAAAGAAACACTATTCTGTTTTATGACTTTTAAGGCACCCTTTTATGTTATTGTCAAGTTGCCAATGACCATAGTTTGAAAGAGTTCTGGAGTGGTTTTATTTATCCTCAACATAAGGTCCCTGTAGTTTCCCCCGGTTCTCCACAATGAAGTGCTGATCACCGTATTAGAGAATGATGTTGACGTGGTTGACAATTTACTCAGAGGAAGGCCTCCCAGTCATTGTGTGTATGCCAGTTTTTCCTGTTTGGGGGACTTCTGGTACCATATCTTAAGAATCATAGGGGTTTACATAACTCTATGCAAGGTGACTTGAAGTAGAATTTTAGCAACCCTGGCAAATCTGATGAGTCCATCTAACCAAAAATGCTTATATGCACTTATCAAATTAGAAACCACTTTTTGGGATTTCCCCCTTTATTATCAGTTTTCTCTAGCTCCTCAAGGCTTTTTTCATTGTGTTTACTTGGGGAAGAAAAAAGCACAAAATCACTGGCAAACAGCTCAAGGGACTATAATGTGCACAGTGTGATTATACTTCTAGAATCCTAATAATTATATTAGTGGCCCCTAAGTTGCACCTGGATATGTTTTATGTGTGCAGTTTTATGAATGGGAGTCACACGTTACCAAAACACAACACAAGATCTTAGTCTAGCTGAGGTTTTGTCAATTTTATCTTTTCAAACATTCAGTTCATTTCATTAATTTTTCTTTCTGTTTTTACATTTCCTATTTTATCTATCTCTGCTCTAATTTTAACTTTTTTCCGTTTGCTAATTCTAGCCTTAATTTGTTTTTCTTTTTATAATTCCTAGAGATATAAAGATAGATTGATTTTTTGAGATTTTTTTTGTAGGCATCAATCACTAAAAACTTCTAAGTATTGCTCTTACTGCACTCCATAAGTTTTGGTTGTGTTGTGCATTCACTTTCATTTGCCTCAATATATTTTTAATTTCCCTTTTGATTTCTTCTTTGACTTACTGGTTATTCATTAGTGTGTTGTATCATTTCCACATATTATTAAAGTTTCCAACTTTCCTCTGCCATTAATTTTTAGGTTGGTTCCATTCTGGCCAGAGAGATATTTGGCATGATTTTAATTTCCTTAAATTTCTTAAGATTTCTTTTCTAACCAAGCGTGATCTATGAAGGAAAAAAGAAAGAAGATACATATGAAATAAATCAGAAATGAAAGGTGAGACATTGCAACTGATAACAGAGAAATAAAAAGGATTATAAGAGACTATATGAACAAATATACGCCAACAAGTTAGGTAACCTATGGGGGAAAAAAATCAATTCCTAGGAACATACAATTGACCAAGACTTAAACATAAGTAACCAGAAAATCTGAACAAATTTTCTATAATTAATAAGGAGGTATAATCACTACTTAAAAAGTAAAGAAATAAACCAATTGGTGTTACTGGTGGATTCCACAAGACATTTAAAGAATTAATGCCAATCATTTCAATCTCTTCCTCTCAAAATTAAAAAGAAACATTTTCTAACTCATTTTATGAAGGCAGCATAGCTGTGCTATCAAAACCAGAAAACTATACTATAATGAAAGAAAACTACAGACCAATATCCTTCATGAATATAGATACAAAAACTCCAAAAGAATTCAACAGCATATTTAAAGAATCATAAATCACAGTCAAAGGGGATTTACCCCTGATTTGCAAGGATGGTTTCACATACACTAATCAACAAATAGGATATACCACATGATAATCACAATAGATGGAGAATAATAATAGAACAAAAATCAACACTTTTTGTGATGAAAATCTTCAAAAAAATAGTATAGACAATTAACTCTACATAATAAAGTCCACCTATGAAAAGCCCATGACTAACATCATGTTGCTGGTGAAAACTAAAAGCTTTGCCTCTAAGATCAGAAACAAAGTAAGTGTACCTACTCTTGCCGCTTATATTCAACATAGTACAGGAAGTCTTAGCCAGAGCAATTTAGCAAGAAAAATAATAAAAGACATCCATAGTGGAAAAGAATAAGTATAACATAATCTTATATGTAGAAACCCTAAAACCTAGAACTAATAAACAAATTCAGTAAAGCCACAGTATACAACCTCAACAAACAAAAATCAATTGTGTTTCTGAATGGTATAAACAAACTATCCAAAAAGGAAATTAAGAAATAATTCTATTTTAAATAGCATT
This sequence comes from Balaenoptera physalus, assembly GCF_965194825.1. Taxonomy (NCBI): domain Eukaryota; kingdom Metazoa; phylum Chordata; class Mammalia; order Artiodactyla; family Balaenopteridae; genus Balaenoptera; species Balaenoptera physalus. Next base: position 15,264,740 of record NC_138904.1, on the reverse strand, counting down.
AAAAGAATAAAATACTTAGAAGTAAACTTAAATAAGCAGGAGAAAGACCTGTTTAACTAAAAACTATAGAAAATGAATGAAAGAAACTTTAGGGAAATCAAGATAGTGGAAGGATGTGGAGCTCACCTCCTCCCAAAATACATCAAACAAACATCTAAATGTGGAAAAATTCTCACAGAATACCTGCTGAACTCTGGCGGAAGACCTCATGCAACCAAAGCTGCAAGAAACATCACCATTTAATTGGGTAGCATGAAGGGGATAAAAGGGAATCAGAATCAGACCTGAACTCCTGAGAGAGAGGTGTGAAAGGGGAAAGGTTCCCCTACCCTGGGAACCTCCTTCACTGACTAGAAGGTCCACCAGGACAGATAGGGGCCCTCAGAGGCTTAGGTTAGCAGCCCTTATCCAGTGCCAGCAACAGTGTACATTGTAAGCCCACACAGCGGGTGACAGGCAATGTCAAACAGTGCACTCCCCAGTGGACAGCACCATGGAGGAATACTCTGTAGCTTCTCTCACAGTGGAGCACTCCACTCCTGCCTACCTCACACCACAGCTTAGAACCCAATATCCAGTGGAGGCTCTGGTCACCACAACACCAATCATATCCCCTATCAAGGGGAAAATGGCCAACACACACTGAGGAAAGACATGGCAGGCATCCATATTAAAAACAGCCATTACACCAAAAGTATTACCCTCAGGGATTCTCCTACATAAAAACAGCCCTTCAAAACCACAGTAGAAACCTGTTTCTCATAAATTCATAAACAGAGAAAGTTAAGCAAGATGAAGATGCAGAGGAGTCACTCCCAATTAAAAAGATCAAGAGAATTCCCCTGAAAGAACAAGGAAATATCCCTCTGCAGTCTACCAGACTTCAATTTCAAAAACGAGGTACTAAGAACACTAAGTCAATTAAGAAAGGTAGATCACTGTAACAAGGAACTAGAAACTTTAAAGAGGAGCCAGTCAAAATTAGGCAGCTCAACTGCCAGGATGAAAAAGGACCTAATAGCAATAAATAGCAAACTAAATGAGGCAGAAGAATTAATACATGATCTGGAAGATACAATAATGGAAATTACTCAATTAAGACAGGAGAAAGAAAGAAAAATGAAAATTTAAAAGATCCCATGTTCAGGAGTAGGAAGAGAATATTATTAAAATATTCATACTACCCCAAATGATCCATAGATTCAAAGCAATCCCTGTCAATATCCAAATGGCATTTTTTTAAGAGAAGTAGAAAACAATTGTAAAATTCATATGGAACCACAAAGAACCCCAAATAGCCAAAACAATATTAAGAAAAAAGAACAAAGCTGCAGGTGTCACACTTTCCATTGCATAATCTATTACAAAGGTACAGTAATTTTTAAATTATAGTACTGACATAAGAAGGTACACATATAGATTAACAGACCAGAATGGAGTGTCCAGAAATAAACCAATGCATGTTTGGTCAATTAATTTTTGACAAAACAATCAAGAAATTTACAATGGGGAAAGAAGTTTCTTTAATAAATGGTGCTGGGAAAACTGGACAGTTACATGCAAAAGAATGAAACTGGACCATTATTTGTATCAAACACAAAAATTATCTCAAAATATATTAAAGACTCAAAACTGAGAATGTAAAATTCCAGAAAGAACATACAAGGGAAGAGTAACATTGTATTGGTATTGTCAATAATTTCTTTGGATAAAATAACAGGCAAAAAAAGAAAACTATATAAGCATAACTATACCAAATTTTAAATGTTCTGCACAGCAAATAGATTAAGTGCGCCTACAGAATGGGAGAAAACTTTTGCAAACTATGTATCTGATAAGGGACTAATATCCAAAATATGTAAGGAACTCCTTAAATTCAATAGCAAAAGCAGATAACCTTATTTTTTTAAACGGGTAATGGACTTGAATAGATATTTCTTCTACGAAGATGTACTATGGACAAGAAGTATATGAAAATGTGCTCAAAAATCACTAATCATCAAGAAAATAAAAATCAAAACCACAACTAGATATCACCTCATACCTGTTAAGGTTGCTATAATCGAAAAAATAAAACATAAGAGTTTGTGGATACATGGAAAATAGAGATTCCTTGAACACTGCTGGTGGGAATGTAAAAGAGTGCATTCACTATAAATTACGGTACCACCATGGCATCAGACCTTAAATTTATGACCAAAAGTTATTGCTATTCTCTAATAAAAGTATCACTTGTATTTTAATTTTAATCTATTGCATTTCAGCAATTCAAAGACCTACTTTTCCTGTGATTTATCATCTCCAAAATTGGGGAAATTTTACAATTAATGGAATCTCCTAATATAATTCATAACATGTTTTCTTAGTCATATATATAATATTATACCTGTTGGCCAACAGACACATGAAAAGATGCTCATCACCACTAATTGTTAGAGAAATGCAAATCAAAACTACCATGAGGTCACACCAGTAAGAACAGCCATCATGAAAAAGTCTACAAATAACCACAGATAAATGGAAAAAGAAGATATCATATATATGTACAATGGAATATAACTCAGTCATTAAAAAAGGATGAAATATTGACACTTGCAGCAACATGGCTGGACCTAGGGATTAGCACACTAAATCAAACAGAGAAAGACAAATATTATATACTTTCACTTATATGTGGAATCTAAAAAATAATACTAATGAATTTTTATAAAACAGAGACTCACAGACATAGAAGACAAACTTACGGTTACCAAAGGGGAAGGGGAGATAAATTAGGAGTATGGGATTAACAAATACACACTATTCTATATAAAATATAAAGTATTTACTATATACAAGGATTATTATATAGCACAGGGATCTATATTGAGTATCTTGTAATAACCTATCATGGAAAAGACTCTGAAAAAAATATCTATGTATATACTTTGAGTCACTTTGCTGTACACCTGAAACTAACGCAACATTGCAAACCAGATATACTTCAATAAAACAGTTTAAAAGTATATATAGCTTGTAGTTGTAATTAACAATTGAATTGTCTCCTGCAGTTTCATATGTTAAAGTCCTAACCCCCAATGTGACCATAATTCAAAAAGAGTCATGTACCATAATGTTCATTGCAGGACTATTTACAATAGCCAGGACATGGAAGCAACCGAAGTGTCCATCAACAGATGAATGGATAAAGAAGATGTGGCACATATATACAATGGAATATTACTCAGCCATAAAAAGAAACGAAATTGAGTTATTTGTAGTGAGGTGGATGGACCTAGAGTCTGTCATACAGAGTGAAGTAAGTCAGAAAGAGAAAAACAAATATTGTATGCTAACACATATGTATGGAATCCAAAAAAAAAAAAAAAAAAGGTCTGACGAACATAGGGGCAGGACAGGAATAAAGATGCAGATGGAGAGAATGGACTTGACATGGGGAGGGGGAAGGATAAGCTGGGACGAAGTGAGAGAGTAGCATTGACATATATACACTACTAAATGTAAAATAGATAGCTAGTGGGAAACAGCCCCGTAGCACAGGGAGATCAGCTCAGTGCTTTGTGACCACCTAGAGGGGTGGGATAGGAGGGTGGGAGGGAGATGTAAGAGAGAGGGGTTATGGGAATACATGTATACGTATAGCTGATTCATTTTGTGATACAGCAGAAACTAACACACAATTGTAAAGCAATTATACTCCAATAAGGATGTTAAAAAAAAAAAGGTTGATGATAGCATTATTTTTATGTAATTTTCAATGTACCCTCTTAACATATTAATGCCAAAATCAGAAATAAACTTTTCTTTCTCTATTCAAGGTAAAGGACGAAGGAAACATATCAAGCTCACCTCAAACCATAGAAGTTCTGAACCTCTTCTGTTTCTTATCCTTTTAAGAGTAAGAAGTAGAATTGTAAAGTCTAAATGAATTGACCCTAAACCAAGATCTTAGATGACTAAGGACATCAAGTAAAGAGAGTTGAGCTCATAGAGATTCTGTGGATATCAGATACTAACATTATCACAGAACAAAAATATTAGGAAAATGTTTACCTAGTAAACAGAAGGGAACACATTGTTTTTCCCTCTTGGTAAGGGCTAAGGAGCATCCTGGAATATTGATAATGAACTCATGAAGTAAAAGTGCATAAATTAATAAATACATACTTGTTTTTAATGGTCTTTTTGGATTTCAGTGTCTTATCCCTCAATAAATGGTTATCAGGTGATCTCTTTATGCCTTAAGCTTATGCTTTCCAAGATTTACTATGCCGACAGACCCCCAGGAGATCTTATTTAAATGCTATTTCTGAGTCAGTAGGTATAGGGGAATGGAGTCTGAGAATCTGCATTTTCAACAAGTTCCCAGGTGATGCTAATACTGCTAGCCCATGATTGACACGTTGAGTAGGTAAAACTTAAAATATCAAAACATATTCTTGCCTTTAGAGACCACATAGAGAGCTTGAAGAAATACCCACACATTCTGATTTATTTGTTCTGCATAGAGTGTGGTATAGAAATTTGTAAACACTCTCTGAATGAGTCTAATAAGCAGCTAAGGCTAAGAACCTCTGTCATGGATCCACCATATCCAATGCTATACACTTACTATCACGGAATTTGAAGTGAATTTTGAAATGAAAGAGAGTATTTTTGTTGACAAAAGAAGGGAATCAATGCTCCAGTCTACAAATCTACTTGGAGTTTGGAGGAGAGAAAGAGATGTGACCTGTGGTCTCAGGAATGGCTTCTGAAAAGAGCAAGAATTTTCAGTGAACACTGAAAACTGGGGAGGATGTAAGCAGTCCTGGATGTTTGGGGAGCTTGAACCAGGCACTGGACATAGTAAAATATGTCAGCTCTCTGGAGGAATGATAAAGAGCTGGCCAGCACGGAGGGCAGAAACCCTTAAGTGGTAGACTTAGCTGGTGTTAAAATCAAGAAACAGTGCTGTTGAGTTACAGTGATGATAGTTTACAGTGATGATAGATTACAATGGTGACAACTTACAGTGCCCCAAATTTCCAGATAGTGCTGGCTACATTGATGTATCAATTATCCATCATTAGCAACGCTTATAATGCACTGATTATGGGCTTTGAATACAGAGCCAGATCCCTTGGGTTCAAATTCCAGCTATACTGCTATTAGCTGTGTGATCTTGGATAAATTAAAATTAAAATTACCTGGTATAATTGTTAGAATTATGTGTTCATTTCTTTAAAGTTATATATATTAAATTATCTCCCCTATCCTCTTTGATGTTAAGATTGGGGAAAGTAGATGAGAATGGATGGTTTATAAATAAATACAAGATATGTTAAATGCCAAGGTCTGCAAGAAAGCAAAGGTATAGCAAGGTTAGCATGTCACATAGGCAATTGCCTGGGATCAAAATTTAATAAATTTAAATAAACAATATTGTAATGCAATATTTTTAACTGAAAGTTGTTCATCACATACTAAAATTTAAAATTAAAATAAGTAGGTAGGGCTTCCCTGGTGGCACAGTGGTTAAGAATCTGCATGTCAGTGCAGGGGACACAGATTCGAGCCTTGGTCTGGGAAGATCCCACATGCTGCGGTGCAACTAAGCCCGTGTGCCACAACCACTGAGCCTGTGCTCTACAGCACGTGAGCCACAATTACTGAAACCCACGTGCCTCAACTACTGAAGTCCACGCGCCTAGAGCCTGTGCTCCACAACAGGAGAAGCCACCGCAATGAGAAGCCCGCGCACCTCAACGGAGAGTAGACCCCACTCCCCGCAACTAAAGAAAACCCGCACACAGCAACGAAGACCCAACGCAGCCAAAAAAGAAAAAAAAAAAAAAAAACGTAGGTTGTGCTCATTCATATCAGAAGCTGAGGGGAGTTACATTTTATCAAAGTAAAAGCTTCTGACTTAAATGGAAGCAATCTCATCAACCAAAATCTACTTCTTATCTTGTTTTCAACAAGTAATTAAATAAGAATTACTGTTTTTCCCAGTTACTCTGAGCCTGAAACTTGAAAGGTAAAATAAATTTTAACTATAACTAAAATAAAATTATAATACAGTTCACTTTTGAAATAAGTAAAACACATAAACTTAATATAATGTTGTGAATCCGCATTCACCCTGTATTTAACCCACCCCCAAACTCAGGATAATTCTGTGAAAGTGACGCTTTTCAGAACTGAGCAAGACTAACATGAAAATATTCCCTAAATTCAGGACTAGGCAGAGTGTGAATCATTTACACTTAGTACAAGTTTCCAATAAATGTTATGCTGATTTAAATATAGGTTTGAGAAAATGTATGAGAAAGATTTGCACTTAACTAATATTGAGGTAACACTGGCAAATAAAATATTATGTACTGCAGTTGTACAACATGATGTTTCTTTTTGTTTTTTTCATTAGGACAGTTTTTTAAAGACTTTCATATTAGTAAAATTCTCTCAGATTTATCCTTTTACTCAATTCCATTTAACTGTTTTTTAGGGGTTTTTTTTTTTGGAGTATAATTGCTTTACAATGTTGTGTTAGTTTCTGCTGTACAATGAAGTGAATCACCTATATGTATACATATATCCCCTCCTTCTTGGACCTCCCTGACACCCTCCCCGTCCCACCCATCTAGGTCATAACAGAACACCGGGCTTAGCATCCTGTGCGTTTTAGCATGTTCTCACTAGCTATCTCTTCATACACATGGTAGTGTATATACGTCAATCCTAACCTTTCAGTTCATTCCATCCTCCCTTCCCCGGCTGTGTCCACACTTCTAACATCTGCGTCTCTACTCCTGCCCTGCAAATAGGTTCATCTGTACCATTTCTCTAGATTCCACGTATATGTATTAATAAACAATATTTGTTTTTCTCTTTCTGAGTTGCTTCATTATGTATGACAGAATCCACAACTCTACAAATGACCCATTTCATTCCTTTTTTATGGCTGAGTAATATTCTATTGTATATATGTACCACATCTTCTTTGTCCATTCATCTGTCATTGGACATTTAGGTTGTTTCCATGTTCTAGCTATTGTAAATAGAGCTGCAATGAACATTGGAGTACATGTGTCTTTTGAATTATAGTTTTCGCAGGGTATATGCCCAGTAGTGGGATTGCTGGGTCATATGGTAGTTCTATTTTTAGTTTTTTAAGGAACCTCCATACTGTTCTCCATAGTGGCTGTATCAATTTACATTCCCACCAACAGTGCAAGAGGGTTCCCTTTTCTCCACACCCTCTCTAGCATTTATTGTTTGTAGATTTTTTGATGATGGCCATTCTGACTGGTGAGATGATACCTCATTGTAGTTTTGATTTGCCTTTCTCTAATGATTAGTGATGCTGAGCATCCTTTCATGTGTTTGTTGGCAATCTGTATATCTTCTTTGGAGAAATGTCTGTTTAGGTCTTCTGCCCATTTTTTGATTGGGTTGTTCGTTTTTTTTCTATATTGAGCTCCATGAGCTGTTTGTATATTTTGGAGATTAATCCTTTATCTGTTGCTTCATTTGCAAATATTTTCTCCCATTCTGAGAGCTGTTTTTTCATCTGATTTATGGTTTCCTTTGCTGTGCAAAAGCTTTTAAGCTTAATTAGATCCCATTTGTTTATTTTTGTTTTTATTTTCATTACTCTAGGAGGTCGGTCCAAAAAAACTTGCTGTGGTTTATGAAAGAGAGTGTTTGTTGTCCTAGGTTTTCCTCTAAGAGTTTTATAGTATCCTGTCTTACATTTAGGTCTTTAATCCATTTTGAGCTTATTTTTGTATATGGTGTTAGGGAGTGTTCCAACTTCATTCTTTAACATGTAGCTGTCCAATTTTCCCAGCACCACTTATTGAACAGACTGTCTTTTCTCCATTGTATGTTCTTGCCTCCTTTGTCATAAATTAGGTGACCATATGTGCGTGGGTTTATCTCTGGGGTTTCTATCCTGTACCACTGATCTAAATTTTTGTTTTTGTGCCAGTACCATACTGTCTTGAATACCATTGCTTTGTAGTATAGTCTGAAGTCAGGGAGCCTGACTCCTCCAGCTCTGTTTCTCCTTCTCAAGATTGCTTTGGCTATTCAGATGTCTTTTGTGTTTCCATAAAAATTGGAAAAGTTTTTGTTCCAATTCTGTGAAGAAAGCCGTTGGTAATTTGATAGGGATTGCATTGAATTTGTAGATTGCTTTGGGTAGTATATTCATTTTCACAATACTTATTCTTCCAATCCAAGAACATGGTATATTTCTCCATCTGTTTACATCATCTTCATTTCTTTCATCAGGGTTTTATAGTTTTCTGAGTACAGGTCTTTTGTCTCCTTAGGTAGGTTTATTCCTGAGTATTTTATTCTTTTTGTTGCAATGGTAAATGGGATAGTTTCCTTAATTTCTCTTTCTAATCTTTCATTGTTGGTGTACAGGAATGCAAGAGATTTCTGTGCATTAATTTTGTATCCTGCAAACCTACTCAACTTTACAGAATTAATTGATTAGCTAGAGTAGTTCTCTGGAGGCATCTTTAGGATTTTCTATGTATAGTATCATGTCACCTGCAAACAGTGACAGTTTTACTTCTTTTCAAATTTGTATTCCTTTTATTTCTTTTTCTTCTCTGATTACTGTGGCTAGGACTTCCAAAACTATGTTGAATAAGAGTGGTGAGAGTGGATATCCTTGTCTTGTTCATGATCTTAGTGGAAATGCTTTCAGTTTTTCACCATTGAGAATGATGTTTGCTGTGGGTTTGTCATATGTGGCCTTTTTTATGTTGAGGTAGGTTCCCTCTATGCCCATTTTCTGGAGAGTTTTATCACAAATTGGTGTCGAATTTTGTCAAAAGATTGTTCTGCATCTGGTTCTGACATATGGTTTTTATTTCTCAATTGGTTAATATGGTGTATCATATTGATTGATTTGCATGTATTGAAGAATCCTTGCATTTCTGGGACAAATCCCCCTTGAAAGTGTTGTTGGATTCTGTTTGCTAGTGTTTTGTAGAGGATTTTTGAAGCTATGTTCATCAGTGATATTGGCATGTAATTTTCTTTTTTTGTGATATCTTTGTCTGGTTTTGGTATCAGGGTGATGGTAGCCTTGTAGAATGAGTTTGGGAGTGTTCAATCCTTTGCAATTTTTTGAAAGAGTTTGAGAAAAATAGGTGTTAGCTCTTCTCTAAATGTTTGATAGAATTCGCCTGTGAAGCCGTCTGGTCCTGGACTTTGTTGGAAGGTTTCTAATTATAGATTCAATTTCATTACTCGTGATAGGTCTGTTCATAGGTCTCTTTCTAATTCTTCCTGGTTCAGTCTTGGAAAATTGTACCTTTCCAAGAATTTGTCCATTTCTTCAAGGTTGTCCATTTTATTTGTATATAGTTGCTTGTAGTAGTTTCTTATAATCCTTTGTATTTCTGCAGTGACAGTTGTAACTTCTCCTTTTTCATTTCTAATTTTATGGATTTGAGTCCTCCCCCTTTTTTTCTTGATGAGTCTGGGTAAAGCTTTATCAATTTTGTTTATCTTCTCAAAGAACCAACTTTTAGTTTTACTGATCTTTGCTGTTGTTTTTTGTTTCCATTTCATTTACTTCTGCTCTGAACTTTATGATTTATTTTCTTTGACTGACTTTTGGTTTTCTTTGCCTTCTTTCCCTAGTTGCTTTAGGTGTGAGGTTAGATTGTTTATTTGAGATTTTTCTTGTTTCTTGAGGTGAGATTGAATTGCTATATACTTCTCTCTTAGAACTGCTTTTGCTGCTTCCCATAGGTTTTGGGTCGTCGTGTTTTCGTTTTCATTGGTTTCTATGTGTTTTTAAATTTCCTCTGATTTCTTCAGTGATCTATTTGTTATTTAGTAGCACACTGTTTAGCCTCCATGTATTTGTGATTTTTACAGGTTTTTTTTCCCCGTAATTGATTTCTACTCTCATAGTATAGTGTTCAGAAAAGATGCTTGATATAGTTTCAGTTTTCTTAAATTTCCCAAGGCTTGATTTGTGACCCAAGATGTGATTTCTCCTGGAGAATGTTCCATGCGCACTTGAGAAGAAAGTGTATTGTGCCGCTTTTGGGTGGAACATCCTATAAATATCAATTAAATCTATCTGGTCTATTGTGTCATTTAAAGCTTGTGTTTCCTTATTTATTTTCTGTTTGGATGGTCTGTCCATTGGTGTTATATGGGTGTTAAAGTCCCCAATGCTTACTGTGTTACTGTAGATTTCCCCTTTTATGGTTGTTAGCATTTGCTTTATGTATTGAGGTGCTCCTATGTTGGGTGCATACATATTTATAATTGGTATATCTTCTTCTTGGATTTATCCCTTGATTGTTAGGTAGTGTCCTTCCTTATCTCTTGTAACAGTCTTTATTTTAAAGTCTATTTCATGTGATATGAGTATTGCTACTCCAGCTTTCTTTTGATTTCCATCTGAATGGAATACCTTTCTCTATCTTGTCACTTTCAGTCTGTATGTGTCCCGAGGTCTGAAGTGGGTCTCTTGTAGATAGCATATATAAGGGTCTTGTTTTTGTATCCATTCAGCCAGTCTGTGTCTTTTGGTTGGTGCATTTAATCCATTTACATTTAAGGTAATTGTCAATCTGTATGTTCTTATTACTATTTTCTTAATTATTTTAGGTTTGTTTTTGTGGGTCTTTTCTTCTCTTGTGTTTCCTACCTGGAGAAGTTCTTTAAGCATTTGTTGTAAAGCTAGTTTGCTGATGCTGAATTCTCTTAGCCTTTGCTTGTCTGTAAAGATTTTGATTTCTCTGTTGAATCTGAATGAGATCCTTGCTGGGTAATCTTCGTTGTAGGTTTTTCTCTTCCATTACTTTAAATATATTCTGCCACTGCCTTCTGGCCTGCAGAGTTTCTGTTGAAATACCAGCTGATAACCTTATGGGGATTCCCTTGTATGTTATTTGTTGCTTTTCCCTTGGTGCTTTTAATATTTTTTCTTTGAATTTAATTTTTGTTAGTTGATTAATATGTGTTTTGGTGTGTTTCTTTTAGGGTTTATCCTATATGGGCCTCTCTGCTCTCCCTGGACTTAGATGGCTATTTTCTTTCCCATGTTATGGATGTTTTTGACGATAATCTCTTCAAATATTTTCTCAGACCTTTCTTTTTCTCTTCTTCTTCTGGGACCTCTATAATTCGAATGGTGGTGTGTTTAGTGTTGTCCCACAGGTCTCTGAAACTGTCTTCCATTCTTTTCATTGTTTTTTCTTTATTCTGTTTCTCAGCAGTTATTTCCACCATCCTATGTTCCACTGAAGAGTGTGGCCAAGGTGGCAGAGTAGAAAGACCTTGAGCTCACTTTGTCTCATGAGCACTCCAGAATCACAACTATCTGCAGAACAACCACTAAAGAAAAAGAGTACAACCTACCATAAAAGATCTTTCACAATGAAAGATGTAAAGAAGCAACCACAGTGAGACAGGTAGGAGGGGCACATTCATGATTTCATCAAATCCCATATCCCTGTGTGGGCAATTTATAAGATGAGGCCCCAGAGCATTTGGTTTTGAAGGCCAACAGGGTTTAATTTCAGGAGCCCCACAGGACTGGGGGAAGAAGAGACCTTTCTCTTAAAGGGTGCACACAAAATCTCATGCACACAGGGACCAGGGCAAAAGCAGTCATATGATGGAACCCTGGGACACACTTACTTACTGGTCTTAGAGAGTCTCCTGGAGAGGTAGGGGGTGGCTAATGGTCACTTTCAGGTCACAGGCACTGGTGCCAACCATATTTCTGAACACTCTACCACATGAACACTGTTGCTGGCAGCTGCCATCTTGGCTCCTTAGGAGCAAGACCAGACCCCACCCAACAGCCTGTAGGCTCCAGTGCTGTGACACCTCAGGCCAAACAACTAATTGGATGGGGACACGGCCCCACCCATCAACAGACAGGCTGCCTAAAGACTGAAGAGCCCATATCCACCTCTAGACACAGCCCTAGACATGGACAGAGGGTTAGGAACCAATTCCACCCACCAATAAGCAGATAATAGCCTTTCCCTCCAGGAAACCTTCACTAGCTTATAACCACCAGAGGGCAGATACCAGACACAAGAAAACTATGATCCTGCAGCCTGCAGCCCCAGCTCATTCACAGCAGGCCAGACCCTACCTCGGATCAGCTAGGCCCTGGCCCTGTCCATTAGCAGGTCATTGCAAGTTTTGGGACACCCTCACCCCATATCCAACCATGTCAGGAATTACACTCTCCACCGCTGATCAGAAATAAACTCTGGGATCCCTGGACCCTGCTGCCAGACTCCAGGATCCAGCACTGTGTGTTCATAATTCAGCACTAACTCCAGTAACTGGTTTCACCCACCATTGAGTGGGCAACAGCCTCAGGCACTTTGGGAACCTGATTCCAACCACCAATGAGCCAGGACTAGCCCAGGCTCCCCCTGGGGTTCTGCAACCAGCTACCTTGTGACCAGGCCCCACTAACCAGCAGCATCCATGCAAGGCAGGGCCTGGCAACCAATCAGGTCAGGGCCAACCAAGCCTACCAGACCACCCACATAGTCAGCCCACCACAACAAAGGACCCATGTAGCCCTCTAAGGGGGAATCCCTGGAGCATATAGTCCAAGTGTGAGACAGACGTGCACTGCTGGGATGAATAGGATGCCTTGTACAGAAGGCCACTTCTCAAGGTTGAGAAACATAACTACCCTACCACATATATAAAAATAAAAATAGAAACTTAAGACAAAATAAGGTAACAAAGGAGTATATTCCAGAGGAAGAAACAAGATAAAACCCCAGTAGAAGAACTAAGTGAAGTGGAGAAAGGCAATCTACATGAGAAAGAGTTCAGAGTAATGATCATAAAGATGATTATACAACTCAGGTGAAAAATGGATGCACAAAAGACGTTAGAAATTTTCAACAAAGAGTTAGAAAACATAAAGAACAACAAAACAGAGATGAAGAATACAATAACTGAAATGCAAAATACACTAGAAGGAATCAATAATAGACTCAGTGGTTCAGAAGAATGGATCAGTGAACTGGAAGACAGAATAGTGTAAATCACTGCCACCAAAAAGAATGAAAAGAAATGAGGACAGCTTAAGGCACTTGTGAGACAACATCAACTACACTAATATTCACATTATAGGGGTCCTGGAAGGCGAAGAGGGAGAGAAACGGCCTGAGAACATGTTTGAAGAGATAAGAGCTGAAAACTTCTGTAACATGGGAAAGGAAACAGTCACCCAAGTCCAGGAAGCACAGAGTCACACACAGAATCAACCCAATGAGGAACACACCAAGACACAGTGTAATTAAAATGACAAAAATTAAAGATAAAGAGAGAGTATTAAAAGCAACAAGGGAAAAGAGGCAAATGACATACAAGGGAGCTCCCATAGGCTATCAGCTGATTTCTCAGGAGAAACTCTGCAGGCCAGAAGGGAGTGGCAGGATATAAAGTAATGAAAGGGAAAAATCACAAGCAACAGCACTCTACCCAGCAAGGTTCTTGTTCAGATTTGATGGAAAGATCAAAAGTTTAACACACGAGCAAAAGTTTAAAAGTTCAATACCACGAAACAAGCTTTACAACAATTATTAATGGAACTTCTCTAGGCAAAAAAGAAAAGGTTACAAGTAGAAACAAGAAAATTATGAAATAAAAAATCTCATAGGTAAAGACAAACATACAGAAAGGTAGGAATTCATTCACACTAAAAGCTAGTAGGTTAAAAGACAAAAGTAGTAAAATCATCGTTATCCAGAATAAGGAGTTAAGAGATACCCCAAAAAACTTAGATTTAAAATATTATATCAAAAACAGTAATCATGAGGGTATGAGAGTACAAACACAGCATTCTGAAAATGCATTTGAAATTAAGAGATCAGTGATTTAAAATAATCACGTATATATAATAATATGCTACAGAAAATCCTCATGACAACTGCAAACCAAAAATCTTTGATAGACAGACATATAAAAAAGAAAAATAAATCCAAACATTATACTAAAGATAGTCAACAAATCACAAGAGAACAACAACAACAACAAAGGGTTAAAAAGAACTTTAAAAAATCCAAAACAATTAACAAAATGGCAATAAGAAATGCATATTGATAATTATCTTAAATGAAAACAGACTAAATACTCCCAAAAAAAGACACAGACTGGTTGAATGGATACAAAAACAAGACCTGTTTATATGCTGTCTACAAGACACCCACTTCAGACCTAAGCACACATACAGACTAAAAGTGAGGGGATGGAAAAAGATACTCCATGCAATGGAAATCAAAATAAAGCTAGAGTAGCTATACTCATATCAAATAAGTTAGAGTATAAAATAAACACTGTTACAAGACATAAGGAAGGACAGTACAAATGATCAAGGGAGCAGTCCAAGAAGAAGACACAACAATTGTAAATATTTATCCACCAAACATGGCAGCACTGCACTACATAAGGCAAATGCTAACAGCCATAAAGGGGAAATCAACAGTTAACATAATAACAGTGGGGGAATTTGACACCCCACTTACACCAATGGACAGATCATCCACACAGAAAATAAATAAGGAAACACAAGCTTTAAATGACACAATAGACCAGATAGATTTCATTGACATTTATAGGACATTCCACATGAAAGCAGAAGAATACACTTTCTTCTCAAGTGCACATGGAACATTATCCAGGAGAGATCACATCTTGCATCACAAATCAAGCCTCGGTAAATTTAAGAAAACTGAAATCACATCAAGCACCTTTTCTGACCACAACGCTTTGAGATTAGAAATCAATTACAGGAAAAAATAACTGTAAAAATCACAAACACATGGAGGCTAAATAATATGCTACTAAATAACCAAGAGATCACTGAAGTAATCAAAGAGGAAATCAAAAAATACCTAGAGACAAATGACAGCGAAAAAACAGTGACCCAAACCTATGGGATGCAGCAAAAGCAGTTCTGAGAGGGAAGTTTACAGCAATTCAATCTCACCTCAAGAAACAAGAAAAATCTCAAATAAACAATCTAACCTCACACCTAAAGGAACTAGAGAAAGAAGAACAAAGAAAACCCAAAGTCAGTAGAAGGAAAGAAATCCTAAATATCAGAGCATAAATAAATGAAATAAAAGCAAAGAAAACTATAGCAAAGATCAATAAAACTAAAAGCTGGTTCTTTGAGAAGATAAACAAAATTGATAAACCTTTAGCCAGACTCAAGAAAAAGAGGGAGAGAACTCAAATCAATAAAATTAGAAATGAAAAAGGAGACGTTACAATGGACACCACAGAAATTCAAATGATCATAACCAACTACTAAAAGCAACTATATGCCAAGACAAAGATGACCTGGAAGAAAGGGACAATACTTAGAAAAGAATAAAACCATCCAAGACTGAACCAGGAAGAAATAGAAAATACAAACAGACCAATCACACATAATGAAATTAAAACTGTGATTAAAAATCTTCCAACAAACAAAAGCCCAGGACCAGATGGCTTCACAGGTGAATTCCACCAAGATTTAAAGAAGAGCTAACACCCATCCTTCTCACACTCTTCCAAAAAATTGCAGAGGAAGGAACACTCCCAAGCTCATTCTACGAAGCCAACATCACCCTGATACCAAAACCAGACAAAGATACCACAAAAAAAGAAAATTACAAACTAATATTACTGATGAATATAGATACAAAAATCCTCAACAAAATACTAGCAAACAGAATCCAACAACACAGTAACAGGGTCGTACACCATGATCAAGTGGGATTTATCCCAGAAATGCAAAGATTCTACAGTATATGCAAATCAATCAATGTGATACAGCATATTAACAAATTAAAGACTAAAATCCATATGAGCATTTCAATAAATGCAGAAAAAGCATAAGACAAAATTCAATACCCATTTATGATAAAAACAGTCCAGAAAGTGGGCATAGAGGAAACCTACCTCAACATAATAAAGGCCATATATGACACTCCCAGAGCAAACATCATTCTCAACGGTGAAAAACTGAAAACATTTCCACTAAGATCATGAACAAGACAAGGATGCCCACTCTCAACACTATTATTCAACATAGTTGCTGAAGTCCTAGCCACAGCAATCAGAGAAGAAAAAGAAATAAAAGGAATACAGATTGGAAAAGAAGTAAAACTGTCACTGTTTGCAGATGACATGATACTATATACAGAAAATCCTAAAGATGCCACCAGAAAACTATTAGAGCTGATCAATGAATTTGGTAAAGTTGCAGAATACAAAATTAATGCACAGAAATCCCTTGCATTCCTATACACTAACAATGAAAGATCAGAAAGTGAAATTAAGGAAACAGTCTTATTTACCATTGCAACAACAACAGCAACAAAAAATACCTAGGAATAAACCTACCTAAGGAGGTAAAAGAGCTGTACTTAGAAAACTATAAAACAATGATGAAAGGAATCAAAGATGACACAAATAGATGGAGAAATATACCATGTTCTTGGATTGGAAGAATCAATATTGTGAAAATGGCTATGCTACCCAAAGCTATCTACAGGTTCAGTGCAATCCTATCAAAGTACCAGTGGCATTTTTCACAGAACTAGAACACAAAATCTTAAAATTTGTAAGGAGACACAAAAGACCCTGAATAGCCAAAGCAATCTTGAGAAAGAAAAACAAAACGGAGCTGGAGGAATCAGATTCCCTGACTTCAGACTGTATTACAAAGCTACAGTAATCAAGACAGTATGATATTGACACAAAAACAGAAATATAGATCAGTGATACAGGATAGAAAGCCCAGAGATAAACCCACACACCTATGGCCAACAATTCTATGACAAAGGAAGCAAGGATATACAATGTAGAAAAGACAGCCTCTTCAATAAGTGGTGCTGGGAAAACTTGACAACTACATGTAAAAGAATGAAACTAGAACACTCCCAAACACCATATACAAAAATAAATGCAAAATGGATAAAAAACCTAAATGTCAGAGCAGACATTATAAAACTCTTAGAGGAAAATGTAGGCAGAACACTCTATGACATAAATCACAGCAAGATCTCTTTTGACCCACCTCCTAGATTAATGGAAATAAAAACAAAAATAAACAAATGGGACCTAGTGAAAATTAAAAGCTTTTGCATAGCAAAGGAAACCATAAACAAAATGAAAAGACAACCCTCAAAATAGGAGAAAATATTCACAAACAAATCAACGGACAAAGGATTAATCTCCAAAATTTACAAGCAGCTCATGCATATCTAAAAAACAAACATCCCAATCCAAAAATGGGCAGAAGACCTAAATAGACATTTCTCCAAAGAAGATATACAGATGGCCAACAAACACATGAAAGGATGCTCGACATCACTAATCATTATAGAAATGCAAATCAAAACTACAATGAGGTATCATCTCTCACTGGTCAGAATAGCCATCATCATAAAATCTACAAACACTAAATGCTTGAGAGGGTTGTGGAGAAAAGGGAATACCTTGTACTGTTGGGGTGAATGTCAATTAATACAGCCACTATGGGAACAGTATGGAGGTTCCTTAAAAAGTTAAAAATAGAATTACCATGTGACCCACCAATCCCACTACTGGGCATATACCCAGAGAAAACCATAAGTCAAAAAGACACATGCACCCCAATGTTCACTGCAGCACTATTTACAATAGCCAGGTCATGGAAGCAACTTAAATGCCCATCAACAGATGAATGGATAAAAAGACGTCATAGAACTATACAGTGGAATATTACCCAGCCACAAAAAGAAACAAAATTGGGTCATCTGTAGAGATGTGGATGGACCTAGAGACTGTCATACACAGTGAAGTAACTCAGAAAGAGGAAAACAAATATCATATATTGATGCTTATATGTGGAATCTAGAAAAATGGTACAGATGAACCAGTTTGCAAGGCAGAAGTAGAGTCACAGACATAGAGAACAAATGTATGGACACCAAGGGGAGGAAAGGAGAGGTGGGATGAATTGGGAGATTGGGACTGACATAGATGCACTACTATGTTTAAAATAGTTAACTAATGAGAACCTGCTGGATAGCACAGGGAACTTCACTTCATTTTGCTCTACAGTAGAAACAAACACAATATTGTAAAACAACTACACCCCATTTTAAAAAGAATCTAATGTAATACATGAAACTTAACAGAATTCAGGTTTAAATTTGAATGTGGGGAGAAGATCAAGATGGCAGAGTTGGAGGATATTGAGCTCACCTCCCCCCATGAGCACATCAAAAATACATGTACATGTGGAGCAACTCAGTGAAAACTAACTGGAAGCTGGCAGAAAGGCCCTGGTACAACAAAAGCTGTAAGAAAGATATGCACAGAGTTAGGTAGGAAAGGAGGAGAAACAATCAGGTCAGGACCTGGGCCCCAAGGAGTAGACACAGAAGAAGGGGATATCATGGCCTTGGACATCCTCCCTAGGGAAGCAAGCTTGGGTATATATTCATATCAGACAAAGCAGAGTTTAAAACAACTTGGTAACATAAGACAAAGAAGGTCATAATAAAATGATAAAGGGATCAATAAAAGAAAGGAATGTAACATTTGTTAACATATGTGCACCTAATATAGGAGCACCTAAATACATAAAATATTGATTAATAAGGGTTTAGTCAGGCTCATTTAGGAAAAAAAGAAAGGGGACATAGAAAAAAATAAGAAATTAAAGAGAAGAAATGACAACTAATGTCACAGGATACAAAAAAAATTGTAAGAGAATACTAGGGACAGTTATATGCCAACAAAATGGACAACTTAGAAGAAAAGGATAAATTTTAAAAACATAAATCGTCCAATACTGAATCAGGAAGAAACAGACAATCTGAACAGACTGATCACCAGGAGTGAAATGAGTTAGTAATGAAAAACTCCCAGCAAACAAATTTTCAGGAACAACTTCACAGGAGAATTCACACAAGCACATAAAAAACAACTAGAAGGAGAGATCAAGACAGTGGAGCAGAAGGACGTGGAGCTCACCTTTCCCTATGAACACATCAAAAATACACACACATGTGGAAAAATGTTCACAGAAAATCAACTGAAAACTGGCAGCAGATACAACCAAAGCTGCAAGACAAATCACACAAAACGAGGTAGGACAAAAAAAAAAAAAAGGAATTGGTACAGGATCTGTACCCCCAAGAGAAAGCTGTGAAAAAGGAAAGTTTCCCATACCCTGGGGATCCCCTTTCCTAGTTGGTAGGTCCACTGGGACAGATCCGGAGCTGCAGTGACCTGGACTTTTCTCAAGAGGAGTGTGCAAGTATTGGTTTGGTAACAAACAGCACAGAGAGAGGTCAGCACTGACGGCTGACATGTTGCTGCACTTTGCAGCCCAAAATGCACACCTACTTATAGTATACATGAGGGCTAGGTCCTGAAACTCAGGCATCAGTAGGTAGACCAGGGAAAAGATTCAGGCTTGCTGTGCAAAGATGGCCCAAGGAGCTTGGAGTGTGGTCCAGGCTGCCATAGTTGTGTGGGAGCAAAATGGTACACAGGTCTTAACCATAGGAGCCCTACTGTCAGTGTGTTCATTGCAGGGCACAGCTCCAATGGTGCTGGGCTTTGTGGGTGTGCACAGTGCAGTTACATGGCTGATATCTGAGCCAATTATCAGCACTCCCATGGTGGGCTCAGCTTTGGCAGCAATGGGCTTTGAGAACATGCACACACTGGGAGCAGGCCTGATCTGAGGCTATTATCAGCGCTCCTTCGGTGTTGTTGGGTCCGGGGTGGCTCTAGCAGTACCGGATGTTGTTCATGCTCACACGAGGTGGTGGGTGGCATCATATCCCTGGCAGACAGCCCCTGGGGATGTATACACAGTGGCTCCTTTCCCAGTGGGAGCACTGCAGTCCCACCTACCTCACACTTCTGCTTAGAACTGGATCTGAGGGCATCTACTCCAACAGTGTTGTGACAGTCACAGAGCAAAGAGGAGTCCCCACCCAACATCTAGTACAGGCTCTGGTCACCAAACACCAAGCACATCCACTATCAAGGGGACAACGCCCAACACATTCTGAGGAAAGATGTGGTATGCATCCATAACAAAAACAACCCTCTCACCAAAAATATTGGACTCACACAGTCTACACAGGGACTCTCCCATATAAAAATAGCCTTGTAAGACCACAGTGGATAACTGTTTCTCCTAAATTCATAGAGTCAGAGAAGTTTAAGTAAAATGAAGAACCAGAGGAGCTACTCCCAATTAAAAGAACAAGAGAAATCACCTGAAAGAAAAAAACAGTTAAACAGACCTCTCCAGTCTAACAGAACCCAAGTTCAAACAGGAAGTAAAAAAATGCTGAAGGAATTTTAAAAGGCATCAAAAGAAATGCAGAAAGCTCTAACAAGGAGCTAGAGCTATAAAGAGAAACTGATCAAAATTAGACAATTCAATTGTCAAGATAAAAATCAAGCTAAAAGCAATGAACAGAAGACAAAGTAAAACAGAAGACTACTAAGTGATCTGGTAAACAGAAAAATAGAAATTATCCAATTGGAACAGCAGAGAGAAAGACAAATTTTTAAAAAATGAAAGTGCACTGTGAGATACATGGAATAATATAAAGTGTGCCATATTAAGGGTTTCATTATAATAGGGGCTCCAAAAGGAGAAGAAAGAGAAAGGGGGATCAAAATGTATTTGAAGAAATTATGGCTGAAAACTTTCTAAATCTAAAGAATGAAACAGATATCCAGGTATGAGGCACAGAGGTTCCCAAACAAGGTAAACCCAAACACACACCAAGACATATCATAATTAAGAAGGCAAAAGTTTAAGATAAAGAGGCTTCTAAGTTTAAGATAAAGAGGATTCTAAAAGTTTAAGATAAGGAGGCTTCTTCTAACAAGAAAAAAAAAAAAAAAGGGTCAGTTACAAGGGAACCCCCAAAAGGATATCTCTATAAAAACTTTGCAGGCCAAAAAAAAAAAAAAAAGATACATTCAAAGTCCTGAAAGGGAAAAACCTACAACCTAGGATACCTTAACCAGCAAGATTATTATTTAGAATAGAAGTAAAGGTAAATAATTTATCAGACAACTAATAAATAAAAGAACACAACAATCCTAAACCTAACTTAAAAGAAACATTGAAGTGCTCCTCTAAATAGAAAAAAAGCAAGAATTTACATCAAAGGAAAAAACACAATAGGAAGGACAAATACATAAAAGTATTAAAGATCACTTGAATAAGCCAGTATGTAAATCAAAAAACAATCAAAAATTTTTGCAAAAGTGACTGTAGTTACAATTAATAGCAAAAGGATAAACATGAAGATGTAAAATAGAACACCAAAATAACAAATTGCAAGGAAGAGGAGTAAGAAAAAGTAAATATTTTAGAATGTGTTTGTAGTCATATAAGTCTAAATCAAAAACATACTATAATTCACAAAAACAAACAAACAAGACACCCAAACATAATACAATAGAAAGCCATGAAACCACAAAAGGAAAAACAAAGAGAATAAGAAATGAAAAAGAAGAACTACAAAATCCACTGAAAAACAGGTTTAAAATGACAATAAGTACATACTTATCAATAATTACATGTCAATGGACTAAATCCTCTGATCAAAAGATACAGAGTGACAGATTAGATTTATTTTTTTTTAAAAACCAAGAACCTACAGTACACTGCCCACAAGAGACTGACTTTAGGGAGAAAAACATACATAGATTGAAATGGAGGAGATGGAAAAAGATATTTCATGCAGGAGGAAGTGACAAGAAAATGGGGTAGCAATACTCAAATGAGACAAAGTAGACTTTATAACAAAGTCCATGAAGAAAGACAAAGAAAAGAAGGATACTATATAATGATAAAAGGATGAATACAAGAAGAGGATATTACACTCAATAGCATATATGTACCCAATATAGGAGAACCTAAGTATGTAAAACAAATACTAACAGACATAAAGGGAGACACTGACAGGAATGACAATTAACAATAATAGTAGGAGACCCACTGACATCAATGGACAGATCTTCCAGACAAAATCAATAAGGCAACAGAGATTCTAAATGGCACAATAGAACAGCTGGACTTAATTAAAATCTACAGAACACTACATCCAAAAAAACCAGAATACACATTCTTTTCACTTGTGCACGGACATTCTCTAGGATAGACCACATACTAGGACACAAAACAAACCTCAACAAACTTCAGAGGATAGAAATTATTTCAAGCATCTTTTCTGACCACAATGCTATGAAACCAGAAATGAACCACAGAAAGAAAAATGAGGGGAAAAAAATCATTAAATGGAGATTAAACAACGTGCTACTAAAAAACCAATGGGTCAATGATGAAATCAATGAAGAAATAAGAAAATACCTTGACACAAATGACAATGAAAACACAACCTTACAAAATCTATGGGACCCAGCAAAAGCAGTTCTAAGTGGGATATTGATAGCCAAGAACAAGAAAACGAGAAAAATATTTTCTTGTTTTTCATGGCAAGAAAAATTGCAAATAAACAACAAAACATACCCACTAAAAGGGTTAGAAAAAAAGAACAACTAAAACCCAATGTGAAGGACTTCCTTGGTGGTGCAGTGGTTAAGAATCTGCCTGCCAATGCAGGGGACATGGATTCGAGCCCTGCTCTGGGAAGATTCACACATGCTGTGGAGCAACTAAGCCTGTGTGCCACAACCATGGAGCCTGTGCTCTAGAGCCTGTGAGTCACAACTACTGAAGCGTGCATGCCTAGAGCCCAAGCTCTGCAACAAGAGAAGCCACCGCAATGAGAAGCCTGCACCCAGCTCTGAAGAGTAACCCCCATTTTCCACAACTACAGAAATCCCATGGGCAGCAATGAAGACCCAATGCAGCCAAAAATAAATAAGTAAATAAATAAATAAATTTATAAATAAACATTAAAAAAAACCCAATGTTAGCAGAAGGAAGGAAGGAAACAATAAAGACCAGAGAGGAACTAAATAAAATAGAGATCAAAAAATAGAAAAGATCAATAAAATGAAGAACTGGAGTTTTGAAAGGATAAACAAAATCAATAAACCTCTAGCCAGACTCGGCAAGACAGGACTCAAACAAAATAAGAAATGGAAGAGGAGAAATAACAACTGACACCACAGAAAAAAAAAAAAAAGAAGAAATACTATGAATAGTTATAGGCCAACAAATTTGACAACCTGTAAGAAATGGACAACCTTCTAGAAACATACATCCTGCCAAAATTGCGTGAAGAAGAAACACATAATTTCAACAGACTGATCCTAGAAGTGAAATAGAATGTGTAATTTTTAAAAATTCCCTGCAAACAAAAGCCAGGATCAGATGGCTTCACTGGGGAATTCTATCAAACATACAAAGAAGAATTTATAACTATCCTCAAAATCTTCCAAAAGACCAAAGAGGAGGGAACACTCCCAAAGTCATTCTATGAAGCCACTATCACCCCGATAGTAAAACCAGACAAAGGGAAGGAAGGAAGGAGTGAAGGAAGAAAGAAAGAAAGGGAGCTACAGGCCAATATTTTTCATTAATACAGAAGCAAAAATCCTCAACAAAATATTAGCAAGCCAAATCCAACAATGCATACAAATGATCATACACTATGATTATGTTGGATTCATTAAAGGGTCTCAAAGATGGTTCAACACATGCAAATCAATCAATGTGATACACCACATTGACAAAAGGAAAGGAAGAGATTCACATTATCATCTCAATAGGTGCAGAAAAACCATTTCATAAAATTCAATATCCATTCATGATAAAAACTCTCAACAAAGTGGATTTATAGTAAACATATCTCAACATAATAAAAGCCATTTATGACAAACTACAGTCAATATAATACTCAACAGTGAAAAACTGAAAGCCTTCCTACTAAATTCTGGAACAAAACAAGGATGCCCATTCTCACCACTCTATTCAACACAGTTTTGGAAGTCCTAGCCACAGCAATCAAAGAAAAAGAAGTAAAATGTATCCAAATTGGAGGGGAAGAGGTAAAACTGTCATTATATGCAGATGGCATGAGAGTCTATATAGAAAAGCCTGAAGACTCCACACAAAAGCTATTAGAACTAATAAATTCAGCAAGTTAGCAGGATACAAGATTAATATACAGAAACCTGTTACATTTCTTTACACTAATAATAAAATATCAGAAAGAGAAAGTAAAAACATCACATTTTAAATCACATCAAAAGAAATAAATCACCTAGGAATAAACCTAACCAAGGCAGAAAAAGACCTAGACACTGAGAATTATAAAACACCGATCAAAGAAATTGAAGATGATTCAAAGAAATGGAAAGATATCCTTGGCACTGGATTGGAAGAATTAATATTGTTAAAATGGCCATAATACTATAATCAATCTACAGACTTAATGTGATCCTTATCACACTATCCATGACATTTTTCACAGAACTAGAACAAATAATCATAAAATTTATATGAGACAACAAAAGACCCAGAATTGCCAAAGCAATCCTGAGGAAAAAGAATAAAGCTGGAGGCATAACCCTCCCAGACTTCAGATGATACTACAAAGCTACAGTAATCAAAACAGCATGGTAATGGCACAAAAGCAAACACATAGCTCAGTGGAACAGAACAGAAAGCCCAGAAATAAACCCACACACTTACTGGGAATTAATCTTTGACAAAGGAGGCAAGAATATACAATGGAGAAAAGACAGTATCTTCAGCAAGTGTGGTAGGAAGCTGGACAGCTGCATGTAAATCAATGAAATTAGAACATTCCTTCATACCATATACAAAAACAAACTCAAAATGTCTTAAAGACTTAAATACAAGACATGACACCATACAACCCCTAAAAGAGAACATAGGTAGAAAACTCTTTGACATAAAACATAGCAATATTTTTTGACCTGTCTCCAAAGGCTAAAAATAAACATATGGGTCTTAATTACTCTTAAAGGCTTATGCACAGCAAAGGACACCATTAACAAAATGAAAAGAAAACCTATGGAATGAAAGAAAATATTTTCAAATGATATAACTGAGAGGTTAATATCCAAGATATATAAAAAGCTCATTTAACTCAACATCAAAAGCAAAGCAAACAACCCAATTTTTAAAACTGGACAGAACACCAGAATAGACATTTTTTCCAAAGAAGATATACAGATAGTCAAGAGGCACATGAAGACATGCTCATTATCACTAATCATCAGAGAAATGCAAATCAAAACCACAATGAGATATCACTTTGTAACTGTCACAATGGTTATCATTAAAAAGACCACAAATAAGAAATGTTGGCAAGGATGTGGAGAAAAGGGAACACTGTTGATGGGAATATATATTGTTGCAGCCACTATGGAAATCAGTATGGAGGTTCCTCAAAAACATATAAATAGAGCTACCATATGATCCAGCAATTCCACCCCTTAGTATATATCAGAAGAAACAAAAACACTAATTCAAAAAGTATATGTACCAAGTACCCATGGCAGCATTACTTACAATAGCAAGATATGGAGGCAACCTAAGTATCCATCAACAGATGAATGGACAAAGAAGATGTGGCACATATAAACAGCAGACTATTAATCAGCCATAAAAAAAGAATAAAATTTTGCCATTTGCAACAATATGTATGGACCTAGAGGGTATTATGTTGGGAAAAATAAGTCAGAGAAAGGCAAATATTGTACTTTCTCACTTAAATATGGAATCTAAAAAACAAAACTAATAAACGAATATAAGAAAACAGAAACAGACTCACAGACATAGAAAACAAACTAGTGGTTATCAGTGGGAGAGGGACGTGGGAGGAGCAAGGTAGACATAGGGGATTAAGAGGTACAAAATACTATGTATAAAATTTAAAAGCTGCAGGGATATATTGTACAGCACATGCAATACAGGCAGTATTTTAGAATAACCTTAAATGGCATATAATCTATTAAAATATTGAATCACTTTGTTATACAACTGAAACTAATATAGTGTTGTCAATCAACTATACTTCAATAAAATAATTTTAAATGCGGTCTGAATATTGGGTGATATTATTGACTTATTGTTAATTCTGTGTAATTAAGGTATGGTGGATATGCTTTTTAAAGTGCTTTTCTTACAAATTTTACAATGAAATATTTAGAAATTAATTACTCTATTGACTGCAATTTATGTATAAGTGATTCAGAAAGAAAAAAACAGAAAGAAAAGAAATGTGGAAAAACGTTAACAGAAGAATCCAGGTAAAGATACATATGTGTGTACATGAAACCACTGTTACAAAGTCTGTAAATCTGGACAACTTCAAATAAAATAAAATTGCAAAGTAAAACTTTGGGAGGGAAAATGTAGCTGCCTACATTGAGTGGAGTGGTGGTGGAGAAGGATAAAGCCAGGAAATTTTTTTTCATTGATACTTTTTAGCAATAAGTAACTTTACCTATGTTCATGTATTACTTTAAATAATTTTCTAATATATTCAAAACAGTGAAATTGAACATTGCTTCATAAAATAAGATGTTGTTGTACTAAAACTGCCATGTTTATTTTATCTTTCAACTTTCCTGAATTAAACACTTGAACTAAAATAATCTTATCTGCAATGTCTCCCTTTTTATGCTATGTGAAATTCTAAAATTTGTGATAAGACAAGTACAATAGAATAAATAAGTCTAGCATATTCAAAAACAAAATTTTATCAGATTCTTGAAACAAGACACACATAAGGAATACAAACTATAACCCTCTACTTTGTATTGAGAAAGTCTTTGTTCTCTCTGGGAAAACTCCACTGTAAGAAAGAACACAGCTCTAATCTTGCCACAATGGAATATTGCTTAACTCAGTTGGTAGCGCCTAGAAACACTTTACTCCCTCCTGATTGGTAGTAGTTACTTGGGAACAAATTGCCACAGCAAATGTCCATTGCATTCACTCAACAAGAGGTAAAAATTTTCTCAAGGGTACTATGACTGAATTCCTCATGAAATCACCCTGCTTTTATGATTGCAGAAACTTCCCAGTGCCCCTGCCTCTTCATAGTCATTATTTTGTCTTGACAGCTATAGATTGTGGCTGAGAAGAGCAGAACAGACTACAAGACCTCAGACTTGTCAGAGGCTTGGAGCCCCAGGTAAGGAAAAAAAGGTTTCCTCCTAAAGTCAAACAAATTTTCTTCTAGCTCTGATTATTCTAATTAATTTCATGAAAGCAAGGATGGGCAGCTTTTTCGTTGGGAGGAGACACTATATTAAGGCAACTGGGAGCCCCCAGTGAGTGCTCCTCCTATGCAGTAGCAGCCAATGTAGGTCTATAGGAAGGCTTGACTTAACGGTTTCTACACTTTGGAACCAGTGACATTTGAAGATGAATTATACTTTGTTTCGGGGGCTGTCCTATGTATTTCAAGATGGTTAACAATATCTCATGCCTCTACTCAACAGATGCCAGTACAATGTAATGCCCCAGTTGTGTCAATCAAAACGACTTCCAAATATTACCAAAGTCCCCAGTGGATGGAGAACAAAATTACTCCAAGTTGAGAACCATTGCCCAAATTAAAACTGATGAAAAACTTCCATAACAGTTTGTCTATAGCCAGGGAGGTAGACACCATGGAATGTCCTCTACTATTTGGAGACATCCTCCAACAATCTCTCTGCAGCCCATACTAATGTCTGGCACCAACTTTGGGGCACTTTAAGCATTACCCCTAGCAGGGAGCTTTCCAAAAAGGATGAGACACTACAGGTGGAACAGAAACATTACATTACTCAGCCCCACAGTTCTCAGTATTTCATTTAACAGGTATTCTAAAATGCACATGCTCCAGAGCTCTGTATATTTGAAAATGGTGCTGCACATCCAATCACTCCTGGATATTGTCTTTGCTATTCTCTGTCCCAGAAGCCTTACCAGTATGAAAGATATCAATGTTCTCCAGATTACAGGGGGAAAAAAGTGGATGGAAAGTAACAGAAGGCAACAGATAATGAGAAACAGGATGTCACAGACTTGTTTCCTTGGCTGCCTCTTTTTGGGGTCAAGGCTAGTGATAGGGTCCTTGACAAAAGGCCTCTAAAAAACTCTGCCTCCAGCACCAGTATGGAATCACTCATAAACACAAGTTACTGCAAGTGTTTCAAGTGGTAGTGACTCTTCAAAAAATTCCCTTTAACGTTTAGCAAAGTAACTGTCCTTCTTAGTGGGTTTCCTATATCATCATTTGTAAAAGACATGCCTTCAAATCTAATGAAAATTCTGACTCTGGGAAGATGATGGAGTAGGAAGCACCAGAAATCTGTATTCCCATCAAACAACAATTTCATTGGAAAAATCTGTCTGATGCAACAATTTTGGAACTCCGGCCTTTGGTGAAGGTTTACAACTTCCAGGAGAAGACATGGACCATAAATTTTGGTTAATTTCAGCTCTTATCTTAGCAGCAGGTAAAAATTCCCCATCCCTAGCCACAAAACAGACAGCTATGCACATGTTCCTGCAGCAGCATGTACACAGCTTGCAGAAGTCAGGGTAAGTACAAAGCACACTGTGCTCCAAATATTACAGATCCATGTTCTGAATACTGATTGCTGCTTTTTGATTACAGAGATAAAGACACAGAAATGGGCAGCTATTATTTCATTTCCCCACATTGTTGCAAATCCCCACCCCCTGGCTGAAGTGACTTCCGGGAACTTAAAGGGCAGTAACCATTTTTTCCTCCTTCATTTTTCTCTTTTTCCTCTTTTAGAAGCCAGACATTAAACACTAGGATATCCACAAAACTGCACATACAGGAAAAGAAAAAAGAAAAAAGTGAATGAACATGCCCAGGGAAAGTGTAAGAAAAAAACCTGAGAAGACATTAAGTTTACCCATCAGATGCTCCTCAGTGCAGGAATGACTGTAATACTCATTAAAAAATTTCAAAAACAACAAAAATAGCAAACCCTAGGAAAAGAGAATGAAGCATATTTCCAGAGTTACTGGCCTATTAAATTCAGATGTCATCTATACCATTTTTCTAGATTCCACATATATGTGTTAATATACGATATATGTTTTTCTCTTTCTGACTTACTTCACTCTGTATGACAGTCTCTAGGTCCATCCACGTCTCTACAGATGACCCAATTTCATTCCTTTTTATGGCTGAGTAATGTTCCATTGTAAATATCTACCATATCTTCTTTACCCATTCCTCTGTTGATGGACATTTAGATTGCTTTTATGTTCTGGCTATTGTAAACAGTGCTGCTATGAAAAAGATGCATGCACCTTAATGTTCATATATACAAACTTCTATGACAAAAACCTCATGGTAACTGCAAACCAAAAATCTATAATAGATGTACGTGCAATAAATAAAAAGCAATCTAAATATGACACAAGAGATAGTCATCAAATCACAAGACAAGAGAACCAAAGAACAAAGGGTGAAAAGACCTACAAAAACAAATCCAAATCAATGAACAAAATGGCAAGAAGAACATACATATTTCCTTAAATAAAAATAGACTAAATGCTCCAAACGAGACACAGACTGGCTGAATGGATAAAAAAACAAGACAGCATATTTGCTGCCTACAAGAGATGCACTTCAGATCTAGAGTCACATACAGACTGAAAGTGAGGAGATCGAAAAAGATGTTCCATGCAAATGAAAAACAAAAGAAAGCTGAGTAGCAACACTCATATCAGACAAGAGCCTTTAAAATAAAGACTTACAAGATACAAAGAAGGACACTGCATAATGAATAAAAGATCAATCCAAGAAGAAGTTATAAGAATTGTAAATATACATAAGCACAACATAGGAGCACCTCAATATATATGGCAAATGTTTACAAACATCGAAAGAGAAATTTAGAGTAACACAATAATAGAGGGGAATTTAAATACCCCACTTACATCAAAGGACAGAGAATCCAGAGAGAAAATCAATAAGGAAACAGAGGCATTAAATGACACAGTAGACCAGATGATGGACTTAATTTATATGTATAGAGGATTCCAATCGAAAGCAGCAGAATACAATTTATTTTTAAGTGTATCTGGAACATTGTCCAGGACAAATCACATGATGGGCTGCATATCAAGCCTTGGTAAATTTAAGAAAATTGAAGTCATATCAAACATCTTTTCCACAATACTATGAGATTAGAAATCAATTACAAGAAAAAAAACTTCAAAAAAACAGAAACATGGAGGCTAAACAACATGGCACTAAGCAATCGATGGATTAATGAAGAAATCAAACAGCAAATAAAAAAATACCTAGAGACAAATCAAAAAGAAAACACAAGGATCCAAAAGCTATGGGACATAGCAAAAGAATTTCTGAAGGAGAAGTTTATAATGAAACAAGCTTACCTCAGGAAACAAGAAAAATCTCAAATAAACAATCTAACTTTACTTTTAAAGCAACTAGAGAAAGAAGAACAAACAAAACCGAAAGTTACTGGAAGGAACGAAATAATAAAGATCAGAGCACAAATAAATGAAAGAGACTTAAAAAAAATCAAAAAGTTCAATAAAGCTAAAAGCTGGTTCTTCTAACATATCAACAAAATTGATACATCTTTAGCAAGATTCATCAAGAAAAAAAAGGAAGAGGGCCTAAATCAATGAAATCAGAAATAAAAAGGCAAAAGTTACATGAAACACCACAGAAATACAAAGGACCATAAGAGACCACTATAAGCAAATATAGGCTAATAAAATGGACAAACTTGAAGAAAGGGACAAATTCTTAGAAAACTACAACCTTCCATGACTGAACCAGGAAGAAATAGATAATACAAACAGAGCAATCAAAAGCACTGAAATTGAAACTGTGATTAAAAATCTTTCAACAAACAAAAGCTCAGGACCAGATGGCTTCACAAGCAAATTCTATCAAACATTTAGAGAAGAGTTAAAACCTATCCTTCTCAAACTCTTCCAAAATATAGCACAGGGAGGAACACTCCCAAACTCATTCTATGAGGCTACCATCACCCTGATACCAAAACCAGACAAACATGTCACACACAAAAATAGAAACTAGAGACCAATATCACTGATGAACAAAGATGCAAAAATCCTCAACAAAATACTAGCAAACAGAATCCAGTGACACATTAAAAGGATCATACACCATGATCATGTGGGATTTATCCCAGGGATGCAAGGATTCTTCAGTATACACAAATCAGTCACTGTGAGAAACCACATTAACTAAAGAATAAAAACCATGTGATCATCTCAGTAGATGCAGAAAAAGCTTTTGACAAAATCCAACACCTATTTATGATAAAAACTCTCCAGAAAGTGGGCATAAAAAATATAACTCAACATAATAAACGCCATATATGACAAACTCACAGCTAACATCATACTCCACAGTTAAAAGCTGAAAGCATTTCCTGTAAGATCAGTAAGAAGACAAGGATGCCCATTCTCATCACTTTTATTCAACACAGTTTTGAAATTCCTAGCCACAGCAATCAGAGAAGAAAAAGAAATAAAAGGAATCCAATTTGAAAAAAGAAGTAAAACTGTCACTGTGGCAGATGACATGACTATACACAGAAAATCCTAATGATGCCACCAAAAAGACTACTAGTACTCATCAATGAATTCTGTAAAGCTGCAGGATACAAGGTTAATACACAGAAATCTATTGCATTTCTATACACTAACAATGAAATTTCAGAAAAAGAAATTAAGGAGACAATTCCATTTCCCACTGTATCAAAAAGAATGAAATACCTAGTAATAAACTATCTAAGGAGGCAAAAGAATATTACTCCAAAAATTATAAGATACTGATGACAGAAACTGACAGTGACACAAACTGATGGAAAGATACACTGTGTTCTTGGATTAGAAGAATCAATAATGGGGCTTCCCTGGTTGTCCAGTGGTTAATACTCCATGCTCGCAATGCAGGGGGCATGGGTTTGATCTCTGGTCAGGGAACTAGATTCTGCATGCCACAGAGAGTGGCCCAAAAAAAAAAAAAAAAAAAAAAAAGAATCAATATTGTTTACAGGATCATACTACCCAAGACAATCTACAGATTTACTGCAATCCCTATCAAATTACCAATAGCATTTTTCACAGAACTAGAACAAAAAATTTTTTTAATTTTTATGGAAACACAAAAGACTCTGAATAGCCAAAACAATCTTGAGAAAGAAGAACGGAGCCACAGGAATCACACACTCTGACTTGAGACTATACTACAAAGGTTAAGCAATCAAAACAGTGTGGTACCGGTACAAAAACGGACATACAGAGCAATACTACAGGATAGAAAGCCCAGAAATACGTCCACACTGTTATTAATCTGGTCAATTAATCTATGACAAAGGAGACAAACATAGACAATGGAGAAAGACAATCTCTTCAGTAAGTGGTGCTGGAAAACTGGACAGCTACATGTAAAAATATGAAATTAGAATACTCCCTAAAACCATACACAGAAATAAACTCAAAATAGATTAAAGACCTAAATGTAGAATGAATACTATAAAACTCTTAGAGGAAAACACAGGCAGAACATTCTCTTACATAAATCTCAGCAATACCTTTTTTTGGATCCATCTCCTAGAGTAACAGAAATAAAAACAAAAATAAATGAGTGGGACCTAATTAAACTTAAAAGCTTTTGCACAGTAAAGCAAACCAAAACCAAAACAAAAAGACAACCTACAGAATGGGAGAAAACATTTGCAAATGAGGCAATAGACAAAGGATTGATTTCCAAAATATACAAACAGCTCATACAGATTAATATCAAAAACACAAACAATACAATCAATAAATGGGCAGAAGGCCTAAATAGACATTTCTCCAAAGAAGACATACAGATGGTCAACAGGCACGTGAAAAGATATCCAATATCACTAATTATTAGAGAAATGCAAATCAAAACTAAAATGAGGAATCAATTCACTCCAGTCAGAATGGCCATCACCAAAATGTTTACAGATAATAAATGCTGGAGAGGGTGTGGAGAAAAGGGAACCCCCCTACACTGTTGGTGGGAATGTAAATTGGTGCAGTCACTAAGGAGAACAGTATGGCGGTTCCTTTAAAAACTAAAAATAGAGTTACCATATGATCCAGCAATCCCACTCCTGGGCATATATATGGAGAAAACTCTAATTTGAAAAGGTACATACACCCCGATGTTCATAGTAGCACTTTTTATAATAGCCAAGACAGAGAAGCAACCTAAATGTCCATTGACAGATGAATGAATATATAATGGATATATATATATATAATGGAACATTACTCAACCATTTGAAATATTATGCTGTACTTTTGTGCTGCATCACTTTGCTGTACACCTGAAACTAACACAACATTGTGAATTAACTGTACTTAAATTTAAAAAAAAGATATTGCTAAGACCAATGTCAAAGAGCATACTGTCTATTCTTTCTTCTAAGAGTTTTATGGTTTCAGGTCTCACAGTCAAGTCTTTAATGCATTCTGAAATGACTTTTGTCAACCTATTTATTGCAGAGACTATCCTTTCTTCATTGTATGTTTTTTATCATAAAACACTGTATGTTCTTTGTCATAAATTAATTGTCTATATATTTTGGGGGTTATTTCTGGGCTTTCATCCTGTTCCATTGATTTATGTCTCTTTTATAATAATCCCATGCTGTTTTGATCATTATAGCTTTGGAATATAGTTTAAAATCAGTGAGAGTAATACCACTGGTTTTGTTTTCTTCTCAGGATTGCTTCAATAAAAAAAATTAATAGAACCAGACATAAGATCAATAAAGAAATAAAAATGTGGAGCCATATTATATAATGTAATGTATTATAATGTATATAATACATTATAATCAATTGTAATTAGCAGACATATATAGAAGATACCACCCAAAAAAAACAGAACACAGATTCTTCTCACGTGAACAAGGAACATTCTCCTCAATAGACCATAGGCTATGCTAGAAAACAAGTCTCAAAAAAGTATTTCTTTAGAAAACTGAACACACTTTTCTGAACACAGTAGAAGGACTCTAGAAATAAATAACCTGAGGACAACTGAAAATTTCACAAATATATGCAAATTAAACTACATATGCTTAAATAACCTGTGGTTCAAAAGAAATCACAAGGAAAGTTAGAAAACAATTTTACATGAACAGCTAGCTGTACACCAACAAATTGGACAACCAAAAGAAATGGACAAATTCTTAGAATCATACAACCTTCCAAGACTGAATCATGAAGAAAAAGGAAAACTGAAGAGACCAATCATAGTCCAGAGATTGAAACAGTAATCAAAAACCTGCTCCCCACCCCCACCAAAAAAATGTCCAGGACCAGAAAGCTTCACAAGTGAATATTATGAAATATTTTTTAAAGATTTAATAACTTTCCTTTCAAACTCTTCCAAAAAATTGTTGAGGGGGGAACACTTCCCAACTCATTTTATAAGACGAACATCACCCTGACACCAAAACCAGAAAAAGTCAACAAAAATAAGAAAATTACAGGTCAATGTTTCTGATGAACATAGATTCAAAAATCCTCAACAAAGTATCAGCAAATCATATTCAGCAAACAACACAACAAAATGATCATACACAATGATCAAGGTGAGATCCATTCCAGAGATGCAAGGATGGCTCAACAACTGCAAATTAATCAACATTATACACCATATTAATAAAATGAAGGATAAAACCCAAAACATACAGAAAATGCAACTGACAAGATTCAACACTCATATATAATAAATATTCTCAATAAAGTGGGTATAAAAGAAACATACCTCAACATAATAATGGTTACCTCAAACCCACAACTAACATCATAATCAATGGTAAAAAACTATTCCTCTAAAATCCCTCTAAAATTTGGAACAAGACAAGGATGCCCACTTTCACCACTCTTATTCAGCACAGAATTAGAAGTCCTAGCTAGAGCAATTAGGAAAGAAAAAGAAATCAAGGGCATCTAAATTGGAAAGGAAAGAGTAAAACTGTCACTGTTTGTGGATGACATGATTTTATACTCAGAAAACCCTAAAGACCACCAAAAAACTATTACAATAATAAATGAATTCGGTAGAGTTTCATGGAACAAAATCAACATAAAAAAACCTGTTGAGGAGAGACATTCAGATGGCGGAGGAGTAAGACGTGGAGATCACCTTCCTCCCCACAAATACATCAGAAATACATCTACATGTGGAACAACTCCCACAGAACAGCTACTGAATGCTGGCAGAAGACCTCAGACTTCCAAAAAGGCAAGAAACTCCCCACATACCTGAGTAGGGCAAAAGAAAAAAGAAAAAACAGAGACAAAAGAATAGGGACAGGACCTGCACCTCTGGGAGGGAGCTGTGAAGGAGGAAAAGTTTCCACGCACTAGGAAGCCCCTTCGTGGGCAAAGACAGGGAGTGGCGGGGGGCGGGGGGAACTTCAGAGCCACAGAGGAGAGTGCAGCAATAGGGGTGCTGAGGGCAAAGCAGAGAGATTCCCACACAGAGGATTGGTGCCGACCAGAACTCACCAGCCTAAGAGGCTTGTCTGCTCCCCTGCCAGAGCAGGAGGGGTCTGGGAGCTGAGGCTCCAGCTCCAGAGGTCAGATCCCAGGGAGAAGACTGGCGTTGGCTGTGTGAACACAGCCTGAAGGGGGCTAGTGCACCACAGCTAGCTGGGAGGGAGTCCAGGAAAAAGTCTGGAACTGCCTAAGAGACAAGAGACCATTGATTCTGGGTGCACAAGGAGAGGGGATTCAGAGCACTGCCTAAATGAGCTACAGAGACAGGCACGAGCCGCGGCTATCAGTATAGACACAATAGACTGGCATGAAACACTAAGGCTACTGCTGCAGAACCAAGAAGCCTGTGTGCAAGCACAGGTCACTATCCACACCTCCCCTTCTGGGAGCTTATGCAATCTGCCACTGCCAGGGTACCATGATCCAGGGACAACTGCCCCAGGAGAACACATGGCGTGTCTCAGGCTGTTGCAATGTCATGCCAGCCTCTGCCACTGCAGGCTCCCTGCATTCCATACCCCTCCATCCCCCAAGCCTGAGTGAGCCAGAGCCCCCTAATCAGCTGCTACTTTAACCCCATCCTGTCTGAGCAAAGAATAGACACCCCCAGGGTACCTACATGTAGAGGCGGGGCCAGTTCTGAAGCTGAACCCCAGGAGCTGTGCAAACAAGGAAGAGAAAGGGAATCTCTCCCAGCAGCCTCAGGAGCAGCTGATTAAATCTCCACAATCAACTTGATGTACCCTGCCTCTCCAGAATACCTGAGTAGACAACGAATCATCCCAAAATTGAGGCAGTGGACTTTGGGAACAATTGTAGACCTGGGGTTTGCTTTCTGCATCTAATTTCTTTCTGGTTTTATGTTTATCTTAGTTAACTATTTAGAGTTTATTATCATTGGTAGATTTATTTATTGATTTGGTTGCTCTCTTTTTTTTCTACCTATCTATCTATCTATCTATCTATCTATCTATCTATCTATCTATCTATCTATCTATCTCTCTATCTATCTATCTATAGGTATATATAAATATATATATATTTTTTTTTTCCCTTTTTGTGAGGGTGTATGTGTATGCTTCTTCATATGATTTTGTCTGTATACATTTGCTTTTACAATTTGTCCTAGGGTTCTCTCTGTCCCTTTTTTTTTTTTGGACAGTTTTTAACACTTGCTATCATTGGTGGATTTGTTTTTTGGTTTGGTTTCTCTCTTTTTTCTTTGTTTCTTTTTTTATTACTTTTTAATTGTTTTATTATTAACAATTTTTATTTTTTTTACTTTAATAACTTTATTTTATTTTATTTTTTCTTTCCTTCTTTCTTTTTTTCTCCATTTTCTTCTGAGTCTTGTGACTGACAGGGTCTTGTTGTTCCAGCCGGGTGTCAGGCCTGTGCCTCTGAGGTGGAAGAGCCAAATTCAGGACAACATCCACCAGAGACCTCCTGGCTCCATATAATATCAAATGGTGAAAGCTCTCCCAGAGCGCTCTATCTCAACACTAAGACCCAGCTCCACTCAACGACCAGCAAGCTACAGTGCTGGACACCCTATGCCAAACAACTAGCATGACAGGAGCACAACCCCACCCATTAGCGGAGAGGCTGCCTAAAATCAAAATAAGGTCACAGACACCCCAAAACCTGTATGGGGTCCTGCCCACCAGAAAGACAAGATCCAGCCTCACCTGCACAAGTCCCCTCCACCAGCAAGCCTACACAACACACTAAACCAAACTTACCCACTGGGGGCAGACACCAAAAACAAGGGGAACTACACAGCCTGCAAAAAGGAGACCTTAAAGACAGTAAGTTAAGGAAAATGAGAAGACAGAGAGAACACAGCAGATGAAGGAGCAATGTAAAAACCCACCACAGCAAACAAATGAAGAGGAAATACGCAGCCTACCAGAAAAGGAATTCAGAGTAATGATAGTAAAGATGATCTAAAATCTTGGAAACAGAATGGAGAAAATACAAGAAACATTTAACAAGGATCTAAAACAACTAAAAAGCAAATAAACAATGATGAACAGCAAAATAATTAAAATTTAAACTTCCCTAGAAGGAACCAATAGCAGAATAACTGAGGGAGAAGAATGGATAAGTGACCTGGAAGATAAAATAGTGGAAATAAGTACCACAGAGCAGGAAAAAGAAAAAAGAATGCACAGAATTGAGGACAGTCTCAGAGACCTCTTGGAAAACACTAAATGCACCAACATTCGAATTATAGGGGTCCCAGAATAAGAAGAGAAAAAGAAAGGGACTGAGAAAATATTTGAAGAGATTATAGTTGAAAACTTCCCTACATGGGAAAGGAAACAGTCAATCAAGTCCAGGAAACTCAGAGAGTCCCATACACGATAAATCCAAGGAGAAACATGCCAAGACACATATTAATCAAGCTATCAAAATTTAAATACAAAGAAATATATCAAAAACACCAAGGGAGAAACAATAATATACAAGGGAATCCCCATAAGGTTAAAAGCTGACCTTTCAGCAGAAACTCTGCAAGCCAGAAGGGAGTGGCAGGACATATTTAAAGTGATGAAAGGGAAAAACCTACAATGAAGATTACTCTACCCAGCTATGATCTCATTTAGATTCGATGGAGAAATTAAAACCTTTACAGACAAGCAAAAGCTAAGAGAATTCAGCACCAACAAACCAGCATTACAACAAATGCTAAAGGAACTTCTCTAGGCAGGAAA
This sequence comes from Balaenoptera physalus, assembly GCF_965194825.1. Taxonomy (NCBI): domain Eukaryota; kingdom Metazoa; phylum Chordata; class Mammalia; order Artiodactyla; family Balaenopteridae; genus Balaenoptera; species Balaenoptera physalus. The sequence continues at coordinate 15,226,451 of NC_138904.1, read as the reverse complement.
CACAAGAGAAGGAAAAGACCTACAATAACAAACCCAAAATAATTAAGAAAACGGTAATAGGAACATACATATCAATAACTACCTTAAATATAAATGGATTAAATGCTCCAACCAAAAGACATAGACTGGCAGAATGGATACAAAAACAAGACCCATATATGCTGTCTACAAGAGACCTACTTCAGACCTAGGGACACATACAGACTGAAAGTGAGGGGATGGAAAACATACTCCAATCAAATGGAAATCAAAAGAAAGCTGGAGTAGCAATTCTCATATCAGACAAAATAGACTTTAAAGATTATTACAAGAGACAAAGAAGGACACTACATAATGATCAAGTGATCAATCCAAGAAGAAGATATAACATTTTCAAATATATATGCACCCAAAATATGAGAACCTCAATACATAAGGCAAATGCTAACAGCCACAAAAGGGGAAATTGACAGTAACACAATCATAGTAGGGGACTATAATGCCTCACTTTCACCAATGGACAGAACTCCAAAATGAAAATAAATAAGGAAATGCAAGCTTTAAATGAAACATTAAACAACATGGATTTAGTTGATATTTATAGGACATTCCATCCAAAAACAACAAAATAAACTTTCTTCTCAAGTGCTCATGCAACATTCTCCAGGACATATTATATCTTGGGTCACAAATCAAGCCTTGGTAAATTTAAGAGAACTGAAATCACATCAAGTATCTTTTCTGACCACGCTATGAGACTAGGTATCAATTACAGGAAAAAATCTGTAAAAACTACAAACACATGGAGGGTAAACAATACACTACTAAATAACCAAGAGATCACTGAAGAAATCAAAGAGGAAATCAAAAAATACCTAGAAAAAAATGACAATGAAAACATGACCCCAAACCTATGGTATGCAGCAAAAGCAGTTCCAAAAGTGAAGTTTCTAGCAATACAATCCTACCTCAAGAAACAAGAAACATCTCAAATAAACAACCTAACCTTACACCGAAAGCAATTAGAGAAAGAAGAAGAAAGAAAAAAAACCCAAAGTTAGCAGTAGGAAATATCATAAAGATCAGATCAGAAATACATGAAAAAGAAATGAAGGAAACAAAAGCAAAGATCAAAAAACTAAAAGCTGGTTCTTTGAGAAGATAAACAAAATTGATAAACCATTAGCCATTTCTCATTAAGTAAAAAAGGCAGAAGACTCAAATCAATAGGATTAGAAATGAAAAAGGACAGGTAACAACAGACACTGCATAAATACAAAGGATCATGAGAGATTACTACAAGCAACTATATGCCAATAAAATGGACAACATGGAAGAAATGGACAAATTCTTAGAAAAGCACAACCTTCCGAGACTGAAGCAGGAAGAAATCGAAAATATAAGCAGTCCACTCACAATCACTGAAATTGAGACTGTGATTAAAAATCTTCCAACAAAAAAGCCCAGGACCAGAAGGCTTCACAGGCAAATTCTATCAAACATTTAGAGAAGAGTTAGCACCTATATTCTCAAACTTTTCCAAAATTTTGAGGGAGATTTTGGAGGAAGGAACAGAGGGAGGAACACTCCCAAAACTCAATCTACAAGGGCACAATCACCCTGATATCAAAAACCAGACAAAGATATCACAAAGAAAGAAAACTACAGGCCAGTGTCACTGATGAACATAAATGCAAAAATACTCCACAAAATACTAGCAAACAGAAACCAACACCATATTAAAAGGATCATACACCGTGATCAAGTGGGGAACACACCCAAACTCAGAGGGAGGAACACTCCTAAACTCATTCTACGAGGCCACCATCACCCTGATATCAAAAACCAAAGATATGACAAAGAAAGAAAACTACAGGCCAATATCACTGATGAACATAAATGCAAAAATCCTCAACAAAATACAAGCAAAAAGAATCCAACACCATATTAAAAGGATCATACACTATGATCAAGTGGGGTTTATACCTGGAATGCAAGGATTCTTCAATATTCCCAAATCAATCAATGTGATAAACCATATTAACAAATTGAAGGAGAAAAACCAAATGATCATCTCAATAGATGTACAAAATGCTTTTGACAAAATTCCACACCGATTTATGATAAAAACCCTCCAGAAAGTAGTCATAGTGGGAACTTACCTCAACATAATAAAGGCCATACTTGACAAACCCACAGCCAACATCATTCTCAATGGTGAAAAATTGAAACCATTTCCTCTAAGATCAGGAATAAGACAAGGTTGTCAACTCTCACCACTATTATTCAACATAGTTTTGGAAGTTTTAGCCACAGCAATCAGAGAAGAAAAAGAAATAAAAGGAATACAAATCAGAAAAGAAGAAGTAAAGCTGTCACTGTTTGCAGATGACATGATAATATACATAGAGAATCCCAAACATGCTACCAGAAAACTACGAGATCCTAATCATTGATTGGTAAAGTAGCAGGATACAAAATTAATGCACGGAAATCTCTTGCATTCCTATACACTAATGATGAAAAGTCTGAAACAGAAATCAAGGAAACACTCTCATTTACCATTGCAACAAAAGAATAAAATACCTAGGGGTAAACCTACCTAAGGAGACAAAAGACCTCTATGCAGAAAGCTGTAAGACACTGATGAAGGAAATTAAAGATGATACAAACAGATGGAGAGATAGACCATGTTCTTGGTTTGGAAGAATCAACACCGTGAACATGACTATACTACCCAAAGCTATCTACAGATTCAACGCAATCTACAGATTCCAAAGCTATCTACAGATTCAATGCAATCCCTATCAAACTACCAATGACACTTTTCACAGAACTAGAACAAAAAATTTCACAATTTGTATGGACACACAAAAGACCCCAACTAGCCAAGGCAATCTTGAGAAAGAAAAACGAAGTAGGAGGAATCAGGCTCCCAGACTTCAGACTATGCTACACTAATCAAAACAGTATGGCACTGGCACAAAAACAGAAATATAGACCAGTGGAACAGGATAGAAAGCCCAGAGATAAACCCACGCACATATGGACACCTTATTTTTGATAAAGGAGGCAAGACTATACAGTGGAGAAAAGGCAGCCTCTTCAGTAAGTGGTGCTGGGAAAACTGGACAGGTACATGTAAAAGTATGAAATTAGAACATGCCCTGACACCATGCACAAAAATAAACTCAAAATGGATTAAAGACCTAAATGTAGGGCCAGACACTATCAAACTCTTAGAGGAAAACATAGGCAGAACCCTCCATGACATACAGCAAGATCCTTTTTGACCCATCTCCTTCAGAAATGGAAATAAAAACAAAAATAAACAAATGGGACCTAATGAAACTTAAAAGCATTTGCACAGCAAAGGAAACCATAAACAAGACAAAAAGACAACCCTCAGAATAGTAGAAGATATTTGCAAATGAAGCAACTGACAAAGGATTAACCTCCAAAATTTACAAGCAGCTCATGCAGCTCAATATCAACTAAACAACAACCCAATCCAAAAATAGGCAGAAGACTTAAATAGACATTTCTCCAAAGAAGATATACAGATTGCCAACAAACACATGAAAGGATGCTCAACATCATTAATCATTAGAGAAATGCAAATCAAAACTACAATGAGATATCATCTCACACCAGTCAGAATGGCAATCATCAAAAAATCTACAAACAATAAATGCTGGAGAGGGTGTGGAGAAAAGGGAACCCTCTTGCACTGTTGGTGGGAATGTAAATTGATACCGCCACTATGGAGAACAATATGGAGGTTTCTTAATAAACTAAAAATAGAACTACCATATGACCCAGCAATCCCACTACTGGGCATATACCCTGAGAAAACCATAATTCAAAAAGAGTCATGTACCACAATATTCATTGCAGCTCTATTTACAATAGCAAGGACATGGAAGCAACCTAAGTATCCATTGACATATGAATGGATAAAGAAGATGTGGCACATATATACCATGCAGTATTACTCAGCCATAGAAAGAAATGAAATTGAGTTATCTGTAGTGAGGTCGATGGACCTAGAGTCTGTCATACAGACTGAAGTAAGAAAGAGAAAAACAAATACCGTATGCTAACACATATATATGGAATCTTAAAAAAGAAATGGTTCTGAAGAACGTAGGGCAGGACAGGAATAAAGACACAGATGTAGAGAATGGACCTGAGGACACTTGAGGACTTGAGGGCAGCGGGAAAGGTAAGTTGGCATGAAGTGAGAGAGTGGCATGGACATATATACACTACCACATGTAAAATAGATAGCTAGTGGGAAGCAGCCACATAGCTCAGTGTTTTGTGACCACCTAGAGGGTTGCGATAGGGAGGGTGGGAGGGAGATGCAAGAGGGAGGAGATAAGGGGATATATGTATACGTAGAGCTGATTAACTTTGTTGTAAAGCAGAAACTGACACACCATTGTAAAGCAATTATACTCCAATAAGGATGTTTAAAAAAACCCCAAAACCTGTTGAGTTTCTATACAACAATGAGCTAGCAGAAAGAGAAATTAAGAAAACAGTCCCATTTACAATCACACATACCAAAAAAAAAAAAACAACCCAGGAATAAATTTTACCAAATTTGTGCAAGACTCCCACCGTTAAACTATAAGAGATATTTTTGAAAGAAATTGAAGAAGGCATCAAGAAATGAAAGATAGATATAAAAGGTTCATGAATTGGAAGAGTTAACATTGTTTTAATGTCCATATTACCTAAAGTAATCTACAGATCATTGCAATCCCTATCAAAATCATAAGGACATTTTTCACAAAAATACAATTAAAAAGTCTGAAATTTATATGAAACCACCAAGACCCCAAATAACCAAAAAGAACAAAGCTGGAGGTATCACACTCCCTGATTTAAACTATATTACAAAACCACCGTAATCACAACATCATGGTATTGGCAGGAAAACAGATATGTAGATCAATGGAACAGAATTGAGAGACCAAAAATAATCCCACAGATATAGGTACAATTAATTTTCAACAGAGAGCAAAGAATACACAATGTAGAGAAGACAGTCTTTTCAGTAAATGGAGCTGGGAAAACTGGACAGCCACATGCAAAATTTTTTAAATAATTAAAAATGAAGCTAGACCACTATCTCATACCACCCATAAAAGGCAACTCAAAGTGAATTAAAGAGTTGAATGTAAGACCTGGAACCTTAAAACTCTCGGAAGAAAATACAGGCAGTTATGCTCTTTGACACTGGTGTTGCAATACCTTTCAACATATGCTTCCTCAGGCAAGAGAAACAAAAACAAAATTAAACAAATGGGACTACATCAAACTGAAAAATCTTCTGCACAGCAAAGGAATGTATCAACAAAAGGAAACAACAACATACTGAATGGGAGAAGTTAGTCACAAATCAAATATCCGATATCCAAAATATATAAGGAATTTATACAACTCAAAAACAAAAAGACAACCCAATTAAAAATGGGCAGAGGACTTAGACATTTTTCCAAGGAAAACATACAGATGTTCAACATGAAAAGATATTCAATATCACTAATTATTGGGAAATCATTACTGAAACCACAATGAGATATCACCTGATGAACCTCTCAGAATGGCTATTATCAAAAAAAGGCAAGAAAAAACAAGTGTTGGCGAGAATGTGGATACAAGAGAACCCTCCTACACTGTTGGGGGGAGTATAAATTGGTGCAGGCACTATGGAAAACAGTATAAAAATTCCGCAAAAACTTAAGAATAGAACTAGCATATGATCCAGCTATCCCAATTCAGGGTATCTATCCAAAGAAAATGAAAACACTAATTCAAAAAGATACATGCACCCCAAATGTTCAGACCAGCATTATTCACAATAGCCAAGATATGGAAGCAACCCAAGTGTCCATTGACAGATGAATGGGTAAAGAATATGCGGTACATTTATACAATGGGATACCACTCAGCCATAAAAAAAAAAAAAAGGTGACCTTGCCATTTGCTACAACATGGATTGACCTAGAGAGAATTATGCTAAGTGAAATAAGTCAGTCAGAGACAGACAAATATCACATTGATTCGCTGACACGTAGAATGTGAGAATATTAAAAACAGATAAAAATAACAACTTAAAAATAAGTGAACAAAGCAAAGAAAAACAAATATGTAGATACAAGCAACAGAGTAGTGACTCCCAGAGGGGAAGAAGTTGTGAGGGGAGGATAAAATGGGTATAGAGGTTCAACTTTATGGTGAGAAATGGAAACAAAATTTTTGGTGGTGAGCATGCTATAGGGTATATAGTAGAAATACAATGTTGTATACATGAAATTTATGGAATGTTATAAAGCAATGTTACTGCAATTTTGAAAAAAACCCTAAAATTAAAAAACAAAATAAATGAATATTAAAAAGCTGGAATTTACATAAAATGGAATATTATTCAGGCTTAAAAAGAAAAGGAGTTCATAAATATGCTACATGTATGAAACTTGAGAACATGACAATGAAATAAGTCATACACAAAAGGACAAATGTTGTATGATTCCACTTACATAAAGTATCTAGAATAGGGGAATTCATGAAGACAGACAATAGAATAGAAAATAATACAGAGGAGGGAGGAAAGGGAAATTATTGCATAATGAATGCAGAGTTTCTGTTTGGAATGATAAAATGTTCTGGAAATAGTGGTAATGATTGTATGAAATAACATTCATATTTTATGGCAAGACAAGAAAAACTTAAAAATATAAAATTCTTCTCTGCCCTTTGGCCTCCTCTCTCCCCCACTGTGCATCATATATCTGCATTATGCATCAACCAAACTTCCGCATCAGCAGAAATACCTGCTTAACCATAAAGAGCAAGTGTGTTTTCTAGAAACCATAAATAGTAATTACAAGCTTGCCAATCTACAGAATGTTAATGTAAAAGTACAGTTTATAATTGCTTACTTCTTATTTTTGCTAGAAACTAGGCTTTAAGGTTAAGATTACATTATATATGTAACTAAAGCTACTAAACTAGTGGGGAAAACATTTCAGTATGGAAGGAAAATGGGAAGTGAGTTTTCAGAAGAAGAGGATACAAGGAATGGAAATGAATTTTGTAAAAGGAAAAAGAAGTGCTTTTGTCCTAGAGCTGGCTGTTTTTGAATGGAAAAGAGTGGGACAAGTTAATATGGGTACAGAAAGCTGTGAAACGTTTGTGAAGAAGGAACACTGAGAGAAGAGTTTTATGCATAGCCAGGATTGGCTAAGATTGTATTGAATTTAATAAGGTAAATGAATTTTGTTATTAAGAGTGCGCTGATGCAAGACATGAGTTTGGTTTTCTCTCTCCGCTGGGAAAACAGAGTTTTCTTAAAATATTGACCTGTTTCTCATAATAGATTGTGTGAGTTGCTTTGACTTTAAGTGATTCATTACAACCTTTGAGATCTCTTATTGTCCCTTTTGTTAAGTGAATGGGTATCGTTTCTTCAAACACCTGGTCAAATAGGATCATAGGTCATTGTGAATATTTGAAACTTCTTTGATATTTTTGACAAACTTCCCAAAGAGCAAATTCTACATGAAGTTCATTTGACCTCTAGCTAAACCCGGGACACCTCAAATATTTGTTTTCTCTCCATCTCAGAGAGAGGAATATTAAACTAATTAGGTTTATTTGGTATGTTATTACATGGGAACCATTGACAAATGGTGATAAAACTTCTTAGGTTATATTATTGAGTTGTACAGGTAAGTGTTATTAATATAGATAACCTAGAAATTATATGAAACTCCTGAATATCTGATATGTCCTTGCAAATGTTATCCATCATAATTCTAGTTATTATCTTAAACCGTTGTATGCCACAGCAATAGCCAATTTATGTCAATTGCATTGTAATTAGGTCTTTAACCTTGTCTTTTTAAGTCTTTCGTCATTCATAGACAGTGCTGTACTCTGACACTTTTGCAAAAAATGCTTCATCTTCAAGAGCATTCACAGAAAGGGCTTTCTGACAAGTACAGGTTTCTGATAACTTTCAGATCATACTGCTGAACTGGGTAAGAGATTAAAGAATTCAAATGGAAAACCTGTTGGCTTCTTACAACTATTAATAGCAGATAAAGATCAGTGATAAAACTGAGTAAACTGATGAGTATGGTTAATTTGGGGGATTCTGTCTGAAATATTACTGGTTTTTAATCTGTGTTTTCCAGGCATAAGGAAACCTATCCCCTTAAGATAATTATGATTTACAGCAATTTGGTAAATTATATCTTTTTAAGTAGAATTGAAATATTTACCTTTTCACTCTTTCTGATCCCTCCAGAATTTAGAAACTCTTAGGTTCCCAGGCATTTATCAAGTAAATAAGGAAGGCTGCCTCCCAAGGTATTCTGAGGACCTGGAGAAGAGAGGAATTGACTGAAACCTATCACCCAAATCTATAGATATTGCAGGCAGAATCTGTGACACCCCCTTGGGGTGACATTCCTTATCTTGATAGTTTTTTAAAAGTTCAATCTGAGATTCCTAATGAAAAGTGCCAGAACATCCAATTTAAAAGAGCTTATGTGGTCAATTAACCAGGTTTATTTTGCAAACAAATTAGGTGGAATATGGCTACATTTGGTAGAAATGATGGAAATTTTAGAGAAAAAAAGATTATGTTTCAGTGGACATTAAATTCTAGTTTTTGTTAACTGGGGTCTGTATTTACTGCCTAAGACTCACTTCCCAGAAGGCTCCTTATTGTTATGTTATTATTGTAAAGTTTACTTGAGTTTTTACTAAAAGGGCACTCTAAGTTTGTGTCTGAAGCTTACCACAGCAATCTAACTTTGGATGACAATTAGATGCCCCACGACCTGCAACCAGGAGACTACGCATACTGGAAATGACATCAGATAAAGGACTCTTTATAGCCATGTTGGAAGGAACCATATCAGGTCTCTCAGATGAACTACAACTCCCATTTCTGACACTCAACTTCAACTAACTGAGACCAGCACTACCAGACGAGGATCAGAAGAGGATGACATCTGAAGATGACCCAAGATGCCAGACCAGGCCTGTATATTAATTACTTTGATAATTACTTATACTTTTGCTTATGAATGAAACGTATTATTTCTTCCTTGGCCTCAATCATTTGCAAATGTGAAAAATAAGTCCAGTTGCTGGATTTGTGGCCAATTATCTATGTTCAACACTTCTGGATTACCCTGGTGGATTACACCTCTTCAGTGTTCAGACTGGCTAGCCCTACAGGATTTTATCTTAGAAGAAACTCTAGTGTTCACAGCCAATATCACTAAGCCAGTCAATGACACCTGTTCTGAACCTGGCCATAAATACTACTTTTCACTAGGTGTTAAATATTGGGTACCTCCTAATGGAACCCAGTGGATTTTTGGAACAAGTTTATGGCCTTGACTCTCCCCAACTTGGTTAGAAAGATGCACAGTTAGTACCCCTTGGGCCCAAGGTCACCTACAGGTAGCCTTGGAAACAGCTCCTGCCAATCTGTCTTTAATATGAGCATACTGGTTTCTATCACTTTTCCCACAGTATGACCATTTGACCATGATATTTGTTAACTCATCTTATGACATATGAAGAGTCAAATTTCCACTCTGAACAATCTTTTTCTCGGTTTAGGGTGAATACTAGGAAAATGGTTTGGTTCAGGAGGATTTGGGCTTAAATCTTTGCTAATGACATTGTTCATCCTACTGGCAATTTTAATTATAGCTTGTGGAACTTATAAGCTGATAGTTTCTTGCCTTTCACATTGTGTGTCACCTACTTGTACTAAGATAATGATATCTAAATGACTTGAAAGTATAAATCACACCTATAGTTGTCCATAAAATAATGGTCATATACAGTGCACATAAATGGAAAATTGGCTTAAGCCTTACTTTCACAACGTAGAATTGACTCTCAGTCCTTGCCAGACGTTCTGCCAGTAAAACCCAAAAAAAGGAGAAAACCAGGCTATTAGGACCCAGCATCAAGGAACATGAGAAACCCAGAGCAAGTAAGCAACCACCCTGGCATCAAGGGACCAAATATTTGATTACCTAATGCTTTCTATCAAAAGATTTATAACCAAAAGGGAGAAATTGTGAAATAAAATTCATATTTTATGGAAAGATAATAAAAATTTAAACATAAAAAATGTTTTCCGCCCTTTGGTATCCTTTCTCCCCTCTACTGCGCATTGTGTGTCGGTATTATGCACCTCCCCAAGCAGAAATACCTGCTCAACCATAAATAGTGACATCCTTTTAGCACCAACAAGACAGTTCCTTAAAAAAATAACATTCCTTCTTAATCTTGTAATGGTCCACAATGACCCATGACCCACTACATGATACACAGAGGAGGATACATGTGACCACAAAGGTAGAGACTAGAGTGAGGTATCCACATGTTCAGGAATACCTACAGCAGCAGAAGCAGGAAGAGGCAAGAAACATATTTTCCTTTAGAGCACCCTGCTTGCTTTTAGACCCTGGCCTCCAGAATTCTGAGAGAATAAATTTCTGTTGTTTACGTACAAAGTTTATGACAATTTGTTATAGAAGCCCCTGGAAATTAATAATATATCACCCATGTGATTCATAAAGTCTCACTCACCACTCAGTTGCTAGAATATGATGACAAGAACAAGGCACAAATGAAAATGTCTCTTCCTAACTTCTCTCTCAGAAAGTATAATTGAAAGAATTAAGGGCAAGGGGAGAGTAGATGGAGGATTTTAGAAATTAGCATTTGTGACTGTTGGGATTTTCACTGTCCTTTCAAAATGAAAAAGAAATAGCTGTAAGGCTAGCAGCCTGCACCTATAATACACCAATTAGAAAGTGTGGTCTCAGAAAATACAGTGGGTTTAAACAGTTTGATCCACCTAAAGGTGTTCTTGCCCATGGAAGGGGACACTACTATTGACAATCACGAATAGTAGACATCCCTCAGGTTAAAACTCATTTTCTTTCCTATTTTCTACCTGAAAGCCTACGCCAGAATGCTTCCCTCTAATAAGCCTGTCTTGAGTAATGCCTCTTTGATTGGATTATATCCATGTTCTTCAGTAGAGAACAAGATCCTTTACTTCATTATACTTGTTTGAACTTACTTTGAGCCTTCTCCAATTCTAAGTCAAAATAGATTCTCAGTTAAGTGATGATTTAGTCAATGATGCTTTGAAAAAAATGACTTGTTAATGTTTACAGATGACAACTCTATCATAACATTCTCTCAAAACTCTAACCTCCCACCAAAAAAAAAAAAATCTCCTATATCTATAAAAGTCAGTTTTTACTTCCTTATCTTCATGCTGGAAATAGTATCAAAAGATCAGGCATTTGCCTAAAGCAGACCTGAAAATCTCTTGTAACTGTCACATCTGTATATTAAGCTGGTAAGGACTACACTATGGAATATGAACATAGAAGCTGTCTTCTATTTGTTTGTAGATTATGCCCTGGTCTGTAATAATAATTGTGTACAATAATTGTAATGTTTATAATTGTAACGATAATTTTAATAGCACTTATCACCATAAGAAACTGCACATCAACTCAAATGGAGGCATATCAAATCCAGCAGGCCCATTAATCATATGAAATGTCCAGTTTGATTTAAATCAAGTTTTTGAATGTCCAGCCCCTTTTGGTAGCAGTTCAAGAAAATTCAATGAATTATAAATAACAGATCTATAACCAAGAATATAACCCATGCTTAATAAAAGCATTAAACTGTGTGAGTCAAAAACTGACAGAACTGAAAGGAGAAATAGATGAATCCACTGTCATAAGTGTAGATTTCAACACACCCCTAACAGAAATGGACATCTCCAGCACGCTAAAAATCAGTAAGGACATAGTTGAACTCAACTACACCATCATTCAACTGGACATAACTGATATCTATATACTACCCCACCCAACAACAGCAAAATACACACTGTTCTCAAGTTTATGTGGAACATTCATCACATACACACACACACACACACACACACACAGACACACACCACATTCTGGGACATAAAACACACCTTAACAAACTTTAAAAAATAGAAATCATACAAGGTCTGCTCTCACCACAATGGAATTTAACTAGAAATCAACAACAGAAAGACAGCTGGAAAATCTCAAGATACTTGGGAGATAAAACAGCATGGATCAATAGAGAAGTCTCAAGGGAAACTAAAAATATTTTGAATTAAATGAAAATTAAAACACAACTTATCAAAATACCCTTTATGGAATATAACAAAAGCAGCACTTAGAGGAGAATTTATAGTATTAGAAAAGAAGAACAATCTAAAATCAATCATCTATATTTGCATCTTAGAAAACTAGAAAAAGAGCATATTAAATCCAAAGAAAGCAGAAAAGTAATAGTAGAGCAGAAATCAAGGAAAATGAAAACAAGAACTCAAGACAGAAAATCAGTGAAACCAAAATCCTGGTTTTTTTTTTTTAAAAAGATCAGTAAAATTAATAAGCCTCTAACCAGGCTAACTAACAAAAGAAGAGAAAAGACAAAACTAACAAATGTCAGAAACAAAAGAGGGGACTCTTCACTAAAGATCCCAGGGGCATTAAAAGGATAGTTAAGCAGCACTTGAACAATTCTATCCCCATCAATTTGAAAACGTAGATGAAACGGACCAATTGCTGAAAAACAGAATGCTTATGCACACAACAGGAAAACAAACAACATGAATAGGCCTATATCTATTTTAAAAATTGAATCGCTAATTAATAATCTTCCAAACCCGGAAGCAGTGGGTCCAGATGAGATCACTGGTAAATTCTACCACACATTTAAGGAAGAAATTATACTAACGCTCTACAATGTCTTTCAGAGAATAGAAGCAGAAGGAATACATTTGAACTCATTTTATGTGGCCAACATTACCCTAATACCAAAACCAAAGACATCACATGAAAGATATCTACAAAAGATATCCTAATAATTCTCATAAACAAAAATCCTCAACACAAAACATTAGTAGGGCTTCCCTGGTGCCGCAGTGGTTGAGAGTCTGCCTGCCAATGCAGGGGACACGGGTTCGAGCCCTGGTCTGGGAAGATCCCACGTGCCGCGGAGCAGCTGGGCCCGTGAGCCACAATTACTGAGCCCGCGCGTCTGGAGCCTGTGCTCTGCAAGGAGAGGCCGCGATAGTGAGAGGCCTGTGCACCGCGATGAAGAGTGGTCCCCTCTTGCCACAACTAGAGAAAGCCCTCGCACAGACACGAAGACCCAACACAGCCATAAATCAATAAAAAAACAAATACTTAAAAAAAAAAAAAGTCTAAAAGAAAAAAAAAAAAGAAAAGAAAATTAGTAAATCAAATTCTACAATGTATAAGAAGAATTATACACTGCAACCAAGTGAGATTTATCTCAGGTATAGAAAGTTGCTTCAATGTTTGAAAATCAATTAATGTAATCCATCACATCAACAGGTTAAAGCAGAAAAATCACATGATCATATCAATAGATGCAGTAAAAATATTTGAAAAAAATCTAACATCCTTTCATAATAAAAAATCTCAGTAGATTAAGAATAGAGAGGTACTTCCTCAATTAGACAAGGAAGATCTAATGTCATACTTAACTGTGAGAATCTCAAAGCTTTCCCAGTAAGATCAGGAACCAAACATGAAAATCCCTTATTAGCAGTGCTTTTCAACATTGTGCTGGACTTCCTAGCTAATGCAACAACACAACAAAAGGATATAAAAGGCATACACATAAGGAAAGAAGAAATAAAATCATCTTTCCTCACAGATGACATGCTCATCCAAGTAGAAAATATGAAAGAACTGAGAAAAAAAAAAAAAAAAAAAACCTCCTAGAACTAATAAGCAAGTATAGCAAGGTTGCAGCGACAAGTTAATATACCAAAGTAAATAGCTTTTGTATATACCAGTAAGAACAAGTGGAATTTGAAATTTAAAATACAATGCCATTTACATTAGAACCCCCAAAATTAAATACTTAGGCATAAGCCTAACAAAATATGTGCAAGATCCTCGGGAGGAAAACTATAAAACTCTGATGTACAAATCAAAGAAAAACTAAGTGGAGGGATCCTCCATACTGAATAGAAAGGCTCAATATTGTCAAGATGCCTGTTCTTCCCAACTTAATCTAATGCAATTCCAATAAAAATCCCAGCAACTTATTTTGTGGATATCAGCAAACTGATTCTAACATTTAAATGGAGAGGAAACACACCCAGAACAGCTAACACAATAATATAGACGATTAAATTCAGAAGAATGACACTATCTAACTTCAATGTTAACTACAAAGCTACAGTAATCAACACAGTGTGGTATTGGTGAAAGAAAAGAGATAGAATAGGAACAGATCTATGGAACAGAGAGTCCAGAAGTAAACCCTGATCTTTGACAAAGAAGCAAAATCAATACAATGAAGAAAAATAGTGTGTTCAACAAATGGTGCTGAAACAACTGGACACCTACATGTCAAAAAAAAAAAAAAAAAAAGAATGTAGATACAGCCCTTAACACCTGCCACAAAAATTAATTCAAATTGAATCACAGATCTAAATATAAAACAAAATTATAAAATTCCTAGACAATAACACAGAAGAAAATCTAAAAGACCTTGGGTTTGGTGTTAGGAGGAGAAAAGCTCAGGGAGATGAAATGTCCTGCAAACAAGGATCTCTTATCAGCAGTAATGTATCAGCATCTGTGTTTGTTTAAAATATTGAGAGACAGAGAGAGGGAGAGATTTTTGCTTTCTTGCAGAACGTTCAGAGCAAATTTCAGCACCCAGATCTTCAACAGAAAACCTTATGGAGCTTCTTGAGGTGTGAGCGGGAGTTAAGGGAAGAATTTCCTGCCAGAACTGGAAGTTCTAATGATAACTGACATTGGATTATTATTTTAAAGGAAAAGAGAAACTGCTACACACTGAAATGACACAAGTGATCACAGTGGTATTTATGCTGAGTCCTGGAATTTCAAGTACATTAATGGGCTTCAGCAGTTTGCAGAGTAGGGACCCTGACCAGCAGCAGCACCTGGGAGCTGGTTAGAAATACACATCTCTCCCAGATCGGAGGAATCAGTAACTGCAATGGGGCCCTGGCACTCTGCATTTAACCTGGAAGTTTAATCCTCTGGGGGATTCTGATGCCCACTCACGTTTGAGAACCACTGAGTGCCTTTAAAAACCACCAGCAGAAATGATCTCTAGCCTCAAACACTTATTCTTCCCTACTGATTACCCCTCACCATGTGCAAGACACTCTCCTTACCCTCAGCTACAATCAAAGCTAAGGAGGATACATCTTGCCAGCTACCAATTCTCTGGGTCAATATGCAAATGTATCCCTTGTAAAGCCCTGTGTCTTAGTTGCCAGAACAGCAGGAAGGAAGTCAAATGAATAAAAATTGCTCATTTGGCTATTCACGGACAGCCAGTGCAAGGTTTCTCAGCCTGAGCATTATTGAGTTTGGGCACATGATAATATAATTCTTTGTCTTTGGGGGCTGCCCTGTTCATTGATCATATGTTTAGCAGCATCCCTGGCCTCTATGTACTAGATATGTCAGTAGAGCCACACAACAGACATTGCCGCAGGGGACAAAAACACCTTTGTTGAGAACACTGGGTTAAACCAAGCGAGCTGGCTCTGGAAAGTAAACTACATTGGATAGTTAAGACTATGAATTCTATAAAGGCCTAAACTATACACAGTGCCAATATCCCACAACACTTACCCACCTCCTATCTCCAGCCTATGGAAATAGAATATAGGCAGACAACCCCAGATTTCAGGCTACATTGACAGAGCCAATCCGTTTTTCTACCCAAATTTAGGCATGTCTGTAATCCAAAAGAATGACCCTCAGTTTGCTATACCTCTCAAAATGTTATAATCTTTCGATCTGCTGCTCAAGATTTTCATTTTTGTTTTCACAACATGTGATTAAAACAAAGAAAAAGTTTATTGGGTTATAAAATGCCATGGAGTCATCACAACTCTTAGTTCACAGATAACATTTGTTTTGAAAATGTGAATCTGTACAACTAAATTAACAAAATTAACAGAAAATTTAAGCATAATATAAATTTACCATTTGCTTATGTGATTTCTGAATGCATATAACGACACCCGTCTGAGCCCAGTGGCACAAAAATACACAAAACGCACACCTGTCCATGTCATACATCTATAAGCTACCTCAGCTCATGCATATGCTAAGAGCCAAACATCTCTTCACAGTAAATCACAGTAACCCAGCGCTTTGATGCCTACTTCTACAAAATTTGTCAGGTCTTCCTTAATGTAAAGAATGACATATTTATTATAATATTTATGTCTTTCTTATCCATTAAATGTGTAAAACTGTGTCATTTCTTTTAGTAGGGTTGCATCTTGTGTGTGTGTCAACCAAGTTTGAGCGTTGTGCGTCTAACCCCATTTCTTTCATTAGCCCTGAGATTTTCGTTGCTCGTTTCTGCAGAAAGCCATGACTTGGAAGACGGGTATGCCAGTTCAGAGTCTGAACCTCTTCTGGCGCCAGAACCAGGGCACTGGAAAAGCAGCCAAAGCCCCTCCCCGTTGGCTCCTCCCCTCGGGACTCAACCTTCAACCTCAGGGCAGAGACAGCAGCCCCACCTGGAAGCCTGCGTCCCACGCTCGCCGGCAACTCCTCCTCCTGGGCTCCCCTGCTGACATCTCTTCCGAGCACTGCCACCCACCCCCCTGCCCCGGTCCCCGCCAGTCCCGCAAGGGCTGAGCCCGCGTGCCCTTCATCTTGTTCCCCCCAGGGTCCCGCCGCTCACCCGCTCCGCGTCACCAGGCACTGGCGGAGCCCCAGCTTCCGGAAAATGTCCACCACCGTCTCCATGGGGGTGTGGTCCGTGACGGTGAAAGGGCTGAGGTTCAGGACGCGCCGCAGCTTCAGGGGCTGCGGGCTGTTGGCTGGCAGCTCGGGGGGCTCCTCGGTGAAGTACATGACCGAGTCGCTCACGATGCCCTCCTGCCTCTGTCTGGCGTTCTCTGGAATGGGCGAGCAGGACGGTGAGCCCCACGAGACTCCCTTGCGGGGTCCCTTCCCCCACCCCATCCCACCCCATCCCACAGCAACACACGACTTCCCTCCCCCAGCAGCCTAGAATCCCACAGAGGAGGGGCGCAGCAGGCAGACTCCACATTCTTAACTTGGGGCTTCAGCCAAACATCTGTGAAATTGGCATCTCCCTCTCTCAAGCTAATGCTGTGCGAGACCCCCCTGCTGTGAGCCGATCATTCACTGCCAAAGTCTTGCAACGCGGGCCTGACCAGGCTACTTCCTTTAGGGAAATGCACTGCTTCTGCCTGGACGTCAGGGCACCCAGCTGGCCCAGGGCCTGCCACCCTTGTTTCCTGACACACCTTCACCTCATCAGGGGCCGAGGTTTGACGTGAAAAGGAACCTCACTTAGCTGCCCAATGACCTTAATACATGGTTTGGTTTTTTTTTTTTTTTTTTACAAACTAACGTATAACTGGCTCAGATGGTATTATAAATCCTGAAAGGAACAAGAAACCAAGAGGACCATCCTAGGCTCACAGCCCAGAAACGCAGCTCAGTCTAATCATGATTTTTGGGACCCAAGAAATAACCCTAGAAAAAGTATATTTTACCCCTTTTAATCTCCTTTTTTGTGAATTTCTCAAAGAAATTAGAACTGCTGTGGTTACAATTAGCCAATTTCTGTCTACAGAGAATATCATGTGAAAGAAAGCTAAAATAAAATATGCTAACAGGAACTCATATACCTAAATGAAGTGCTAGAAACCAGGCTATTTAGATTCATACATGAAGTAGATTCATGAGTAGACGTATCTCCAAGGCAAATTTCCTTTGGTAAAAAATTTAATCTCTGTTTTAGACCATGTGAGGAATTAGGGAAAATGTACAGTGAGGCTTACCTTAAAATGGATCCTGATTTCTACAATTTTTGCTTTCTCAAAGACTACTGTTCATCTATATTGTTCATTTTTAAAAAATTCCAACTGCCTGTTCTGAAGTGATTTATTGCAATAGAGTACTCTAATGGAAAGCTGGAAGCTGGTGAATGGAAGAAGAGCCAACAGGAAAGCTCTTCACATCTTTCTACTAGGGTGAACCATCTATTCCTTGTTTGGACAAGAAATCTTTATCAGTCACCAGAATGGCTGCAACAAACTCAAGGATATAAGTTCACAGAGGGCAGAGCCTGACTACTGTCACCCCAGCTTCCCTGGAAGCTGTGCTCCCAGCTTCCGGGACAGCACCAGCACATAGTGGATGCTACCAGCAAGAAATATTTCCTGTGCAAGAGGGTAAACCAAGCCCTCACCCAGGGCGTGATCCAGTGCTACTAGAGTATAGACTCCCAGACCCCAGGGACTCATGGGAGCCTGCCTGTGTAAGAAAAGAAGAAGGAGTGTAGGAAGGAAGGAAGAAAGGAAGGAAAGAAGGGAGGGAGGGAAGGAGTGAGGGGGAGGGATGAAAGAAAAGAAGATGGCCCAACATTTACATGTGTAAAAGACCCAAAAAACAAGAGGAAAATACACCAAATATTAACAATGGCCTTCTGTGGTGTTGAGAATATGGGTAAATTTTTTTATTTTCCCATTTGCTATTGATTTCCCCAGTATTCTATGCATATTAGTTTTACTTCAAAAATGTAACAAACTTCATATTTGTTGTAAAGATCAAGTGGTTAAACTGTTTTTAAAATTGTTGTTAGTATTGGGGGTCTGCTGTTCTATTCTACCACAACTACTCTCAGTGGCTGCAGCTCCTGAAAAATGATGTACCCTTTACGAGCGCCTGTTACGGTCATTCAACCTGACATTCCACTTGTTAGCAGCAGTACGATCATAATGCCAGGTGCAAGGAGGGTAATGAGGAAAGTGTTGATAAAGTGAATTCCACAAACTATGATAGGCCAAGAAATTTTAAAAGACTGGAAATAATCACATATCCAGTAAGTGATTACAATGGCCTTAGAGCAATGGTTCTCAACTGGGAGTAATTCTGCCTGCACCCTCAGGGGACATTTCTCAGTATCTGGAAACATTATTGACTGTCGCTACTGACAGGAGGCTGTTACTGATATGTGGTGGTAGAGACCAGGGATGCTGATCACACAATGAACAGGGCAGCCCCCTCACAACAGAGAATTATTTGACTTTAAATGCCAAAGAAGCCATGGTTGAAAAACCCTATTTTAGAGTAATTATGTTTTTAAGGAGGTAATACTAATCCTGTGAATTTTAATTGCTTCCATAAAACAGATGTAATTAATAAGGAAGTTTTAACAGTGAAAAACCAGAAGAAGCCACAGTCGTGGTCAGTACAAAAACAGTATGATAAAATGGTAAATAATACTTAGAATAAAAAGCAGATTATTTTGTGACAAGTTATAGTTCAGTAAGGCATAGAGAAGTCCCTCTGCATATGTTTTAATATCCCCAGCAGAAACAAGCAGGGAATCTGACAATTCTCCATGGCTTATTATGTAATTAACCTCTCAGACAGAAACATCTTTAGCCCTAAATAATTATCCAACAGATCTGACATTTATGTTGTTGTTCAGTCATGATACAGAGCTCTTTCAACTTGCCAGAAGATACCCTAGTATCTTACACCAGTAAGAAAACAAAGAGTTTCTTTAACTCTTCTCCCATAACTCTGCTTTTCCATTCCCACTGGGTCTTCTTTGAGTCCTTATTTTGATAAAATCTTTGATGAAGATAATTTTAAAATATTACAAAGCTGTTTATAAACTTTTTTTAACATTGGCAAGAAGTTTCAGAAATTCAAAGGGAGAGCCTTAGAAATAGTTAACAAAGAACAGGGATAAGCAAAGGGTTGTCTGCACAGTGTATATTCCCAGTGGAGCATTTCACCATTATACCTCGACAAGCCCCAGTGGCAAAATTCATAAATACTCTTGAAGATGACATATAGAGTAAAATCAAGTGCACACATAAGCCATGTCAAGGTAGGCTACAGCCTACCTTGAAATGATGGGATAGCGAGCAGGATCTCATTTGCTGGTCCCTGCCCCTTCTCCACCTGGAGAAAACACTCTAAGAGTCACTGCTCCTCCCTGCCTGGGCCTCCAAAGACTCACACCCAGGCCTCTGTCTGTGGAATCCTCCTACCTCCCGCTCCCCCTCCAAGGCGCTCATCCCTGGGCCAACGGGAGCCCCGGGCTTCTCCGAGCCGCCCGTGTCGGGAACATCCCAGCTGGGCCTCATCCCCTCTCCGCTCTCCCAACTCAGCAGCCTGCCCCTCAGCCCAGCTGATCCAGTCAGCGCACGAGGAGGAAAAGCATCCCACGGAACTGACTGGACCCACGCGGGCCTCTAACTGATGGCGCCGGACATAGAGTCGCGAAGTGAAGGGCTTGAGCGGCGCCGAGGGAGGCGCCTGAGGCCGAGAGCTCAGCATCTGGGTCGGTCAGCCTGCCTGCAAGTCCGTCTCCGCGACCGGCCTGCCCGGCCAGCCCGCGCTCTCCCACCTCGTCCTGCTCAGCTTCGCCCAGGAAGTCCCTAAAGGGCGGAGCGCGTGTCTCCTGGCGGGAGGGGCCCAGGGGGCTGCTTGCAAACGTGGTGCTCGGTGTCCAGCCAAGAATGCCTCCGACGGGACACTGTCC
The DNA here is from genome assembly GCF_965194825.1 of Balaenoptera physalus. NCBI lineage: Eukaryota > Metazoa > Chordata > Mammalia > Artiodactyla > Balaenopteridae > Balaenoptera > Balaenoptera physalus. Next base: position 15,205,775 of record NC_138904.1, on the reverse strand, counting down.
CTCACGGTGTGACCTGGGGGCAGCAGCAGCAGCAGCACTAAGAGGGAGCTCGGGAGAAATGCAGAGTCTCGGGTCCCACCCCAGACCGACTGCATTCTGGCCAGACGCCCACGTGAAACGAATAAGCATTAAAGCGTGAGAGACCCTGGCCTGAAGCCCTCCGACCCTCGTCCACTCTCTCGAACCTCTTTGAGAATGTCGGGGCACAGGGGTGCCGTTCGTCTCCGTGAAGCGTGAGCCTCCCTGCTTTACTCACTTAGGGCGAGAATCAGCTCCCTCCTCTGGGCGAACCCGATGAGGCGCTCCGAGTCACTGGGGACGACCACGGGGAAGCCATCGTAGTCGGTCTCCTTGATGAGCGTCTCCACGTCCTCAACGGTCATGCTGTCCTGGGTGAGCACGGACAGCGGCGGCTCCCCCCGCCGTGGCCGCATGACGTGGGTGGCCAGCGTGCGGTGGGTGACCTCGTCCTTCACGTCCAGGAATGGGTACCCATTTAAGTGGATGTGGGCCTCGTAGATGCCTTCCTTCCCAAAGGCATCAGCCACCCACTTGCTGGTCACGGCCGCCGCCATCAGGGGCACGATGTACTCAAGACCACCCGTCAATTCAAACATGATGACCACCAACGACACCGTCATCCTGGTAACTCCACCTGCAACCAAAGGGAGGAATGAAATTGCAGGACTCGACCCCACACCCGCGAGAGGACATGAACTGTGCAAACTGACAAGCCGGCTCTACCCTCCCGGCACCTGTTCCGCGGAGACAGTCCTACACGGCGCCCAGGCTCAGACCTCTAGGATAGAGGCCAGTCTTGGTAAACACAGCCTCGCATCAGGAGCCGTAAGTCACATCTCACTGAGGGGCTCTTCTCCCGTGAGGGACAGCAAGTTGTCTATTCACCCAGGACCCGCCTTGCTTTTTGGTGAGTGGAGCCTATGTGGGCTCTGCAGGTTTCTGACTCAGCAAGCATCGCTCTCTACCAGAACCCCTCGAGCTGGAAAATTGTAGAGACTTTTAGGGGCTACAGACAGGAGACAGACCCACCCTTGCGTCCCTTGGTATTCAAGGGAAGAATCCATATCGACTCCCCATCTGCCCGTGAGCTTAAACCAGGGTTTCTGGACCTCAGCACGAGGAACATTTGAGGCCGGATCATTCTCCGTTGGGCGTGGGGGAGGAGTGTCCTGTGCACTGCAGGATGTTTAGCAGCACCCCTGCCCCACCCACTACTGTAGACGGTACAGCTGCAAGATGGTGGAGACCCCATCAGCCTGAGTCCCCGGATGACTGAGCGGAGAAAAGCCCTCTGCTACTCACATTACACACACACACACACACACACACACACACACACACACACACTCGGTACCTAGGCAGGCAGCGGCTCCCACCATGGCGTAGAGCCCTGGGGTGACGCAGTCTGCTCCGGGCCTGCACCAATTCCTGAAGATGATCCAGTCATGGTGATGGTAAGCCAGTTGCTCCATGCCAATTCCCACCATCCTGCCTGCCATGGCCCCCACAGCCATGCTGGGGATGAAGAGACCGGACGGGATCTGCGGGGAGTGCAGGGGAAAGCAGCATGAGGGAAGGGGGCCCCCGTTCCCGCTGCCCCACCACCAGGAAAGTCAGGCCCCCTCGACAAGCTTGCATTTTGCTTTGGTCTTCAAAGGAGGGGCAACGCTTCAAAACATGGGTCAGCTGGGAAACCATGGGACCAGTGATTTCACCTGCTTGGTCGTATCTACTGTGACTTGGAGAGAATGCAATTTTACACTTTCATTTCCTCGCCTTCAAAAGCTGGCCTGGTTTGCCTGCTGTGGATTAAAGAATCTCAGAGAGAGATGGGGGGCAGGTCTGTCTTCCTAACAAAGTCCATTTTCCGAAAAGTATTCTGAATATTTTCAAGCCAGGCTAGATGCAGCAAAGAAATAAGACCATGGAAACTGAAAGGTCTAGGTAATAGCGTGTTTTATATTTTGCTGTGTGAAAAACATGTTCATTTCTCTAGTGATCAGACATTTGCTACAGAGCAGACTTGACTCTGTTCGTGGAGACTGCATGTGACCGCCGATCCTGACCGGGAGCTGCATTTATGTCACCCCTACCCCACCCCTGCCCCCCAGCTGTCATCAAGCTGAGGATGCAAGTGGATCTTTACCCAAATTCGAGTTAAGTTTGGATCCTCGGGTGTGATTTCTACAGTGTGAGACATTCCTGAGGAAATTGTTCCTTTCTGAGCACCCCTTATCCCCCTCATCTTTTAATCCCCTGTAACTTCAAAGCAGACTTCTCCCAGCAGGCACCAGAAGAAAATAAATCCCTTTGCATCAGAGACAGCCACCTATTTAATACCGTTTATCCTTCCTTGTTCTTAAGGCAAAAATTCAGGTTTGTGTTTGACCACTGCACCCAAGTACACAGATCCTCAGACTTTTTTTTAATATTTATTTTTTTGGCTGTGTCAGGTCTTAGTTGCGGTATGTGGGACCTTTCGTTGCTGCGTGCAGGCTTCTCTCTAGTTGTGGCATGGGGACTCCTGATCGCGTGGGCTCTGTAGTCTGCAGCAGGCGGGTTTAGTTGCCCCTCGGTATGTGGGATCTTAGTTACCACTAGGGATTGAACCTGTGTCGCCTGCACTGCAAGGTGGATTCTCAACCACTGGACCACCAGGGAAGTCCCTAGACTTTTTTTTTTTTTTTTTTTTTTAATTCGTAAGAATACCACAAAAAGCAACAGTCATGGAACACAAGGGGGTTCTGGAGGGTTGCCAGCGTTCTGCTCCTGGTCCTGGGTGCTGGTCACACAAGTGTGTATGTTTTGTGAGAATTCCCCAAGCTGTACACGTCTCCATATGAATGATATACTCCAAGCCTTAGCTTCTTCACTGGTAAAATGGGGTTATAAATCTCTATTCCATAGGCTTGCTGTTTATCAAAAGCGTTGTTTCTTGTTGATTAAAAGGATGTCAAGTGCCCTGCTCATGAGAACGTTCAGTAAAGGTCACCTCCCCTTTTCCCCCCGTCACAATCTTATTCTGGGGACTCGGGTGCTATCCCCAGAAGGACAGAGGTTGCCTCCCTCCCCTGACACCTTCCCTCCCCTTCACCTACCTTCATGCCAAAGGTAAATATGGTAATGACGATTTTGAAGATCAGCGCCAGCGCCAGCTGCCACATGGCCGTGCAAACGCCGACCCCGGCCGGCCGGTGGGGGATGTCGTCCACGGGCCGCGTCATGTTGGGGTCATTGATGTAGTCACAGAGCTGGGAGGACTCGAGGGCCCCGCAGTCATTGAAGAGCTCGGATATGAGCTCGCTCGTGCTGCGGCGCGTGTAGGGGTTGGGGTAGGCGACGATGGCAGTGATGGCGGTCACCGCGATGACCTCCAGCACCGGGTACTTCCCCAGCTTGGTGGTTTTGCGCCTCCTGCACCAGGCGATGTTGCAGCGGATGAAGAGGGTTCCCCACAGGCCCCCAAAGACCCCAAGCAGGATGAAGGGGAAGAGCCCGGCCATGTACCAGGGCGTGTGATACTCCACGTAGAAGAGGACGAGGCGGCTGTTCCCAAAGGGATTGATGGGTCGCAGCGTGAAGGCTGCCACCAGGGCCGCAAAGAAGGACCGCCACAAGGTCTTTAAGGGAAAGTAGTAGCTGACCTGCGACCAAGCAACAGGTGGAAAATCAGAGACCGGCGGCAGAAAGAGCCGCCCAGAGCCCCAGACCCACCTGCTGGCACAGGCCATAAAGTCACACTCAAGACCAAAGACGGGCGGTACTCACTTCCTCAACCTACGTGTGAGGATGGCCCAAATGCACTAACAAAGATAGTTAAAGGACTCTATGTCTACAATTGGAACGGACACTAGTCAAGGTGTGTTTGCGCTATTTTTTAAGACAAATGAGAACACTTCATCATCATTCTGTTTATAGCACAGAGACCCTCCTAAAAGAAAAGAAACCTCTGATTTGATTCTCCAGGCAACAGATCATGGGTTGAAACCCCTGGCCCAGCAGATGTATCTGGAGGGCACATGAGTTAAGAATGGTTTGTACGTTTTTAAATGGTTGGGGGAAGAGAGAATTATTTTGTGACACGTGAAATATTCAAAAGAACAAGACTTAGTGACAAGTGGTAATTACATAAATTTCAAACTTCAGCATCCATAGGGAAGGTCTCGTTGGAAGGCAGCCACGCCGTGCACGTGCGTGTTGTCTGCGGCGCCCTCCACGCTACAAGGGCAGAGCCCAGTGGTTGCGACCGAGCCCTGAGACCCGCAAAGCCTAAAATATTTGCTACCTGGCCCTTTACGGACAACGTGGGCCGACTGCTGGACTGGATCCATTTGGGTTGCAAAACATAAAAATGCTTCATTATGTTGTTTATGAAAACGAGAGGGGAGACTGCAAATCTCCCCCCAGAAATCACACTGGCAACTTTTAAAACAGGACTTGAAAACACGTATTTCATGGCGAACACTGCGGCTCCTTAATGAGCCGCAGGACTCTCTCAGCCCTCAGAGGGCTAGAGAGGGAAGCCTCCTGCCGCCCCGACCCCCGATGTGTTCCTCAGCGCTCAGAACCACGGGGCCCTCCGGTGCCCACGCTCACCTCTTCCAGACTGAAAAGCACACCCCCGATCGGAGCACCAAAGGCGACAGAGACCCCGGCAGCGGCCGCAGCTGACAGCACCTGCAAAGCAAAGAGCTCCCCGTCAGCCCGAGGCCTTTCCGGCAAATCAGCGGGTACTGGAGAGGCTGGAGAGGGCGGGAGGGCGCTTCATTCTGCACCTGCTCACCTCGCGCCTCTTGCCCTCGTTCTTGCTGTACTTGGAGAAGAGGCTGCTGAAGAAGTTGCCACAGCAGCATGCCACGTGCACCAGCGGCCCTTCCTTGCCAAGGCTCAGGCCCGAGGACACCACCAGCACCAGGGTGACAGTCTTGATCAGCAGGGTCCACTTGCCCAAGTAGCCCCTGACGATGAAGCCGCTCAGGATGGTCTTTATCTGAAACACAGGATGGAGAGCGATGGGGAGTGAGCCGCTTCAGCGCCACGGCTAGGAAAGTAACCTCTCCCTCCTCTGAGGAGCAGCTTTCAAACCGAGATTCGCTAAATCATATGGAAGACAGGCTGCTTTAGCTGTTAATTTAGCTATAATTTTATATTGAGAATTTGTATTAACGCCTAATTTTATATATTAATGGAACCCTGAAACAATTTCAATGCATAGTAAATCTTAATAATTCCAAGAGTAATGAGAGATCATAAAGAGGACTGAATAAGTAATTATCAGTCTCATTTTATTTATGGCATTTTATCATGTGCATTTTGCCCTCTGTTGTGTTGAAAAGACACGTGTATCTATTGATTTTAACTGTAAATTTTTCACTACTGAAAGATGGCCAAGATAAAGGAACATCTGGCCGGCTATGTGACAACGCAAATAGAACAAAATATCAATTTAACTTTAGATCCGGGTCGGCAAACTATGGCCCGTGGGCCAAATCCAGCCCACAGCCTGTTTTGTATGACCTACGAGCTAGGAGTGCTTTTAATGTTTTTAAATGTAATATGTAAACAAGACTACTAGCCTTTTAGTGAGACTAGTTCCTCAATTTTGCCTCTTGACTCACAAAGCCCAAAATATTGACTCTCTGCCCTTTATCGGAAAAGTCTGCCAACCCCTGACGCAGGCCAGGGGCATATGGGTGTTTACTGTCCAATTCTTTCAACTTTCCTGTATGTTTGAAAATATTCTTAATACAATATTGGAAAAAGAAGATGCTCAACATTCTAATAACGCACCCCTGGGGGATGTAAGGGTATCTGAATCCATGGCAACCCCTTCCCTTCCGTTGAATCTTGCCCTCTTGTCCTGAAAAGTACTTTGACTACAGGTAGAGCTGACTCGTGCACCACTTTCAGACCTGCGACGTTTTGTACACGCCAAATAATGGCTTTCTCCCTAAAGGTGCACGTGAATTTGCATAACGCTTTTAGAATTCAACGGGGTGTCAATCTCAGTGATTAACTTCATCTACTGGAGTCCTCTTCCCCCAAAACAGGGTTCTTCTGGATATGGAAGCATCTCCAATGGGTAAGTAACATTTTACCTTCAACCTCTCCCGCGACTGGCTGAAATGGAGTGAATGTTTACTGCCCAGCTAGCAATTTACAAGCCTGTAATCAGAGATTTATTAGACACTGAGTGAGTCAGCTAATGAAATTCATGGTCAGTATCCGTTTTCCCATTGTATAATACATAATGGGACAGCCTCAGCTCCTGTCACCGTCAGGATGTTTACATAACGTCAAAGAGCCTCCCAGTGGGCGCCAAGAGATCAGTTTCTCACGTAGCTATTACAATCCTTCTCCACCGGCACTCCGTGGCACCACCTGGAGAATCAGGCACCAGTGAGGACGAGGTATCCCCCCGCCCCGAGATCTGATGCAACTGGTCTGAGGTGTATCCTGGGCATAGGAGGTTTACAGCCTCCCCAGGTGATTCTAAAATGCAGTCCAGGTAGAGAAGCACTGCTCTCGTCCTGAGAAGAGCAGTACAGCTGTTCCTAATTCCTCTGTATTTAAGGGCGGTCCTGAAACGCTCTCTGGCATCATGTCACCTGTGATGATTTGGAGAGGGTTGTGAAGTGAACTAATCCTAGCAGTTTTACAGGGGGGTGACTGGACCATTTTCATCTCAGGAGTTCTTGATAGAGATCTGTTTCTTAATTCAAGGAGAAAGACCAACAGTGAGCGAGCGTGTGGGCATCTGTTCGAAAGCACTCACTAAGCTCCTTCCTAAAGGCAGACAAACTAGCAGTGGTTAAACTGGTCTTTAACTAGTGCTAGTGGGCCTATTTGAGCCTGTGCTCTGGGGATCTCAAATCCCTTTATTTAAGGGACGTTTTATTATGCCTGCCACAATCCTGCCCTTTTGTGTTGCCTAGAATAAAATTATCTACAATTTTTTGTCAGTTAGTTAATATGGATTTGGACCCCAGGGTACAGCTGAATAGTGTAATACCATTTAGAAAATTACAAGCATCTAAATTACCTGAGCCTTTGCCAGCCATGACATGTGGTGAATTGAACAATGTCAGAGGTATTTTGTAATTCTCTAAAATGACTTTATAAAATTGTCATGATCAAATTAGGGACTAAAGAAGGCAAATTCATAGATGCCAAAATCCAATCACTTGCTTTAATTTGGATCAACAGAGACTGAATCAAGCAGGGCTTTAAGGTGATGTATTGCAGCACATTTGTGACTTCATGGTGGTAACTTTAAAACCTCTCTGGCAAATAAATATTTGTGAAAGAGTTCACATTGTATAGAACTGAAACAGCAACTCAAAGTAAGTTCTAGGAGAATATGATTTCTTTTTTTTCTTTAATTTATTTTATTATTTATTTATTTATTTTTGGCTGTGTTGGGTCTTTGTTGCTGTGTGCGGGCTTTCTCTAGTTGTGGCGAGCGGGGGCTACTCTTCGTTGCAGTGCATGGCCTTCTCATTGCGGTGGCTTCTCTTGTTGCGGAGCACGGGCTCTAGGCGTGCGGGCTTCAGTAGTTGTGGCACGCGGGCTCAGGAGCTGTGGCTCGTGGGCTCTAGAGCGCAGGCTCAGTAGTTGTGGTGCAGGGGCTTAGTTGCTCTGCGGCATGTGGGATCTTCCCAGACCAGGGCTCGAACCCATGTCTCCTGCACTGGCAGGTAGATTCTTAACCACAGCGCCACCAGGGAACGCCCTAGGAGGACATGATTTCTTATACGGTCCACAGTGGTTCTATGAATGAAGCAGACAGTAGTAGAATCATCATTGCCCAGTTCGCTTTAAGTTCTGAAGCCCAAGAACTAGTGTGCACTTTTAAGTGTGCTTTGTAGAGCATACAAAAACATTTTTTACACAGAAGAAAAATGGTCTCTAAATTTGTATTTTTTTTTTAATGTTTCAAAGGACTTTTTGACACTGGCTGGGACCTGGAACCCTCTGCTGCACTGCTGCAATGCTTGCACCTGGACAAACATCTATCAACAAAATACAAAGAAACTATAAGGGACTAAAAGTAACTGCATGCATGCCCAGTTGGGGCAAATTCTGTACAACAAGATACAAAGAGACCAAAGAGCCCCACTGCCATTTCTGAAGAGCGGGAGCAAAAGCAGGTCACTGCGCGTGCACCCTGCACTCAACACCACCAAAGGGGTGGGCAGACCACCTAAGCAACTCCTCTGGCCCGACCCCTGGACACACCCCTACCCTCACCGCTTATAAGGAACCAGCTCACCTTGCCCCTCAGCAAGTAGGCCAGCAAAGGAACCTGTTACTTGTTCTCCCTCCCGGCCTGCTGCAGCTCAGGCCCCAATAAAGCTTTGCCTGAATTTCTTGCCTGGCCTCTGATCAATTTCTATTGATTAAGGAGGTCAAGAACCCTGGTCAGTAACATTGTCATCCAAAGTAATCTAAATGTTTCAGAAGCAAACATTACAAAGGATGAGTGATTTTTAAACTGTGCAGAAGTGCACTGCCTTCAAAGTTTGTTGCAACACTGCACACCAGGAACAGCTTAAGGCAGATCACCTCCTATGATGGGAAGTTTCTAAAGATCTCATTTAGTATCTTTCCTGAAGTGAAGAACAGCCCTGTATCTCAAACTGGGTAGAGCTGTTTGCATGGTTAGTTGGGTTTTAACTGGAAGGACATTCTTTATATCCAGGAACTACTTATTTGCACTTACTTTTCACTCTGCCCCTCTCCTCCAAGAACTGGGGTAGGTATTGCACCCTTAGTTTAGGAAGTTCAAGCTCTACTATAATAACAGGGAAATTTTTCTACTACTGAGTCATAATAACCAAAGCTTAATTATAAGCTCTCCATTGGGCTCCTGATACTTGAAAAGATTATTGTGAACTCTTTTATAAATAGAGACATGAATCTGTTACATATTATATACGGCTGAAAGCATATTCATGTACCCACTACCATGTACCCACTACCAAGTTCAGGACAGAAGAGCAGGTACCTTTGAAAGCCCTGTGTTTGCTTCCCCAGTGGAACCTTCCTCCTCCCCCCTCCAATCATTCCCTTGCCTTTCTTAATAGCTTTAGCACATATGTGTATCACTAAACAGTATGCTTGTTTCATTTTGGCTGTTTTAGGGACTCTACAGAAATAGATTCTTACTTTATTTAGATATTCTTCTGCAACTTACTTTTTTCACTTGATACCGCTTTTTTGAGTTTTATCCACATCAATGTGTTCCTTGCACTTTGTCACACGGGAAACAATGCTCAACTCAGTAGTTTATTCCTTTTGAGTTCAGCTGTCACAAATAAAGATGCCCGCTTTGGACGAAGACCAGGTCCAGCCAGCCACTCCCAGATAGAGTTCCCTGTCTGTCTACGAGCTGAGCTACGCATCTCTGGTTCTTGGAAGGGGAAGATGGTATTGCCGCCACATCTTTTATTGCTGCTTTAAATTTCCCACCAGTTCCCCACTGGCCATCTCCTTATTTTGATAGGCGGCTTGAGTCCAAAAGCGCCTGCTGTTGGGCATTGAGATCAGAAACCAAGATGCCAACAGTAATCTGTTCTTTTTAGTGTCCCGGGTGCCTTCGGTCTCTGATGTCCAATAAAACGCAGTCAGTTCTGCCTGAACACTTGTTTGGAAAAGGCAAATTTGTTCCAGTGTGATTCATGCCTCAGGGCAGAACTTGAGCATAATGCCAATTTTACATCTGTTTCTGCACAATTTCATCTGGGAGAAACACAAGGCAGAAAACTGCAGCTGCAAATCAAGCCGTGCAGGGATACACAAAATGCACACAGGCACACGTCTCAGAGGACTTCCAGCTCACGCATGCACTAGGGGAGTATTCATACATTTCTTAACCATTTAACGTGCGTCTAACTCTGCTACTGCCTTTATGAGGTTCCCATCTTTTTTATGTGTCACCAGTTGAAGTTTCTGAGTGCTGTGCCCCTAGCCCCATCTTCCCCACAAGCTCTGTGGTCTTGATGATGCAGTTTTGTGATTTTTAGGAATGCATATGGTGCCTTAGAGCAGCACTGGCTGTACCAAGGAAACAGGATGGTATTGCAGCTTATTTGTCAGGCTCCTGCAGCAACATGTTCATATAAACCATCCAAAGTTCAGCATGAAATAGTCTTTTTTTTTTAATTTTATTTTTTCCTGGATCAAGACAAAGTTGAGCTTTCCTTTCGATGATCCTTTAATTACCCTATGTGGTGAGAAATCACACCCTATGTGGTGAGGAATACATTTCACCCAGTGAAAAATGGACTCTTTTGAGACTAAAAATAACATCTCACCCTTGCTAACAGTAATTCTTTGAATCAAAGTATAAGTCTTAGAAATGGCTGGGAAGCTAGACGGCCATATTTCCCTCCAAAGTAAGAGAGAAGAAATCAAACATGGTGCCCAGCCAATTCTGCCTGCCCACCTCCATCAACTCAAGTAGAGAATTTATTTTTTGGAAGTAATGGAGAGCACTGAGAACGTGTGAGATTTCAAGATCCTGGTCTACTTCTGAGATTTGAAGGAATTAATTTTCAACTCCACTGAGAAAGAGGTTTAGCAAATGGCAAAGTGCATTCCAAATGTCTTCAGCTGCATTAAGTCAATCAGGCAAGAGAGTGGGAGAGGGAGGAGGAGAATAAAGGGATTACGTCTATCTTCCAAGAAGAGTTCTAGCTTGAATGGTCCTCACATTACCCCTAATGTGCATCTTGGCAACTAACTCCCCCTCACCTGGGCTTCTGATCTGGCGATGACCCATAGTCATTGTGGTAACCACTGAATTTGGGTAGAAATTAACCCTTTACCCCAACTAAGGTTTGTATGTGGATCTGAAGTTTGGAGTGCCATGAAGGCAAGCGCCTGGTCTGTGCTTCACTGCTGCATCCCCTGGGCCTGGGATATTCCCATCACGGAAAGCCCACAAACATCCTCTGTAATGTGTTCCTAAGATGCATTGGAAGATGATAACTTAATCCACAATGAGACAGCACTTCACACCTGCTAGGAGGGCTATAATCCAAACCAGATAACAACTGGGGTCGGTGAGGATGTGCGGAAACTGGAACCCACATACACTGCTGCTGGAATCTCAAGTGGTGCAGCCACTCTGGAAGAGAGTCTGGCAGCTCCTCAAAAGGTTAAATATAGAGTTGCCATGTGACCCAGCAATTCCCCTCCTAGGTACCTACCCAAAAGAAATGAAAACATATGTCCACACAAAAACCTGTAGACAAACGTTCAAAGCAAAATCATTCATAATAGCACAAAAGTGGAAGCAACCCATGTTCCTTAGCTGATGAATGGAGAAATGAAATGTGCTCTATCCAGACAATGGAATGTTATTTGGCCATGAAAAGAAGTACCAATGTATGCTACGACACAAATGAACTTGAAAGACATTACGCTAAGTGAATGAAGCCAGACACAAAAGTCCACAGATTGTATGATTCCAGTTACATGAAATGTCCAGAACAGGGAAATCTGCAGAGAGAAGAAAGTAGATTCGTGGTTGCCTAGGGCTGGCAGACCTGGGGGCAAATGGGGAGTGACTGCTGATGGGTACAAGGATTCTTTGGGGGTGATAAAAAAAGTTCTAAAATTAGATTGGGGTGATGGTGGCACAGCTCTGTGAATATCCTAAAAGCCATCGCATTGTACCCGTTAATGGGTACACCCCACGGAATATGAATTATGTCTCACTAAAGCTGTTATTAAAAAATAGTAACATCTTTTCTTCTCAATCAGAAGGGATAAAAATCAACCCTATTTCTTCAGCATGATCAAGAAATCACTCTCAGTAAGAGAAATAAAGCCAAACAAAAGGCTTTAAAGAAAATACATACATCGTGCACATGAAATAGTGGGAAAGGATTTTCCAAGTGAAGTTTGAACCCTAGAGCTAGAAAAAGCCAAGCGGCAAGTGGCACTCGTAGTAGCCACGACGACGGTCAGGACAGACGCTGCAAGGCGAGAGCTCGGACGTCCCCCCGCACCAGCCACGGGGCTCCCAGCCAGGACCCGCCCCTGCACCCACCTCCGACTGTTTCACCAGCAGCTCCGACCACTTCTGCCACAGGGGACACTTGTCCCTGTCCTCAAACGTGGTCTCATTGGAAGTCCAGCAGCACTGCTCGTGGCTGTACCAGGAGGCCGACAGGCAGATGCCCTCCTTCAGGTCTGTCATCCAGTCGACGGCAAGATCGATGACCCCGGCCAGGGTGCCTGGAAGAAGCAGCGAGAGCCACTCAGAGGGACGGCCGGCGTGGGCCAGGGCAGCACGTGCGCCCGGAGGGCCAGGCGGAGATGCCCGTGCCCCGGGCTGCCACGCACCCAGGAAGCCTCTTTCTTCAGTCTTGAGGTCACCTGAGCGAGTGGCAGGGCACCAGGTGTGGCAAAGGTGGTGCCCAGCCCAGTGAGACACAAAGGCCAACGATACGCTGTCCTCGGGGGGCTTTGATCGGGCGGGAGGGAGAGACCCGCAGCGCTGAGCCCACCGCAAGCCCCTGGGGCCGAGCGGCTTTCAGAACCCAGCCCTTCCGAATCTTAGAAACAGGGTACCTACACCCTATACATCATGTAACCCCCTCAGCGGCTTCTGGGGCAGGATGCTGGGATCACACACATGAGTATCCTCCAGGAAACCTGACAGTTCAGACAGAACGGAGACAAAACGATTTACAACAGCCTCGTCACCGAAATAAAGTTTTGCCACCAAATGGAGTCCAGCTTGAAAAATCTCACTTGTTAGAACTTTCTGGATTTTTAAAAAATTGTGGATAAAGGACAGAGGAGCTACATAAGTAAATAACTACTTTAAAGGCCGATAGAAGTGGGATAAAATCGAGTATGCAGTGGGTCAGAGAAGGCCATTTTAGGTCTCCTTCTAGAATAACACATTCCAGTCTTTTACAAAGGCAGGGAATACTTTTGGGCTACCAAACTTTTCACACTTTTACTGGATCCTCATTACAACATCAATTCCCCACCAGCATCAACACCAAAGGCAGCCATACGCCAGCCTCAGGCGACCTGGCCTTGCCACTCTCCTGGTTCCATCAGCAGTCGCCCACTGTTCTAGCCAGAACACCTGAATCCTCAGCAGTGCGCAGGCTCTGACCGCCGTTCCCACGTTTCTCTCCAGACTCCTCTCTCTCCATCACGAATCCCACACCCTGCCCACACAGTGTTCCTTGGCACACCAGGCCCTCCTCTCTGCACCGCCTCAGATAGCACTGTCCTCCCCCAACCCGGCAAGCTCCTATTTATCTTCCAGGTGCTGGCATTTATATCACCTCCTTCAGGAAGCCTTGCCTGATTTCCTAAGTCTGGGCTAAGTATACTTCCCAGGCATTCTCCCATCACCATACTTACCACATCCTGATATGATCAGTATTTATATATATGTGTATACACACACACACATCCCACACATGCACACACACACACACTCCAACTAGTCTATAAGGGTGGGGGGAGTCTCTTGTCTAGTTTGTGTGCCACGGTGGGGCTCAAACCAGGTGTCTAGACCCTGTGTCCCCTTTAAGTGGGCAAGGGCCATTGTTGTATTCATGTCAGGTACATAGCTGGAACTATATATCCATGTTGAATGAATGAGAGCAACAAACGAATGAAAATCATAAAACTCAGGTCCATCCATTCACTCAAGGGCTATTTATTGAGCACCTACTTACTACGTGCCACGTACTGTTCCACACCCTGGGGTAGAGCAGTGAACACAGCAAACTCAGGTCCCTGCCTTCATGGAATCTCACCTTGGGCGAGAAGACACTAGACTGAATAAGTAAGTAAATGAGGGGCTCCAACAGAAGGTGGTAGGTGCTAGAGAGGAGAATACAGCACGTTCCAGTGGCAGCCATTTCCTACAATGGTGCAGGAGAACGGTCGGACAGGTCCTCAAAAAGTTAAGCAAGGAGTCACCACCTGACCAAACACTTCCATTCCTAGGCATCTGCCCGCGAGAAATGAAAACATATACCCAACACAAGACATGTACGCAAATGTTCACAACAGCATATTCACAAAAGCCAAACAGTGGAAACAACCCATATGCCCATCAATTGCTGAACGGAGAAACAAAATGTGGTCCACCTACAATGGCAACAAAAAGGAATGAAGTACTGACACACGCGACAGCATGGATGAACCACGGAAACGTTATGCTGTAAAAGAAGCCAGTCACAAAGGACCATATGTTGTATGATTCCATTTTATGAAATGTCCAGAATAGGCAAATCTACAGAGACAGAAAGTAGATTAGCGGTTGCCCAGGACTGAGAGGAGGCTAGGGGCACTGGGGCTGATAGCTAAAGGGTAGGGAGGTTCTTTGGGAGCTGATGAAAATGTTCTAAAATTGACCTTGGTGATGGTTGCAAAACTCTGTGAATACACTAGAAACCACCAAGTTGTACACTTTAACTAGGTGAACTGTTTGGTATGTGAGTTATATCTCAATAAAGCTGTTACATACATACACACATACATACATATAGTGGGCGCGGGCGACGAGGCTCAGAGAGGGAGAGACGTACTTCTAGAAAAGGTGGTCAGAGAACACCTCAAGCAGATGACATGTGAACAAAAACTGCCTTGTGTGGAGCAACAGCGACACCCAGTGGTGCCTCCTGGTTAATGCCCTGCAGAGGAGCCGCAGCTTTTTGGGCCTCTCCGTCTTGGGCGTCAGAATATAATGTCTGGGCTGCCACTAAGGAGGTGACAGGACAGACAGTGGGACCCCTGGGGCTCGCCACTGGGGAACGGGAAGGCGAATGGGGCACTGTTCTGGCTTTTCCTTCATCCAGATCAAAAGAACACTTTAGCCACCTTCACTGCCAAGATCACCCCTTTCTTGCCTCCCTCCTATATTCACCTGCTGATGTGACCATGGGATCGCCCTTCTCCAGTGGTCCTCACCCCTGGCCGCACATTAGAATCACAGGGGAAAGGGGGCTTTACTCAGTGCTAGGGTGTCATCTCCAGGGGTACTATTTAATTGAAGCCTGGGCAGCAGCATTTTTTTTTTAATTCCCCAGGTGATTCTTCCTGAAAGAACTGATGGAAATCGGATTAACAGTGAAGCCCGATGGTCGGTATCTGACTTGTTAAAGACAGCCCGACAGGGCTCTGAGATCAGTTGATAAATCTACGCTGTGTGACTCCAGCAGGACGCCAAGACATCTATTCTGATTCCTTCATTTCCCGTATTCATCCCTCCTTCCCAGGAGCCAAGAATAACACAGGGTACAGTTTTATATATCTTTTCTAAAGAAAGACATCAAAATTAGCAGCAGACTACCCTCCCCGCCCCCCGCCACCTACCTTTAAAGGTCTTCATAGAGCCAAACGAATGGGTGGCAAAACGCCGTATGTCCATGAACTCGAATTCCCTCCCAGCACTGCTGCCAATATACACCGGGCGCGCCGCTGGGAGGGGAAGGACAGGGCGGGGGGGATGGGCGGGCAGCTGCGGTGACCGGAAGGAGAGGACTGCCCCTTCAGCTCTCTCCTGGGCCCTTCAGGACAGGCAAGGCAGAGGGAGTCCCTCCCTGGCAACCAAGCCCCTCCTACCATTGTAGATGTAACGAGTGACAGGGCGGCCAGAAATCCAAGTCCTCTAATCACAAAATCTTACTCTATGCCCCGCAGGTGCTCTGCAAGTATGTACTATATTCAACCTGTATAGCACAGCCATTCTCTAATCAGTCCTATCACCACAACTAGCGTGTTACTACAGGCAGGGGGGTTTTCTTAAGGGAATCTCTTTAGCATGATCAAATTTTTTTTCTTCTTAGACATTAACCTTCACAGCCTCCTAAAAGGAAGTAAGTTTCAGGAAACAATTTCCACGGAGGGCTGGTGCACTTGCTATTAAAAGGGGAGGTGTCCCCTCCAGATACTCCTTCGTTCACTCTGGAAACAGCTACTGCTCACAAACACGGTGTTGGGATTATACAAATGAAGGACACGGAGTCCCTGAGGGCCAGAACAACCCACGGGCTGGAGGTACCTCCCCCGGGCCGACCTCAGACCCTGTGGTGTCTCGCGTTACTGTGAGCGTCTCTCGATGTTTACAGTTCATCTCAGGGCCTGCCGGTGTTAGTAAAGGCCAGTCTCATAGGATGTTTTATTTTTAGAGATCAACATGTTCCCGTCCTTTCTCGCCTTCTACGTGGCCAAGTACTACAGAATGTGAAATGTGTGCTTTCAGTAAAATCCAGCATGGCAGTAAACCTCTGTACAGTGTGGAAAGGGCCAACCCGCTCTCTCGGTACCGCTCTCCAATGACCGCACCTGGGCCCGTCCGTGCCTTGGGGCCTTCTTGCTTTACTGATGATAGATTTATGTTAAGTGCATCGTCGTGTATTGTGCTCTTAGGTATTTGAAGGAACAACCCCCTCGCATGAAGGACAAGAGAAACGCCCCACGTACCCGCCAGCAGGCCGATGAGCAGCATTACCGCCCATCCCGACCAGGCGTCCAGCAAGCTCTTGATGAATTCCCATATGGACTCCTTGCTCTTGCTCGTTATCTAGAAACAGAAAGGCATCGGAGTTGACGTGGATACACCTTCCAATTCATGCTTCCTTCTCTGAAACTGTTTCCTCAGGACACACGGTGATTGAGAAAACGAATATAATGAAGCAACTAGACTGCCACTTACGTGATTCTTTCAGTTACCTAGCACAATGGTTAAATGGGCTTTCTAGTTCACAGACCTATAAAGATGCCATAATAGTCTCCAAAGAATCCAAAAAAATTCACTTAATTAAAAAAACCTCACTAAGTGTGATTTGATCTTTGACTATTTCAAAGCCATTCTGAAGGAAGACATCACTTCAGTGTCACCGTTTTGAATACAAATCATTATTTTAGCTTAAATCATAAGGTCTGTTCACAAAAGACCCTCTTCGACAAAGACTTCATTTCCTTCTTTCATTTTCCAGGCTACATGTTAACAACAAGAATGAACTTACTTTCTCTTTCTTTCTTCCTTCCTTCCTTCCTCCCTCCCCCACTCCCTCCCTCCCTCCCTCCCTCCCTCCCTCCCTTTATGGCTGCGTTGGGTCTTCATTGCTGTGCGAGGGCTTTCTCTAGTTGTGGTGAGCAGGGGCTACTCTTCGTTGCGGTGCGTGGGCTTCTCATTGCAGTGGCTTCTCTTGTTGCGGAGCACGGGCTCTAGGTATGCAGGCTTCAGTAGTTGTGGCTCGTGGGCTCAGTAGTTGTGGCTTGCGGGCTCTAGAGCGGAGGCTCAGTAGCTGTGGCACACGGGCTTAGTTGCTCTGCGGCATGTGGGATCTTCCCGGACCAGGGCTCAAACCCGTGTCCCCTGCATTGGCAGGTGGATTCTTAACCACTGCGCCACCAGGGAAGTCCCAAGAACCTTTTTTTTAATTTAAGTATAATTGATTTACAATGTTAATTTCAGGTGTACAGCAAAGTGATTCAGTTATACCTATATATATATATTCTTTTTCAGATTCTTTTCCATTATACGTATTACAAAATATTAAATATAGTTCCCTGTGCTATACAGTAGGACCTTGTTGTTTATCTATTTTATATATAATAGTGTATATATGTTAATCCCGAACTCCTAATTTATCCCTTCCCCACCCCGTTTCCTCTTTGGTAACCATAAGTTGGTTTTCTATGTCTGTGAGTCTATTTCTGTTTTGTAAATAAGTTCACTTGTACCATTTTTTTAGATTCCACGTATAAGCAATATTATATGATGTTTGTCTTTCTCTGACTTAACTTCACTCAGTATGATAATCTCTAGGTCCATCCATGTTGCTGCAAATGGCATTATTTCATTCTTTTTTATGGCTGAGTAATATTCCATTGTATATATGTACCACACCCTCTTTATCCATTCCTCTGTCAGTGGACATTTAGGTTGCTTCCATGTCTTGGCTATTGTGAATAGTGCCGTTAGCTTTGTGCAGTGGCAGTATCACAGCCAATGAGGTTTATCCAAGGCGTGATTACTGCTAATTGTAAATAGCGCTGCAATGAACATTGGGGTGCATGTATCTTTTTGAGTTAGAGTTTTCTCTGAATACATGCCCAGGAGTGGGATTGCTGGATCACATGATAACTCTACTTTCCATTTTTTAAGGAACCTCTATACTGTTCTCCATAGTGGCTGTATCAATTTACATTCCCACCAGCAGTGTAGGAGGGTTCCCTTTTCTCCACACCCTCTCCAGCACTGTTGTTTGTACATGTTTTGATGATAGCCATTCTGACCGGTGTGCGGTGATACCTCATTGTAGTTTTGATTAACAGCAAGAAGGCTGAATGAGCCAGTCTGGATCACGCTTTCCAGGCAGATGGTTACATCTAAACACGTTGTAAGAGGACCCCTTTGCCTCCCTGTGTTAACAGAATCCTACATTCCTGAGATCATCATTCCCCTCATGACCCTTTAGAGCAAGGGCTGGCAAACATTTCCTGTAAAGGGACAGAAAGTAACTATTTTCGGTTGGGCAGGTCAGATGGTCTCCGTGGCAACTACCGGACTCTGCTGCTGTAGCACAAAAGGAGCCATATGGAGCATGCGCATGCGCGGGCGGGGCTGCGAGCCAAGGAACCGGTGCAGAGCCGGACACGCGCTGCGCTGGATTTGCCCGAGGGCCACAGTCCACGACCCCTGCTCTGGACGGAAGGGTGCCCCAGCTCCCCCGTTCCTCCAGGTCGGAGCCAAGCGGCTGCGTCAGCTTCTCGACGCTACCTCGCTCCCTACACATCTCTCTGCCTCCTTCCCTGTCAACCTGCGTGAAATGATGCGACACAGTCACACTCTCGACGGCACTGCCCCCTCAGCGCACCCTCGGAAGCTGCTCTCCCTCGGTCGCCGACAGCCCCCTCGCGGCTGCTTCGTCTCCGACTTGACCCCGCCGTGGAGGGGGCCCCGTCCTCGCCACTCTCTCCCCCTTTCACTTGTGGCCACTCTGCTGGCTGCCCTCCTTCACCTCTACCTGCTTCTTCTAAGCATCAGTCACTGACCCCCAGCCCGCCCCCCGGAACCCGCTAAATCTTGGCACTGCTCCGGGGCCCAACTGCTCCTGACCCCTCTCTCTCCAGACCCAGGCCACCTGGGCCGCTTCTAAAGCTTCAGCGCCCACTCGCACGCCAAGGACCCCCCATGCTCCACCAACAGCCCTGACCCTGCCCTTGAACTGCACAGGGTTCTCTCGCCTGCCGACCACCTCCAGCCACAGGCTGGACAAACGGCTCAGACTTACAGCGCCTGAAACCGAACTCAGTGGCCTCCCCCTGAAATCTGCCGCGTCCCTTTTCTCCCCTCTCGTCATCCAAGGCATCACCCTCTTCTGACCACAGCCAGGGCGTCATCCTGGCCCCACTACCCGCCTCCATCCTGGCAACGGCTCCTGTGAAGGATCTGGACCCCAAGCCTCTCTCCGTCGGCACTTTACTGCCCTCTGACAGATCTTCGTCCTCTTTCTCCTGAGCTCATTTCCAAGCTTCCTGTTTCTCCCCTGGCAGTGCATCTCTCTTGTATCCTGTGGCCATGAAAAAGAAATCCAGGGCTTTCCCGGTGGCGCAGTGGTTGAGAATCCACCTGCCATTGCAAGGGACACGGGTTCAAGCCCTGGTCCAGGAAGATCCCACATGCCACAGAGCAACTAAGCCCGTGAGCCACAACTACTGAGCCTGCACTCTAGAGCCCGTGAGCCACAACTACTGAGTCCGCGTGCCTAGAGCCCGTGCTCTGCAACAAGAGGAGCCACCGCAACGAGAAGCCCATGCACCACAACAAAGAGTAGGCCCCGTTCACCACAACTAGAGAAAGCCCAAGCGCAGCAATGCAGACCCAACGCAGCCAAAAATAAATAAATAAATAAATAAATAGGAAATCTAGGGACTTCCCTGGTGGTCCAGTGGTGGAGAGTCCACCTTCCAATGCAGGGGACGCGGGTTCGATCCCTGGTCAGGGAACTAAGATCCCACATGCCACAGGGCAACTAAGCCCACGCACCACAACTACTGAGCTCTCATGCCTCAGCTAGAGAGCCCGCATGCTGCAAACTACAGAGCCCACGCACCCTGGAGCCTGTGAGCCACAACTAAAGAGAGAAAACCTGCCCACCACAACTAGAGAGAAGCCTGCGCGCCGCAAAGAAAAGATCCCGCATGCCTCAGCGAAGATCCTGTGTGCCGCAGCTAAGACCCGAAGCAGCCAAAAATAAATTAATTAAATAAATAAATAATAAAATAAATCTTAAAAAAAAAAGGAAATCCAAACTCCTCTTCATGTTCTACTCAGTCGTTCCCAGTGCGGCCCCATCGCCCACGTGGCCGGACTCATCTCTAGTCCTCCCCTTCCGTGAATCTGCCACCAAACCTTAGAGCTCCTTGAACTGCCTAAATGTGCCACAGTCTTTCATGCCTCTGTGACCTAAAAAAGAGCCACTCCTGATAAGAATCCTTTCCCCTTCCTCTGCCTGGCAAATTCTTAGTCATACTTCAAGACCCCACTGAAATCTCACCCTCTCTAAAAACTCCCTCCCTAACCATACCTCCTAAATGATCCCACAGCACTTGATACATAACTTTACTGCAGCCCATAAAAATATATATTGATTGCCTACTAGAGACCAGGCACTGTAATATGTGCTTTCATACACACACAGCCCCATTTAATCTTCTGGTATAATTAACTCCATCCTTACAGATGAGAAGGTGGGGTCCAGAAATGGCACCCCAAAAGTCAGCCAGCCTAAAGGTGTCAAAGTCAGGATGCACCCGATCTGTCTGGTTCCAGAGTCCCCTCCTTGCCCTCCACACACCTCTGTATGACACCGCCTTCCACCCAAAGCACCTGGTATTATAATTACCTATCCACATCTCTGCCTCTCCCACTAGCCCTTCTCTTCTCTAGAACCTAGCTCAGCACATGACACATGAACCCAAGCTCTAGCTCAGTGACTGTCCAATGAAAGCATGGCCTCCAAAGGGATTCCTCTCAAAGTATCCTTATGAACAGCACGTACCTTTCTGTGTCTGTCAGTGTCTCGTGACTTTTCCCTCAGCCAGTCGATGATGTGGAAGTCCTCATACATCCCCACATTGGGGAATGATTCATCAAGGAAATCCACTAGTTTTCCAGAACCAATTATTGCTCCTGCATTGAGCATGCTACTTACACCTGGGAGAGAAAACCTGTCATAAGAAATGTAAGCAGGAGCTGTAATGAAGACGGTGGAGTAGGGAGACCCTGAGTTCATAGACCCAGCAAAAAATACAGCTATTTGCCAAGCACTTACTGATGAGAAATACAAGAAGACTAGCAGAAAAGACCTTCTACAACTAAAGATGTAAAGAAGGAACCACAAGAAGACAGGTAGGTGGGCAGAGTTGCAGTACAGTGAAGAAACCATACTCCTGATGAGTGACACACAAATGGGAGGGTAATCACAATTGCAAAGTTCTCCCCAAGGAACAAGGGGTCCAAATCCTACTTCAGTCTCCCCAGCCAGGAGGTCCTGCATAAACAAGATGAGCCCTGAGAATGTT
Organism: Balaenoptera physalus; assembly: GCF_965194825.1. NCBI lineage: Eukaryota > Metazoa > Chordata > Mammalia > Artiodactyla > Balaenopteridae > Balaenoptera > Balaenoptera physalus. The sequence goes on along the minus strand of NC_138904.1, from coordinate 15,184,172 downwards.
TGGCTTTGAGAACCAGTGAGCAATTCTTTAAAGAGACCAAAAGTTGTGTGAAATAGACTCCAGTCTTAAAAGGGTGCATACAAAATCTCACACATTCCAGGACCCAAGGCAGAAGCAGCAATTAGAAGGCCCTGGGGTCAGTCCCACTTGCTGATCTTGGAGAACCTCCCAGAGAGATAGGAGGCAACAGGAGTTCAACCTGGGAATAGAGATGCTGGCAGTAGTCTTTTTAGGAATTCATCCTACCACACACAAACGAAGCTTTACAAACAACCAGAAAGTAAAAGAGTTCAGCAATGCCAAACTAGCTTTACAAGAAATATTAAAGGGATTTCTCTAGCTGAAAATGATGGCCACAACTAGAAATATTAACATTACAAGAAAAAAAAAAACTCATTGGTAAAGGCAAATACAAACTAAAAGTAGTAAATAAACCATGTATAAAGCTAGTAAGAAGGTTAAAGATAAAAGTACTAAAATTATATGTATCCACAAAAAGTACTTAAGTGATACAGAAAACAAAAAGATGTAAAATATGATGTCAAAATAGTAAACATGGGAGGGAGGTGGTGGAGTAAAAATTCAGGGCTGTGAACTGTGTTAGAACTTAAGAGATCAGTAACTGAAAATAATCATGTATATACAAAAAGTGAGATTGGTATATATAAATACCATGGTAACCACAAACCAAAAAAAAAAAAAAAAAACTAGATACATGGGTACACAACAATAGATACACAACAATAAAGAGAAGGGAATCAAAACATAACACTAATATCGTTATCAAATCACAAACAGCAAAAGAAGAAAGAAACAAAAAGAACTACCAAAAAATGGCAATAAATACATATCTATCAATAATTACTTTAAATGTAAATGGGTTAAATGCTCCAATCAAAAGATGTAGAATGGCTGACCAGCTACAAAAGCAAGACACAAATATAGGTTCCCTCTGAGAGACTCATTTTAAAAAGAAAGACACAAACAGACTGAAAATGAGAGTATAAGAAAACGTATTTCATGTGAATGCAAATAAAAAGAACTCCAAGTGTAGCAATACTTACATCAGACAAAATAGACTTTAAAACAAGTGACAAAGAAGAACATTGTGTAATGATCAAAGGATCAATCCAAGAAGACAATATAACAATTGTGAATACATATGCCCTCAACATAGGAGCACCTAAGTACATAAAGCAAATAAACAGACGTAAAGAGAGAAATTGACAGTAACACAGTAATAATAGGACTTTAATACCCCACTTACATCAATGGAGAGATATTCCAGACAGAAAATCAATAAGAAAACACTGACCTTAAATGACACATTAAACCAGATGGACTCAACAGACACACATAGAACATGCCATACAAAAGCAGAAGAACACTCATTCTTTTCACGTGCACACGGGACATTCTCCAGGATAGATTACATGCTAAGCCACAAAACAAGTCTCAGTAAATTTCAGAAGATTGAAATTATATCAATCACAATACTATGAGATGGAAAATCAACTACAAGAAAAAAACTGCAAAAAAACACAAACACTGCTAAACAATAAATGGATCACTGAAGAAATCAAAGAAAAAATTTTTAAAAAACACTAGAGACAAATAAAAACAAAAGCACAAAGACCTAAATGCAATTCTAAGAGGTATGTTTATACTGATACAAACTTACCTCAGAAAATAAGAAAAATATAAAATAAACAACCTAAACTTACACTTAAAGGAACTAGAAAAAGAAAAGCAAACAAGACCTAAAGTTAGTGGAAGAAAGAAGTTATAAAGACCAGAGAAGAAATAAAAGAGAGGTTAAAAAAAATAGAAAAGACAAATGAAATTGAGTTCATTCTCTGAAAAGAAAAATAAAATTGATAAAACTTCAGCAGACTCATCAAGAAAAAAAAGAAGGGCCCATGTCAATAAAATCAGAAATGAAAAAGGAGAAGCTACAACCAACACTGCAGAAATACAAATGATCATAAGAGACTATGGTAAACAACTATATGCTAATAAAGTGGACAACCTAGAAGAAATGGACAAATACCCAGAAATTTACAATCTCCTAATATTGAACCAGGAAGAAATAGAAAATATGAATAGAACAACAACCAGTAATAAAATTGAATTGATAATTTAAAAAATTTCCAACAAACAAAAGTCCAGGACCAGATAATTTCACAGGTAAAATCTACCAAACATTTAAGAGGAGTTAACACCTATTCATCTCAAACTATTCCAATATTGCAGAGAAAGGAAAGTTTCTGAACTCATCCTATGAGGCCAGCATCACCCTGATACTGAAACCAAACAAAGATATCACAAAAAAAGAAAATTATAGGCCAATATCACTGATGAACATAGATACAAAAATTTTCAACATTATATTAGCATACAGAATCTAATAACACATTAAAAGGATGCTAGACCATGATCAAGGGGGATTTATCCCTGAAATGTAAGTATGGCTCAATACCCACAAATCAATCAATGTAATACACCATATTAACAAACTGAAGAATGAAAACCATATGGTCATCTCAATGGATGCAGTAAAGTCTTCTGACAAAATTCAATATCCATTTATAATAAAAACTCAAAACAAAGTGGGTATAGAGGGAACATACCTCAACATAATAAAGGTCATATATGACAAGTCCACAGCTTACATCATATTCAATGGTGAAAAGCTAAAATCATTTCCTCCAAGATCAGGAATAAGACAAGAATGTCCACTCTCACTACATTTATTCAACACAGTACTAAAAGTCCTAGTCATGACAATTAGACAAGAAAAAGAAAGAAAAAGAACAAATTGGAAAAGAAGAAGGAAAACTGCCACTATTTGCAGATGACAGGAATATATATATAGAGAGAGAGAGACTATGTATATATAGTATACATATATAATATTATATATGGCCCTAAAGATGCAACCAAAAAACTACTAGATTCCATCTATGAATTTGGTAAAGTTGCAGGATATAAAATTAATAAACAGAAATCAGTTGCATTTTTATACATTAAAAATGAACTATCAGGAAGAGAAACTAGGAAAACAATCCCATTTGCAATCACATCGAAAAATAAAATATCTTAGGATATTTTATCTTATTTAGGAATAAATCTAACTAAAAAGATTTAAAAATTGTACTAAAAAAACCCCTATAAGACACTGATGAAACCATTGAAGTTTACAGCAACAGATAGAAAGAAATACCATGCTCATGGATTGGAAGAATTAATATGGTTAAAATAACCATACTACCCAATACAATCTGAAGATTGAAGGCATCTCTATCAAAATACTGAGGGCATTTTTTGAGAGAACAAGAACAAATAATTCTAAAATTTATATGGAAACACAAAAGACCTCAAATAGCCAAAACAATCTTGAGAAGGAATAAAATGGACAACATATGACAAGTCCATAGCTTGTCACGCCATTATTTCAAACTATACTGAAAAGCTACAGTAATCAAAACAGTGTGGTACTGACACCAAAAAAAAGTAGATCAATAGAACAGATGGAAATCCCAAAAATGTTCCCACATTTATGTGGACAGTTAATCTACAACAAAGGAGGCAAGAATATACAATGGGGAAAAGACAGCCTCTTCAATAAATGGTGTTGGGAAAACTGGATAAGTACATGTAAAAGAATCAAGCTGGACTATTCTCTCACACCATGCACAAAAATAAATTGAAATAAATTCAAAATGGATTAAACAATTAAATGTACGACCTGAAACCATACAACTGCTAGAAGCAAACTTAGGCAGTAGCCATTTGACATCAGTCTTAGTAATACATATATATATATGATATGTCTCCTCAGGTCAGAGAAACAAAAGCAAAAACAAACAGGATATATCAAACTAAAAAGCTTTAGCATGGAGAAGGAAACTATCAACAAAACAAAGAGGCAAAATACTGAATAGAAGATATTTGCACACAATACACCTGATAATATCTAAAATATACAAAAAATGCATACAACTCAACATCAAAAAAACAACCTGATTAATAAATGGGCAGAGGATCTGAACAGAAATTTTCCTAAAGAAGACATACAGATGGCCAAAATGTACATAAAAAGGTGTTATCACCCACAATAGGGGAAATGCAACTCAAAACCACCATAGATATCACCTCACATCTGTCAGAATAGCTATTACAAAGAGACAACAAATAACAAGTGTTGATGAGGATGTGGAGAAAAGGGAATCATTGTACACCCTAGTGAGAATGTAAATTGGTGCAGCCACTGTGGAGAACAGTTTGTATTATTCCCCCAAAATTTAAAGTATAACTGCCATATGATCCACCAATTCCACTCCCAGGTATACATCTGAAGAAAATGAAAACACTAATTACAAAAGATATATGTACACAAATGCATTATTTACAATAGCTAAGATACAGAATCAACCTAAGTGTCCATCAACAGATGAGTGGATAAAGAAAATGTGGTACATATACAAAATGGACTGTTAGCAATAAAAAGAATGAAATTCTGCCTTTTGTGACAACATAATACCTAAAGGTATTATGTTTAATGAAATAAGTCAGGCTGACAAAGTCAAGTATTGTATGATTTCACTTACATATGAAATCTAAAAAACAAATGAACAAACATAATAAAACAGAAACAGTTATAAATACAGAGAAAAAACATGTGGTTGCTGGGGGAAGGGAAGTAGGGGGGAAAGAAATACGGGAGTGAGATTAAGAAGTACAAACTTCCATTTGCAAAATAAATGAATCATGGGTATGAAATGAACAGTTTGGTGGATATAGTCAATACCTATGCAATCTCTTTGTATGGTGACATATAACTAGACTTATCATGGTAATCCTTTTGAAATGTATAGAAATATTTAATCATTATTTTGTGTAAAAGGAACTAACACCGTATTGTAAGTCAATTATACTTTAAAAACAAACAAACTCAGAATGACAGTTCAGATTTGTGGTTACCCGAAGTCAGCACAGGGAGCTGGGAAACTGGATGAAGGCAGTTAAAGGTACAAATATCCAACTAGAAGACAAATAAATACTAGGGATGTAACGCACAAATGAAAAATATAATGTTGCTGTATGTTATATATGAAACTTGTTAAGAGTTTAAATCATGAGTTCACATTAGAAGGAAAAATAATTTTCTGTTTAAGTGTGTCTCTATTAGAGAGGAAGGATGTTCACTAAAGTTATTGTGGTCATCATTTCATGACATACATAAGTCAGTCATTATGCCATACACCTTAAAATTATACAGTGCTATATGTCAATTATATCTTAATAAAACTGGGAGGGAAAAATCCAACCAGGATGCCTGCAGAGACATGGCAGAAAAATCCACTGCACTATTTCTTCTTGTGTAAGGAAAACTTATTTCAGCAGAGTCATCTGCTGTAATGAAATACATATTCAGTCATTTCTCATTGTTCATGGTAGTTCTGTTCTACAAAGTTACCACAAGCACTAAACAGTTGTGTTCTACAAATTTACCACAAGCACTAAATACTCGTGAACCATCACCCCTAAGAGAACTACACGTTAGATTTGTGTGAGCTTCTGGTCTCATTTTTGTCAACAAATCAATACATACCCTTGTTTTACATGTGTTTCTAATTAAAGACCTTTTTGAATATACACTGGTGATTCAAACACACTGAACTTACCCAGACAGCACTGTAACATGCCTGAACAAAGCTTAACTAATCTATGTATGTTCTCCATAAGGCTCACTGCAGCCTTCTTCTGCTGAGAATCACTAGAGAGCACTCTAAAAAGGCACTTACAGCCATTTTAAACACCAAAATCAACAAAAAGCACAGAACTCTGAAAAATATGACACTACATAGACTACTAAAAGCACACTAATTTACAGAATGAGAGCTGAAAAAAGGTGACAGAGCATTGCTCTATTCAGCCTCAGCTATTAATGTCATATTTCTGGAAATTTTTTGCTACTCTCTGCACACGCACATGTCCTTGAATGACCATGAAACTGCCACAAGTGTTGATACAGAGTTACAAATAAACTTTAACAAATAGGCAAATTCTCAACTCTGCAATAGCAAAGGCATTAAAATGAGAGGGTTAGAGGTAAAATAGGGTCAGTGTACATGATTCAAAATCAAATCTTTTTAACAAAACAACACCAGGTACACCGGGGATATAGAGTGGGCCACTCAGGCAGACAGCCTATATGAATATTACAGATATTTAAGATGTATGATACAGCAGAGTGAAAAATGCTATGAAGGCTTTAATTAACTGGTGGGAGCCAAGACAGCCTTTGAAGGTGGACAAGGAGGCATGACAACGTTCCTGAGCTAATAACCATGCAAGACTCCCTGCAAGGGGCTGTACATATAGATGCTCACGTATAATTTATCTTAAAATACAATCAGAACAGCTCCTGGTGGGAGAGCAGCAGTAGGGTTGAGAGTTTCTTCCTTTCCTGCCTAAGATAACAATTCTACTCCCATGATCCTGGGTTCTGTTGTCTAGAATATAAATAAGCCAACACATAGTATAGTGACACAGTCGCTTATTATGAATCACATATGAACAAATTTAAGCTACAGATACACAGAGAATGCTTTACAAAAGAAGAAAATGCTTTGCACATGACCATCATGTCTACAGTTAGCCGAAAAAGAAATAATACAGTCCTACAAAGACAAAAGATTGGAATAAGCACTAATAAAACCACTTTGGCAAAAAGGATGGAAATTTGAATTGTAGGATGAGGTACCACAGAAGTGCTGGAATACACTGTTAATGAGCTGAAGAAATTGGGGGGGGGTATGAGGGATGAATAAGTACAATAAGTACACACAGTCTGTGACTACATTTCTGTTTTTTAAATAAGTTCATTTTTTTTAGATTCCACATATAACCAATATCATAGGATATTTATCTTTCGCTGCCTAACTTCACTCAGTATGACAATCTCTAGGTCCATCCATGTTGTTGCAAATGGCATTATTTCATTTTTTTTATGGTTGCGTAATAGTCCACTGTATGTATGTACCACATCTGCTTTATCCATTCATCTATCAATGGACACTTAGGTTGCTTCCATGTCCTCGCTGTTGTAAATAGAGCTGCAATGAACATTGTGGTAATGACTCTTTTTGAATTATGGATTTCTCAGGGTATATACCCAGTAGTGGGATTGCTGGGTCATATGGTAGTTCTATTTTTAGTTTTTTAAGGAACCTCCAGACTGTTCTCCATCGTGGATGTATCAATTTACATTCCCACCAACAGTGCAAGTGGGTTCCCTTCTCTCCACACCCTCTCCAGCACTTATTGTTTGTAGATTTTCTTTTTAACTTTGGGTTTATTTATTTATTTATTTATTTATTTATTTATGGCTGTGTTGGGTCTTCGTTTCTGTGCGAGGGCTTTCTCTAGTTGTGGCAAGTGGGAGCCACTCTTCATCGCTGTGCGCGGGCCTATCACTATCGCAGCCTCTCTTGTTGCAGAGCACAGGCTCCAGACGCGCACGCTCAGCAATTGTGGCTCACAGGCCTAGTCGCTCCGCGGCATGTGGGATCTTCCCAGACCAGGGCTCGAACCCATGTCCCCTGCATTGGCAGGCAGATTCTCAACCGCTGTGCCACCATGGAAGCCCTTGTTTGTAGATTTTTTGATTTTTTGATGATGGCCATTCTGACTGGTGTGAGCTGATACCTCATTTACTTTTGATTTTCAATTCTCTAATAACTAGTGACATTGAGCATCTTTTCACATGCCTCTTGGCCATCTGTATGTCTTCTCTGAAGAAATGTCTATTTAGATCTTCCACCCATTTTTGGATTGGGTTGTTTGTTTTTTTGATACTGAGCTGCATGTGCTGTTTGTATATTTTGAAGTTTAATCCCTTGTCAGTTGCTTCATTTGCAAATATTTTCTCCCATTCTGAGGATTGTCTTTTCATCTTGTTTATGGTTTCCTTTGCTGTGCAAAAGCTTTTAAATTTCATTAGGTCCCATTTTTTTATTTTCATTACTCTAGGAGGTGGATTGAAAAAGATCTTGCTGTGATTTATGTCACAGAGTGTTCCGCCTATGTTTTCCTCTAAGAGTTTTATAATATCTGGCCTTACATTTAGGTCTTTAATCAGTTTTGACTTTATTTTTGTGTATGGTGTTAGGGAGTGTTCTGACTTCATTCTTTTCCCCAGTTTTCCCAGCTACACTTATGGAAGAGACTGTCTTTTCTCCATTGTATATTCTTGCCTCCTTTGTCATAGATTAGGTGACAATATGTGTGTGGGTTTATCTCTGGACTTTCCATCCTGTTCCACTGATCTATATTTCTGTTTTTGTGCCAGTACCATACTGTCTTGATTACTGTAGCTTTGTAGTATAGTCTGAAGTCAGGGAGCCTGATTCCTCCAGCTCTGTTTTTTTCTCTTAGATTTTCTCTGGTTATTCATAGTCTTTTGTGTTTCCATACAAATTGTAAAATTTTTGGCTCTAATTCTGTGAAAAAATGCCATTGGTAATTTTATAGGGATTGCATTGGATCTGTAGATTGCTTTGAGTCATATAGTTATTTTCATAGTATTCATTCTTCCAATCCAAGAACATGTTATATTTCTCCATCTGTTTGTGTCATCTTTGATTTCTTTCATCAATATCTTATAGTTTTCTGTGTATAGGTCTTTTGCCTCCTTAGGGAGGTTTATTTCAAGGTATTTTATTCTTTTTGATGCAACTGTAGATGGGATTGTTCCTTTAATTTCTCTTTCTGATATTTCACTGTTCATATATAGGAATGCAGGACATTTCTGTGTATTAATTTTATATCCTGTAACTTTACTAAATTAATTGATTAGCTCTAGTAGTTTTCTGGTGGCATCTTTAGGATTTTCTATGTATAGCATCATGTCATCTGGAAACAGTGACAATTTTACTTCTTCTTTTCCAATTTGGTTTCCTTTCTTTCTTATTCTTCTCTGCTTGCTGTGGCAAGGACTTCCAAAACTATGCTGAATAAAAGTGGCAAGAATGCACATCCTTGTCTTGTTCCTGATTTTCCATCTTTGTCCACTTTCTGGATGGTTTTTATTATAAATGGGTTCCAAATTTTGTCAAAAGCTTTTTCTACATCTATTGAGATGATCATATGGTTTTCATTCTTCAGTTTGTTAATATGGTGTATCACATTGATTGATTTGCGTATATTGAAGAATCCTTGCATCCCTGTGATAAATCTCACTTGATGATGGTGTATGATCCATTTGATGTGTTGTTGGATTCAGTTTGCTAGTATTTTGTTGAGGATATTTGCATCTATGTTCATCAGTGATATTGGCCTGTAATTTTCTTATTTTGTGATACCTTTGTTTTGCACCCCCATTGATAGCCAACCCTCGCCTCCCCAGAAGACCCTTCAAGACCCCTAGGTAGGTGTAGTGCAGGCTCCTATAGAGGTACTCTTTTGTACTGGGTCCTAGTGCATGTGAGACCTTGTGAGTGCCCTCCAAGAGTGGCTTCTCTTTTTCCCCCAGCCCTGTGGAGCTCCTCAACTGAAGTCTCTCTGGCCTTAAAGGCTAAATCGTCTGGGATTCTTTTTCTGGATGTCAGACCATCAGACTATCTTGCAGAGCTAATTTTATGTAGGAACATTCTTGTGTAGCCTGGGTGGGTTTTATACATATATATGTAAGTAAAACTATATATATATATATATATATATATACACACGTACATATATATAACTATATATATATATACACATATATATATAATTATATATACATATGTGTATATATATATAGTGTGTGTGTGTGTGTGTGTGTGTGTGTTTGTGTGTGAGGGCTGTTTTCAGTGAGGGTGACTGCCATGTCTTTCCTTAGTGTGTCCTGGCCATATCCCCTTGATAGGGGGTTGACTGGTGCTGTGGTGACCAGAGCCTGCCCTGGATATTTAGTGGGGCTTCCCTTTGCTCTGTGGTTATCACTGCCCTGTCAGGGGTGGGGTCTGCCCCATAACTGTTGGAGTAGAGACTCCCAGATCTGTTTCTTAGCTGTGTTTCTGATCTGTAGCACAAGGTTGGTGAGATTAGAGCACTCTCACTGAGAGAGAAGCCAGTAAGTTTTTCTCCTCAGGAGATGTTCACCTGTGAATGTGCTCTATTATGTCCGCTTTTGCCCAATGTGTGGGCTCACAAAGTACACTGTTACTGGCACTTCTCTCAGTCCCGCCTCATCTGAGGATATAATGGCAATTGGCCCTGGTCACTCTCAGACATTGTTTTCACTAGGCCACCAGCACAGACCCACCGAGGTCAGGTCCCAGAACTGCAGTAATCATGCACCTGGACCTGCTGTGGGAGCTATGGAGGCAGCTCAGACTCTGGTTTGGCCCAACCCCTGCATGTATATGCCCACAGAGACCACAGTTGCTAAAGCCAGACCGCTCTCAGCTTCAGGAGTACTTATGGTCTATTCAGATGTTCCACAGGTGCTCAATTTAGGAAGCCGTCAGCAGAGGTGTAAACTCCCAGTTTGTGCAGGTGGGAGGAGAGATTTTAAGTCTTCTTCCTTAGTCACATGGTCCCTGGGGCTCAGTTGTGGTTTCAGTCCCACCTATGTATATGGGCCACCCTCAGGTGTCTGCTCCTGAGGCTGCCGGAGCACAGGATCCCTTCAGGTGGGAGGGAGCCAAGATGGCGATGGGGTGAACGGGCCACCCAGGCGGGAGGGAGCAGAGAAGGAGATGGCTGTGGGCATATGAGCTCACTCTGGTGGGACCCCTCCCAGTGCCTCTGGAGGCAACGACTGGCGTGTGGGGAGAGAGACTGCAATGGCGGCCCCATCCTTTGCTCATCACTCAACAATGGTACTTTACTTCTGTGGTGGTCAGGGCTTCCTCCATGAGCATTCCTGCTTGCAGAACTCCTCACTGCTGTCCCCTCAGCCTGTCTCCTCACAGACAACAGCAGTCACCTACCCAGGTCTGCTCTCCAAACCCCATGCTTCAGCATCCAGCCCATGTCTGTACTGGTGGACACATGTCTCAGGCTGGGGCATGCAGGGCTGTGGCCCAGACCATCTGTGTAGGTCACACTCTGTCCTGCCTGCCACAGACCAGTTGCTGTGCTTCCTCTGAGCCCCCGAAACTCCCCTTCTGTCCCACTTGATCTCACTGCTGGTGAGGGGACTTCCCCAGGTACCGGAATCTTTCCTCTCCTTTAGCTCCCTGTCCAGGGGCACAGGTCCTGTCCCGTTCCTCTCCTCTTCCTTTTCCCTTCTTATTTCTTTCATCCTAGCCAGTTACATGTGGATCTTCCTTGTCCTTTTAGGTGTCTGAGGTCCTCTGTTAGTGTCCAGCTGGTGATCTGTGAGAATTGTTCCATTTATAGATATATTCTTTTTATTTTTAACATCTTTATTGAAGTATAATTGCTTTACAATGGTGTGTTAATTTCTGCTTTAAAACAAAGTGAATCAGTTATACATATACATATGTTCCCATATCTCTTCCCTCTTGCATCTCCCTCCCTCCCACCCCCCCATCCCACCCCTCTAGGTGGTCACAAAGCAACGAGCTGATCTCCCTGTGCTATACGGCTGCTTCCCACTAGCTATCTATTTTACATTTGGTAGTGTATATATGTCCATGACACTCTCTCACCCTGTCACATCTCACCCCTCCCCCTCCCCATATCCTCTAGATATATTCTTGATGCGTCTGTGGGAGAGATGAACTCCACATCCTCCTACTCCTTTGCCATCTTGAGGATCTCCTGGAACTTTTCATAAGGAATCTCATATCAAACTTTTAAAAGGACTTTCAAGGCCAGCAAAGTAATGACTTGCCATCAAATTTCACCTCCAATACTTATAGATTTGACTGAATTCCTCTCTTCTCAGGGTCCAAAATATCTTGAGGTTCCTACACCTCTCAACAAATGGCCTTCCTGGTAAGGCTGCTGGGAACTCTATAAGCAAGGTACCAGGTTGTTTTTCCAAGGCATTTTATGGCTCCATAAATTCTACCTTAGATCTTATAAAGTTCTTTAAAGTTCTTAGTTCTTTAAATCTGTTCAGATTTGATTTTATGTATTTTTCCAAATATGACATTTCAGTCAAAACTACACTAATGCAACCAATATTTCTGATGGTATCCTGTTAAAAGGAGAAAAGATTCTTATTGAACTCATGCAAATGACTCACTAAGAACTTCTGAATTCTGGGGGGATTAGGTAGAGAGAAAAGATAAATGCTTAAATTCTGCTTATAAATGTATAATTTGCCAAACTGCTGTAAGTCACAGTTAGCCTAAGGGGAAAAGTGTCCCTATATCTGGGAGAACAAAGATCAAAAATCAATAGTATTTCAGACAAAAAATCATAAAAGTTATAAGTTCATTCAATTCCATGTAATTAATACTTGTTCTGCTTGAGTTCAGTTTTTCCATTACTTCTGTCCACCATGCCTGATGATTGAGGGAAACAGAGACAGTGATAATTTTAGGTAGTTTGCAAGGTTTCTGCTAAGGATCCTGTAATTTGCCCAATGAAGTGGGTGCCTTGATCACTGGAGACTCTGGAAGGTATACTCCAAGTGGAAAACACATTTTTCTAACAGTTATTTTTAATTCCTCTTTAAAGGTTCCCTTTTTCACAAATTTTTTACAACTTTGTGTTCATTTGATTTCTTTCCTCTTTAGAAATAACCAGCTTTAGTAAAAAATCACTTTCCTTTTCCTTAACAATAACAACAAATCAGCATTCTTCATACTTTCTCTTACGAATTACATATCCTACTTTACACATACAATCTCTTTCATCTTAATTTCTAAAAACATATGCCATGTTATAGTACAGTATCTCAATAAACCACAAAATATTGGTTAATAGTCTCAAACATATTTAATCTCTCTGTAAGAAGAGGTCAAAAGTAGGTATACAGACTTTTTAGCAACTAAGATTTCAATATTTTATCTAAATTAAAAATGATCTAGCTACTCAACAAATTTTCATCATTTAACTTAATTTAGCAAAATTCTTAAAATTTCAAGTTACCAAAAATCTGCAGAAAACATACCATAATTATAAAGAGTTCACCTAAAAAACTCTTATCCCATTTATCTCTATTTCATTACTTATAAAAATATCATCAAGCAAGTTAATTTTCTTGTTTACAAATTTTGTAACAGAGATAACATGAGCTTATTGACTTTCAGTAAATGTAGGTACAAAATAGTATTATACTTAATGTTGCCACCTCTAAAGACATGTTGTATTAAATCAAAAATTTAAACTTGTTTTCATTCATTATAGCTTAACTCTAGATCATGTAATCTAGTAATAAATTAAGTTTGTTTGAGTTTAAAAAGTTCTCTTTGTTTTAGTTTTAATAGTTCTCTTTATCCTTTTTTAATTTTCAGTTTTGGTCCTAATAATTTAGCCAAGGTCGTAGTCTCGGGAGATGTAGGCTGTGTTTAAATTTCAAGGACATGTAAGAGTTACAACTTGAAGCTATCTCCTAGTAATTTTGTTCCTTCAGCATCAAAATTATGAAAATACGTTTTATCAAGCTGGCTTTCCCTGTGTACATAAAAACACCTTTGTAACATCAAAAGAACCCTGGGGCTTGGTTATTTAAGAGTTATCTTTTGGACTTCTCTGGTGGTGCAGTGGTTAAGAATCGCCTGCCAACACAGAGGCACAGGTTCAAGCCCTGGTCCGGGAAGATCCCACATGCCACAGAGCAAATAAGCCCGTGCACCACAACTACTGAGTCTGTGCTCTAGAGCCAGCGAGCCACAACTACTGAGCCCACGCAATGCAACTGCTGAAAACTGCATGCTCTAGGGCCTGCAGGCCACAACTACTGAAGCCCACACACTGACAGCCCTTGCTCTGCAACAAGAGAAGCCACTGCAACAAGAAACCACACAGCGTAACGAAGAGTAGCTCCCGCTGCCGCAACTAGAGAAAGCCCACATGCAGCAATGAAGACCCAATGCAACCAAAAAAAAAAAGAGTTATCTTTTGTTAGATCTTCCCATTTTGAAAAGTAATCACAAGTATTAGCTCTGTACCAATTGTACATGAAGCCAGGCAGACTTCCAATGGGTGGCAGCATGTCCAGGAACTTTAGCAGCATAATTTCTCATTTTCTTTTAGTTTCATTCTACTATAAAGTCTGAACAATTTCTAAAGACAGTGTACTGAGTCAGAAATGTGAGGCTTGTGAACTTTCCCCTGAAGTTGTTATGCTTGAGTCAGTTCAGATCATTTGTGTCTCCATGCCTCTCACCAGAAATTTAAAACCATTGTGGGTTGTTTGGATTTTTTTGATATTGAGCTGCATGAACTGCTTTAAATTTTGGATAATCCTTTGTCAGTTGCTTCATTGGCAAATATTTTCTCCCATTCTGAGGGCTGTCTTTTCATCTTGTTTATGGCTTCCTTTGCTGTGCAAAAGCTTTTAAGTTTCGTTAGGTCTCATTTATTTATTTTTGTTTTTATTTCCATTTCTATAGGAGGTGGGTCAAAAAGGATCTTGTTGTGATTTATGTCATAGAGTGTTCTGCCTGTTTTCCTCTAAGAGTTTTATAGTGTCTGGCCTTACATTTAATCCATTTTGAGTTTATTTTTGTGTATGGTGTTAAGGAGTGTTCTAATTTCATTCTTTTACATGTAGCTGTCCAGTTTTCCCAGCACCACTTATTGAAGAGGTTGTCTTTTCTCCATTGTATATTCTTGCCTCCTTTATCAAAAATAAGGTGATCATATGTGCATGGGTTTATCTCTGGGCTTTCTATCCTGTTCCATAGATCTATATTTCTGTGAAATAAATTAAAGATGATACAAACAGATGGAGAGATATATCATGTTCTTGGATTGGAAGAATCAACATTGTGAAAATGACTATACTACCCAAAGCAATCTACAGATTCAATGCAATCCCTATCAAACTACCAATGGTATTTTTCACGGAATTAGAACAAAAAATTTCACTATTTCTATGAAAACACAAAAGACCCCGAATAGCCAAAGCAATCTTGAGAAAGAAAAATGGAGCTCGAGGAATCAGACTCCTGGATTTCAGACTATACTACAAAGCTACAGTAATCAAGACAGTATATAGTACTGGCACAGAAACAGAATCCAAAAATGGGCAGAAGACCTAAACAGACATTTCTCCAAAGAATATGTACAGACTGCCTAAAAACACATGAAAGGAAGCTCAACATCACTAATCATTAGAGAAATACAGATCAAAACTACAATGAGGTATCACCTCACACATGTCAGAATGGCCATCATCAAAAAGTCTACAAACAATAAATGCTGGAGAGGTGTGGAGAAAAGGGAACCCTCTTGCACTGTTTGTTGGAATGTACATTGATACAGCCACTATGGAGAACAGTATGGAGGTTCCTTAAAAAACTAAAAATAGAACTACTGCACAATCCAGCAATCCCACTACTGGGCATATACCCTGAGGAAACCATAATTCAAAAAGAGTCATGTACCGCATGTTCATTGCAGCTCTATTTACAATAGACAGGACATAGAAGCAACGTAATTGTCCATCAACAGATGAATGGATAAAGCAGATGCGGTACATATATATGACGGAATATTACTCAGCCATAAGAGGGAATGAAATTAAGTCGTTTGTAGAGAGGTGGATGGACATAGACTCTGTTATACAGAGTGAAGTAAGTCAGAAAGGGAAAAACAAATACCATATGCTAACACATATATATGGAATCTAAAAAAAAAAAAAAGGTACTGATGAACCTAGGGGCAGGACAGGAATGAAGAGGCAGACGTAGAAAATGGACTTGAGGACACAGGAAGTGGGAAGGGTAAGCTGGGACGAAGTGAGAGAGTGGCATGGACATATATACACTACCAAATGTAAAATAGATAGCTAGTGGGAAGCAGCTGCATAGCACAGGGAGATGAGCTTGGAGCTTTGTGACCACCTAGAAGGGTGGGATAAGGAGGGTGGGAGGCAGACATAAGAGAGAGGAGATATTGGGATATATATATATATATATATATATATATATATATATGTATAGCTGATTCACTTTGTTATAAAGCAGAAACTAACACACCATTGTTAAGCAATTCTAGTCCAATAAAGATGTTTAAAAAAAAAAAACAACACTGTGGGGACTCGAAGCAATGTATCACCAATCCTGTATGTGTGTCCCCAGACAAGCCACCAATTACTTAAAGTGTCATGATAGGGTTCCCTATGGGACCACTACTCATAAGGATTATTGTCAAGACACTTCCCCTAGGTTCTCATTCACATGAGACTGACTTGTGCCTGGAAAGAACTACTGTCCATTCTCTATGGAGCTAAATGGATTCAGTCTCTCATTTGACTGTCAGTTTCTTCAGACTATATATCAATATAAACAAGTCTTTCCAATTTTAAGTCACATTTTAAAAGGTTAGGTGACCCAGTTCACTCCACAGTTCATTCTAGGACTTTCCCACCTAGAAATTAGCCCTAGATTCCTGCCTAGGAACTTCCCTCTAGGTCTTTGTCATGTAGAAATGTACCTTAAGACTACAATTCTTAAGATAACATTTAAATTTTGTTAAAAGAGATGAATATTAAAAATAATAGCTACAGCATCAGAGACTGATCAAGATGGAAGAGTATTAGGCCATGCAACTCATCTTCCCCCATAAACAAATAAAAAATGCATCTATGTGTGAAACAATCCTCACTGGAAACTGGCAGAAAGACTCCTGTACAACCAAGGCAGTAAGAAAGATACACATGGAATTGGGTAGGAAGGGAAGAAAAGTGATCAGGTCTGAACCTGTCTCCCTTTGAGGGACTCAGAGAAATATGGAGATTGCATGCATGGAGACCCACCCTAGGGAGTGAGTAGTTTGAGCCACAGATTGGACATCCTGGTACTTGGGTCTGACACAGAGATGACAAGCCTTCTTGGATAGTTGGAAAGCCACTGGAACTAACAATAGGGCTGGGAGAAGTCTGGACTCTGCTAATGAGATGTACACACTGGCTAGGCCCCCAGGTGGGGTGGAGAGACTAGTGACTGCTGAGTTTCCTACAACCACCTGGCCCTATCCACTCCCTTTCACAATGAAACACTAGATATGGGGTGGCCACAACTGGCTAGAAGACCTGGGATGCAGACCAAGGTGACTCAGTCCTGGAGCAGAACCTAGGTGGAGCAGAGATGGCCATTGTTAGCATTTACTGAAGCAGTGCATCAGAAGCAGCCCAGATATCTGTTGGCAGCCACTTCACCACAGCTTATCCCCTAATACACCCTGAGTCTCCATGCAGGCCCCACCTGTCCTGCCACGAGGTTCAACAACAGGGTGGGAGTAGCAGAGGCTGGGGGTGGGGCAGTGATCAGATCTGAGGGACACAGGGACTTACACCAAAGACTGCTGTCTGAGCAGAGCAAGGGACACAAATGTAGATGCCTTCACAGGCAGCACCTCAGAGACAACTCAGACCTCTTCTTTCAGGTAACATGAGCTGAGAGCCCACACAGGTCCCAGTTTCTTCAGCACCAGCCCACTTTGGGCAATGGCCCACTGCTGTGAGACAGGAAAACACACAGTTAAAAGTAACAAAGCCAGCTCAAGCCTGAATCTTAGGGCTTCTGCCCCAGCAACTTGAAATTAGACCCCACCCTGATAAGGTAGGGATGGTCACTTAACAGAAGGAAAGTCCTGCCTCAGGCCTGACTCCAGACTTAGCCTCTCCATCTCCAACCCCACCACCTACCAAGGTGAAAGCTGCCAGCACACCCTGAGGAGAGACATGACTAGTGATCACATCAGATCTAGTTCTCCAACAAAAGCCATTGTACAAACTGTTTGTAAAGGGATGCTTTCATATAGAGCACACCTTTAAAGACCACATTAGGCAACTGTTTCAACTAAGTTCATAGATGCAGAGAAAGTTATGCAAAATGAAAAGGCAGAGGAACTATTCTAAATTGAAAGAGCAAGGGAAGATCCCTAGAAAAATAAATAATGAAACAAATAAACAATTGAGCAGATAAAAAGTTCAAAACATTGGTAATAAAAATGTTAACTGAAAAGAACAGGTGTACACGGGAAAATTTTAACAGAGAACTAGAAAATATAATAAAGACTCAATCAAAAATGAAGAAATCAATAACTGAAATTAGAAAAAACACTCTAGACAGAATAAAGAGAAGACTACATGTTACAGAAGAACGCATAAATAATCTGCAAGATAGAATAATGGAAATCACCCAATCTGAACAGCAAAAAGAAAAACAAATTCTGAAAATGATAACAGTTTAAGAGATCTCTGAGATAACATTACATGTTCAAACATTCGCATTTTAGGGGACCCAGACGAAGAAAAGCGAAAGGGATCAAAACTATATTTGAGAAAATTAAGGCTGAAACCGTCCCAAACCTAATGATAGAAATAGGTACCCAGGTATAGGAAGCACAAAGGGTCCCAAACAAGATGAACCCAAACAAACCCACACCAAGACACATAATTAAAAAGGCAAAAGTTAAAGAGAGAATTCTAAAGGCAGAAAGAGAAAAACAAAGAGTCACATATAAGGGAACCCCCATAAGGCTATCAGCTGATTTCTCTGCAGAAAGTTTGCAGGCCAGAAGGGAGTGCCATGATACATTTAAGGTCCTGAAAGGGAAAAGCCTGCAACCTACGGTAGTGTACCCAGCAAGATTATCATTTATTATAGAAGGGGAGAGAAAGAACTTCTCAGAAAAGCAAAAACTAAAAGTATTCATCAATAGTAAGCCTCTCATCAAAGAATTACTGAAGGGTCTTCTCTAAATGGAAAAGAAATAGGAATCCATTGGAAATGCGAAATCTCAAGAGGAAAGGCAAATATTTAGTAAGAATTGAAGATCACATAAATAAGCCAGTGTGTAGATTAAAAGACAAAAAAAATTGTATAACTACAATAAACAGTTAAGGGATAAGCATGAAGATATAAAATATGACATAAAAAAACAAAATGTGGGGGACAGAAATAAAAAATATGGACCTTTTACAGTGTGTTTGAAAGGATAAGAATTTTTAAGATCTACTCACTTAACACCTTTCAAATGTACAGTACAGCATTATTAACTATAGTCATGATGCTATACATTACATCTCTAGGACCTATTTTATAACTGTAAGTTTGTACTTTTTGACTACCTTTACCCATTGCCCAACCACCCCCCACAAGCCCTACATCTAACAGTCACTAATCTTTTCTCTGTATCCATGAGTTCAGTTTTTTCTTTATTCTTTTTTTTTTTGAAACCACATACAGTCCTTTCTGTGTCTGACTTATTCACTTAGCAAAATGCCCTAAAGATCCATCCATATTGTTTCAAATGGGAAGTTTTCAGCCATAACTTCTGCAAAAGAGAAACAGATTCACAGATGTAGAAGACAAACTAGGGGTTACCAGAGGAAAGAGGGAAGTGGGGGAGGGCAAATCAGCGGTTTGGGATTATGAGATGCAAACTACTATGTATAATATGGATAACAAGGATATACTGTACAACACAGGGAATTAGTCCCATTATCTTGTAATAACTTTGAATGAAGTGTAATCTGTAAAAATACTGAATCGCTATGTTGTATACTTAAAATTAATATAATGTTGTAAATCAATTATACCAATTAAAAATTAAAAATTCTAATCATAAGAAAAAAATCTTTGTAACTACATATGGTGATGACTGTTAACTAGACTTATTATGGTGATCATTTCACAATACATACAAATATCAAACCATTATATTGTACAACTGGAACTAATATAATGTTATATGTCAATTATATTTCAATAAAAATTTTAAAATAAAGAAAAGTTCAGATGGTTCACTGGTTAATTCTACCAAACATTTAAAGAAAAATTGTCACCAATTCTTCTCAAATTCTTCCAAAAATTGAAAAGGAGAGAATATTTTCATGATGACAGTATTCCTCTGAAACCAAAGCAAGAAAAGGACACTACAAAAAACTGCAGGCCAATATCCCCCGTGAATATAGATGCAAAATCTCTCAACAATGTACTAACAAACTGAATCCAGCAGTATATTGAAAGGATCACGCACAATGATCAAGCAAGATTTATCCCTAGGATGCAAATAACGTTCAACAAATGTAAAACAACAAATGTAATACACTACATTTATAGACTGAAGATAAAAATCGTATGATGGTTTCAATAGATGCAGAAGAGGCATTTAACAAATATCAACATCCCTTCATGACAGAACACTTAACAAAATGGGCATAGAAGAAATATTACTCAATAAAATAAATACCATATATGGCAATACTAAAGCTCATCACACTTAATGGTGAAATATTGAAAGCTGTCCTCCAAGATCAGGAACAAAACAAGAATACCTACTCTCACCACTTTTATGCAATACAGTTCTGGAAGTCATAGCGGAGCAATTAAGCAACAAAAATAAAAGGCATCGCAGATCTAGAATAGAGGAAGTAAAACTATCTTCCTTTGTGGATAATATTTTCTTATGTAGAATATCCTAAAGACTCTCCCCCACAAAAAAAGTTAGAATTATCAATAAATTCAGTAAAGTTGAAGGATACAAAGCAACAGGCAAAAATCAGTTGTGCTTCTACACACTAATAATGAAATAGCTGGAAAAACTAAATAATTCTATCCTCATAGCATCAAAAATAATAAAATACTTAGGAATAAATGTAATGGAGGAGGGAAAATATCTGAAAACTCTAAGATATTCATGAAAAAAAACTGAAGATGCAAACAAATGGAAAAATATCCCACATTCTTGAACTGAAATAATATTTTAAACTATCCATCCAAACTCAAAGCCGTCTGTAGATTCAATGCAATCTCTATCAAAATTTCAATAGCATTTTTCACAGAAATACCAAACAACTGTAAAATTTGTGTGGAATAACCAAAGACCCTAAATAGCCAACATAATCCTGAGGAAGAAAAACAGAACTGAAGGCACCATACTTCCTGATTCAAACTTTAATACAAAACTATAGTAATCAATACAGTATGGTATTGGCATAAAACAGACATACAAGCCAATCGAACAGAATCAGAAGCCTAGAAATAAACCCTTGCATGTAAGATCAACTAGTAATTGACTAGGAATTATTCAATGGGAAAAGGATGTCTCTTCAATAAATGATGATGGGATTTACCACTGCAGATAAATGCCATGAGACCCTTATCTTCCATCACTTACAAAAACTGACTCAAAATGTATTAAAGACTTAAACATAAGACTTGAAACCAAAAACCCCTAGGGAAAAAAAAAAAATCTCCTTGACACTGATCTTCACAATGATTTTTTTTTAAATATTACACCAAAAGAACTAAGAAGTAAAATTAAAGTGACAATGAATCAAACTACAAATCTTCTGCACAGCCAAAGAAACAATCAACAAAATGAAATAGCAACCTATAAAATGAGAGGAAATATTTACAAATCATATATCTAATTAGGGGTTAATATCCAAAACGTAAAAAGAGTTTATACAAAACAATAGCCAAAAAAATCCAAAAACAACCTAATTAAAAAATGGGCAGAAGACCTAAACAGACATTTTCCCAAACAAGACATGCAAATGGTTAACAGGCACATGCAAAGATGCTCAACATCACTAGGCATGAGAGAATAATGCAAATAAAAACCACAATGAGATATAACCGGCCACCTGTTTGGATGTCTGTCATCAAAAAACAAAAGATAGGGCTTCCCTGGTGGCGCAGTGGTTGGGAGTCTGCCTGCCAATGCAGGGGACGCGGGTTCGAGCCCTGGTCTGGGAGGATCCCACATGCCGCGGAGCAACTGGGCCCGTGAGCCACAACTACTGAGCCTGCGCGTCTGGAGCTTGTGCTCCGCAACAAGAGAGGCCGCGATAGTGGGAGGCCCGCGCACCGCGATGAAGAGTGGCCCCCGCTCGCCGCAACTGGAGAAAGCCCTCGCACAGAAACGAAGACCCAACACAGCCATAAATAAAGTAAATAAATAAAAAAAAAAAACAAAAAAAACAAAAGATAATAAGGACTGGTGAGGATGTGGAAGAAAGAGAACTTGTGTGCACTGCTGAGGGGGGAATGTATGTTGATGCAGCCATTGTGGAAAACAGAATGGTCCTTCCTCAAAAAATCAGAACAAGAACTACCTTATTATCCAGAAATCCCATATTTGGGTATACATCCAAAGGAAATTTTAAAAGTATATCAAAGAGATATCTGTACTCCCCTGTTCACTGCAGCATTATTCATACTAGCCAAGATAATTCAAACAACCTGCTTGTCCATCAGTGGTTGTTGGATATATGTAATGTAGTATTATTCATCATTTGTAGCAACACGGACCATAGGGGCAATATGATAATGGAAATAAGTCAGATCGAGAAAGACTAATATTGTACGATCTCACTTATACATGGAATCTAAAAAAGTGTAAGTCACCAAAACAGAGTAAAATGATGGTTATCAGGGTCTTGGAGCTGGAGATACTGGGGAGATGTTATTCAAATGGTACAAACTTCCAGTTATAAGATAAATAAGTAGTTGGGATCTAATGTACAGCATGTTGATTATAGTTAATTGTACTGTATTATACACTAAAAATTTCTGAAAGAGTAATTCTTATATGTCTTACAAAAAATGGTAATATTGTGAAATGATAGAGTTGTTAGCTAACACTACGTTGATGAACATTTTGTAATATATGTGTATGAAATGAACACTTGGTACAACTTCAACGTACACAATGTTGTGTGTAAATTATATCTCAGTAAAGCTGAGGAGAAATAAAGAGATATAATTTATATTTTATCACATTAATTTTTTTAACATCTCTGTTGGAGTGTAATTGCTTTACAATGGTGTGTTATTTTCTGCTTTATACAAAGTGAATCAGTTATAAATATACATATATCACCATATCTCCTCCCTCTTGCGTCTCCCTCTCACATTCCCTATCCCACCCCTCTAGGTGGTCACAAAGCACAGAGCTGATCTCCTGTGCTATGCAGCTGCTTCCCACTAGCAATCTATTTTACATTTGGTAGTGTATATATGTCCATACCACTCTCTCACTTCGTCCCAGCTTACACTTCCACCTCTCCATGTCCTCAAGTCCATTCTCTACGTCTACGTCTTTATTTGTGTCCTGCCCCTAGGTTCTTCAAAAACATTTTTTATTTTTTAGATTCCATATGTGGAATCTAAATAGCATACAGCATTTGATTTTCTCTTTCTGACTTACTTCACTCTGTATGACAGACTCTAGGTCCATCCACCTCACTATAAACTCAATTTCATTTCTTTTTATGGCTGAGTAATATTCCATTGTATATATGTGCCCCATCTTCTTTATCCATTCATCTGTTGATGGTCACTTAGGTGGCTTCCATGTCCTGGCTATTGTAAATAGAGCTGCAATTAACACTGTGGTACATGACTCTTTTTAAGTTATGGTTTTCTCAGGGTATATGCCCAGTAGTGGGATTGCTAGGTTGTATGGTAGTCCTATTTTTAGTTTTTTAAGGAACCTCCATACTGTTCTCCATAGTGGATGTATCAAGTTACATTCCCACCAACAGCACAAGTGGGTTCCCTTTTCTCCACACTCTCTCCAGCATTTATTGTTTGTAGATATTTTGATGATGGCCATTCTGACATGTGTGAGGTGATACATCATGGTACTGATTTGCATTTCTCTAATGATTAGTGATGTTCAGCATCCTTTAATATATTTGTTGGCAATCTGTATATCTTCTTTGGAGAAATGTCTATTTAGGTGTTCTGCCCATTTTTGGATTGGCATATTTGTGTTTTTGATATTGAGCTGCATGAGCCCCTTGTAAATTTTGGAGATTAATCCTCTCTCAGTCTTTTCATTTGCAAATATTTTCTCCCATTCTGAGGGTTGTCTTTTCATCTTGTTTATGTTTTCCTTTGCTGTGCAAAAACTATTAAGTTTCATTAGGTCCCAGTTGTTTATTTTGTTTTTATTTCCATTTCTCTAGGAGGTGAGTCAAAAAGGATCTTGCTGTGATGTATGTCATAGAGTGTTCTGCATATGTTTTCCTCTAAGAGTTTTATATTGTCTGCCCTTACATTTAGGTCTTTAATCTATTTTGAGTTTATTTTTGTGTATGGTGGTAGGGAGTTTTCTAATTTCATTCTTTTACATGTAGCTGTCCAGTTTTCCCAGCACCACTTATGGAAGACGTTCTCTTTTCTCCACTGTATATTCTTGCCTCCTTTATCAAAGATAAGGTGACCATATGTGCGTGGGTTTATCTCTGGGCTTTCTAACCTGTTCCATTGCGCTATATTTCTGTTTTTGTGCCAGTACCATACTGTCTTGATTACTGTAGCTTGGTAGTATACTCTGAAGTCTGGGAGCCTGATTCCTCCCTCTCCATTTTTCTTTCTCAAGATGGCTTTTGTTATTTGGGGTCTTTTGTATGTCCATACAAATTGTACATTTTTTTGTTCTAGTTCTGTTAAAAATGCCATTGGTCGTTTGATAAGGATTGCACTGAATCAATAGATTGCTTTCAGTAGTAAAGTCATTTTCACAGTGTTGATTCTTCCAATCCAAGAAAATGGTATATCTGTCCATCTGTTTGTATCATCTTTAATTACTTTCATCAGTGTCTTATAGTTTTCTGCCTACAGGTCTTTTGCCTCCTTAGGTAGATTTAATCCTAGGTATTGTATTCTTTTTGTTGCAATGGTAAATGGGAGTGTTTCCTTAATTTCTGTTTCAGATTTTTCATCATTAGTGTATAGGAATGCAAGAGATTTCTGTGCATTAATTTTGTATCCTGCTACTTTACCAAATTCATTGATTAGCTCTAGTAGTTTTCTGGTAGCATCTTTAAAATTCTCTATGTATAGTATCATGTCTTCTGCAAACAATGACAGCTTTACTTCTTCTTTTCCAATTTGGATTCCTTTTATTTCTTTTTCTTCTCTGATTGCTGTGGCTAAAATTTCCAAAACTATGTTGAATAATAGTGGTGAGAGTGGACAACCTTGTCTTTTCCTGATCTTAGAGGAAATGGTTTCAGTTTTTCACCATAGAGAAAAATGTTGGCTGTGGGTTTGTCATATATGGCCTTTATTATATTGAGGTAAGTTCCCTCCATGCCTACTTTCTGGATGTTTTTTATTATAAATGGGTGTTGAATTTTCTTGAAAGGTTTCTCTGCATCTAATGAGATGATTATATAGTTTTCCTCCTTCAACTTTTTAATATGGTTTATCACATTGATTGATTTGGGTATATTGAAGAATCCTTGCATTCCTGGGATAAACCCCACATGATCATGGTGTATGATCCTTTTAATGTGCTGTTGCTTTCTGTTTGCTAGTATTTTTTGAGGATTTTTGCATCTATGTTCATCAGTGATATTGACCTATAGTTTTCTTTCTTTGTGACGTCTTTGTCTGGTTTTGGTATAAGGGTGATTGTGGCCTCGTAGAATGCGTTTGGTAGTGTTCCTTCCTCTGCTATATTTTGGAAGAGTTTGAGAACGATAGGTATTAGCTCTTCTCTAACCGTTTGATAGAATTCATGTGAAGCCATACGGTCATGAGCCTTTGTTTGTTGGAAGATATTTATTCAGTCTCAATTTCAGTACTTATGATTGGTCTGTTTATATTTTCTATTTCTCCCTGGTTCAGTCTCAGAAGGTTGTGCTTTCCTAAGAATTTGTCCATTTCTTCCAGGTTGTCCATTTGTCTGGCTTATAGTTGCTTGTAGTAATCTCTTATGATCCTTTGTATTTCTGCATTGTCGGTTACTACTTCTCCTTTTTCATTTCTAATTCTATTGATTTGAGTCTTCTCCCTTTTTTTCGTGATGAGTCTGGCTAAAGGTTTATCAATTTTGTTTATCTTCTCAAAGAACCAGCTTTTAGTTTTATTGATCTTTGCTATTGTTTCCTTCATTTCTCTTTATTTCTGATCTGATCTTTATGATTTCTTTCCTTCTGCTAACTTTGGGGGTTTTTTGTTCTTCATTCTCTAATTGCTTTAGGTGTAAGGTTAGGTTGTTTATTTGACACGTGTCTTGTTTCTTGAGATAGGATTGTATTGCTAGAATCTTCCCTCTTGGAACTGCTTTTGCTGCATACCATACGTTTTGGGTCATGTTTTCATTGTCATTCTTTTCTAGGTATTTTTTGATTTCCTCTTTGATTTCTTCAGTGATCTCTTGGTTATTTAGTAGTGTATTGCTTACCCTCCGTGTGTTTGTATTTTTTACAGATTTTTTCCTGTAATTGATACCTAGTCTCAGAGCATTGTGGTCAGAAAAGATACTTGATATGACTTCAATTTTCTTCAATTTACCAAGGCTTGATTTGTGACCTAAAATATGATCTATCCTGGAGAATGTTCCACGAGCACTTGAGAAGAAAGTTTATTCTGTTGTTTTTGGATGGAATGTCCTATAAATATCAATTAAGTCCATCTTGTTTAATGTATCATTTAAAGCTTGTTTTTCCTTATTTATTTTCATTTTGGATGATCTGTCCATTGGTGAAAGTGGGGTGTTACAAAGTCCCCTACTATGATTGTGTTACTGTCGATTTCCCCTTTTATGGTTGTTAGCATTTGCCTTATGTATTGAGGTGCTTCTATGTTGGGTGCATATATATTTATAATTGTTTTCTCCTCTTCTTGGATTGATCCTTTGATCATTATGTAGTGTCTTTCTTTGTCTCTTATAATAGTTTTTATTTTAAAGTCTATTTTGTCTGATATGAGAATTGCTACTCCAGCTTTCTTTTGATCTTCATTTGCATGGAATATCTTTTTCCATCCCCTCACTTTCCATTTGTATGTGTCCTTAGGTTTGAAGTGTGTCTCTTGTAAACAGCATTTATATGGGTCTTGCTTTTGTATGCATTCTGCCAGTCTGTGTCTTTTGGTTGGAGCATTTAATCCGTTTACATTTAAGGTAGTTATTGATATGTATGTTCCTATTACTATTTTCTTAATTGTTTTGGGTTTGTTATTGTAGATCTTTTCCTTCTCTTTTGTTTCCTGCCTAGAGAAATTCCTTTAGCATTTGTTGTAAAGCTGGTTTGGTGGTGCTGAATGCTCTTAGCTTTTGCTTGTCTGTAAAGGTTTTAAGTTCTTCATCGTATGTGAATGAAATTCTTGCTGGTTAGAGTAATCTTGGTTGCAAGCTTTTCCCTTTCATCACTTTAAATATGTCCTGCCACTGCCTTCTGGCTTGCAGTGTTTCTGCTGAACGATCAGCTGTTAACATTATGGGGATTCCCTTGTATGTTATTTGTTGTTTTTCCTTGCCTTTAATATATTTTCTTTGTGTATAATTTTTGATAGTTTCATTAGTATGTGTCTTTGCATGTTTCTCCTTGGATTTATCCCGTATGGGACTCTCTGTGCCTCCTGGACTTGATTGAGTATTTCCTTTCCCATATTAGGGAAGTTTTCTACTATAATCTCTTCAAATATTTTCTCAGTTCCTTTCTTTCTCTCTTCTTCTTCTGGGACCCCTATAATTCGAATGTTGGTGCATTTAATGTTGTCCCAGAGGTCTCTGAGACTGTCCTCAATTCTTTTCATTCTTTTTTCTTTATTCTGAATTGTGGTAGTTATTTCCACTATTTTATCTTCCAGGTCACTCATCCATTCTTCTGCCTCAGTTATTCTGCTATTGATTCCTCCTAGAGAATTTTTAATTTCATTTATTGTGTTGTTCATCATTGTTTATTTGCTCTTTAGTTCTTCTAGGGCCTTGTTAAAGGATGATTTCTCCACTCTATTTCCAAGATTTTGGATCATCTTTACTATAATTACTCTGAATTCTTTTTCAGATAGACTGCCTATTTCCTCTTCATTTGTTTGGGCTGGTGACTTTTTACCTTGCTCCTTCATCTGCTTTGTGTTTCTCTGTCTTCTCATTTTTCTTAACTTACTTTGTTTGGGGTCTCCTTTTTGCAGGCCACAGGTTCATATTTCCCATTGGTTTTGGTGTCTGTTTCAGTGGGTAAGTTTGGTTCAGTGTGTTTTGTAGGCTTCCTGGTCGAGGGGACTGGTGCCTGTGTTCTGGTGGATGAGGCTGGATCTTGTCTTTCTGATTGTCAAGATCATGTCAGGTGGTGTGTTTTGGGGTGTTTGTAACCTTATTATGATTTTAGTCAGCCTCTCTGCTAATGGGTGGGGTTGTGTTCCTGTCTTGCTAGTTGTTTGCCATAGGGTGTCCAGCACTGTAGCTTGCTGGTCATTGAGTGGAGCTGGGTCTTAGCATTGAGATTGAGATCTCTGGGAGAGCTTTCACTGTTTGATATTACATGGAGCAGTGAGGTCTCTGGTGGACCAATGTCCTGAACTTGCTTCTTTCACCTCAGAGGCTCAGGCCTGATCCCTGCCCGGAGCACCAAGACCCTGTCAGCCATATGGCAGGTATAGTTCTTTGAAGTTACAGCAACCTTGTGAAATGTTGGACCAGAGAGACTCAGAGAGACCTAGAGAAGTTTTCTGGGGCTTTCAGACCCAGATGCCCCTACCACATTAATTTTTTAAAGATAAAGGGATGGATAACGATATATAATGACAACTCTAACCAAAGGAATGCTGGAGGAGTGACTTCAGGAAAGATAGCAGAATAGGAAGTGCCCAATATCCATCTCTGCATGTGGACAATAATGCTACTGGCAGAAACTGTCTCAAGTGAAACTTTAGGACCTCTGCAAGTTATCTGAATGCCTTCAGCTTCAGGGCTGAGCTTGTATGATAACTTCCAGAAAATTTTGGTCAATTAGAGCTGTACCACTCCTTACCCTCAGCCCCATGACAAGCAACTATGGGGATGGCAATCTGAATTTGGAGCATTATTTGCTAGAAACAGAACGGGCTATAAGGACCTTGTTTTCCAAATACCAGGACTTTGTGTTTTGATTGTGTATTACTGCCCTAGTCTCTGAGGTGTGAACATGGAACTTGGGCACTAATCCTGCAAAATTTAATAGTCTAACATTCTATTTGAATGGTTATTCAAAGCATCAAAATAAACAGCAGAAAATTTATATGAAAAAGCCAAACATATAACTTAGTAGACTAAGCTCTTAAACAACTATTTTAAAGATACTCAAAAAGCTAAAGGAAGACACAAACAGACACTGGAAAAATGATGTATGGACAAAATGGAAATATCAATAAAGAGAAATTATAAAAAGGAACAAAAAATTTGGACACTGTAAACTACAATAGTTAAAATTAAAAATATACCAGATGAGTTCAAAAGCATACCAGAACAACAAGAAGAAACAATCAGTAAACTTGAAGATAGGGCAATTGAAGTTATCAAGACTGTGAAACAAAAAGGAAAAAATAATAAAGAGAACAGAGCCCAAGAGATACTTGAGACACCACAAGTAGATCAACATATACATTGTGGGCAATACAGAAGGAGAATAGAGAAAGAAAAGGGCAGAAAAATTATTTGAAGAAATAATCGCTGGAAAAAAATCACAAATTGAGGAAACACATGAATTTACAAATTCAAGAAACTCAAAGAACTACAAGTGAAGTAAAACAAAAGAGACTCTCTTTGAACTATATTATAATCACACTCTCCAAAGACAAAAACAAAGAGAATCTCAAAAGCAGCAAGAGAGGAGCAACTCACCACATACCATCTGATATTTATAGCCAATTGCTCATTAGAGGCCTTGGCGGTCAAAAGGGGTTGGAATAATATATTCTATTGATCTTGCAGAAAGAGCAAAAACTATCAACCAATAATTTGATACCCAACAAAACTCTCATTTTAAAATGAGGGTTAAATTAAGACATTTCCAGAAAAGAAAACTGAAGGAGTTCACTCTCATTAGACTTCCCTGTAAGAAATGCTACAGGAATCCCTTCAGTTGAAATGAAAGGATGACATATATTAAATCAAAGCTACACAAAGAAATAAGTATCTCAAGTAAAAGTAAAGAAAAAAAGGTCAGGGCTTCCCTGATGGTGCAGTGGTTGAGAATCTGCCTGCCAATGCAGGGGACACGGGTTTGAGCCCTGGTCTGGGAAGATCCCACATGCCACGGAGCAACTAGGCCCATGAGCCACAATTACTGAGTCTGTGCGTCTGGAGCCTGTGCTCCGCAACAAGAGAGGCCGCGATAATGAGAGGCCCGTGCACCGCGATGAAGAGTGGCCCCCACTTGCCCCAACTAGAGAAAGCCCTCGCACAGAAACGAAGACCCACACAGCCATAAATAAATAAATAAGTAAATAAAAATTAAAAAAAAAAGAAAAAAAGGGCAATCATAAAAGTTAGTATATTGTTATTTTCTACATAATTTTAAAACCATATGCACAAATCAGATATTAATCTATGTTATATGGCTCACAAAATATGAAAACATAATCTATGGCATTAAGAACAGAACGTGGGGAGGCAAGTTTTATAGGAGTCAAATTTTTTATGTTGTTGATGTTAAGCTGGTATAAATTCAAATTAAATTATTGTAACTTTAGGGTGATAAACAAAATACCACAGTAACTACTACGGAAATATCTATAGAAGACACACAGAAGGAAATGAGAAGAGAATCATAATAATTCCATAAAAAAAAACAGGCTACACGGAGGAAATGGAAGACAAAAGAGATACAAGGTATATAGACAACAAGTAGCAAAATGATTAAAATAATTAGTTCCCTATCAGTAATTGCTTCAAATGTAAATAGATTAAATTCTATTTAAAAAAAAGAGGAAGGTTAGCAGATTATTCATTGTAAAAGTTCCAATTCAAAGACAAAAACAGGATGAAAGTGAAAGGATGGAAAAATATATTCCATTCAAATAATAACCAAAAATAGAGCTAGGCAGCTGAACTCATGTCAAAGTAGACTTTAAATTCATAAAGACTACAGGAGACAAAGATGACATTATATATGAACAAAATGTTCAAGTAAATATAACAATTGTAAACATGCATGTTATTAGGTGCACCAAACACATAAAGGAAAAACTGTCAGAATTAAAAGGAAAAACAAACATTTTTAAAATAACAGTTGGAAAGTTCAACATCCCATTTTCAATAATGGTTACAACAACCAGGCGGAAGATAAGTAAGAAAGAGAAGACTTGAACAACACAATAAATCAAACAGACCTAACAGACTTCTACAAAATACTCCATTAAAGAAATCAGAATACATATTCTTCTCAAGTATACATGGGTTATTTTACAGGAGAGGCTATATATTAGGCTGCAAAATCAGTCTCAACTGATTATTTTTAAAATAAGTATTATACAAGGTATCCTCTCTGGTCAGAACAAGATAAAGTTAGATATCTAAAAAGAGGAAGAAAACTGGAAGATTCACAATACATGAAAATTAAACACACTCTAACCAATGGGTCAAAGATGAAATCACAGGGAAATTAGAAAATGGTTAGGGAAATAAATAAAAATCAAAATATAACACACAGAAGCCAGTGGGATGCAGTGAAAGAACTGCTCCAATGAGAATTTATAGCTACAAATGGCAACATTAAAAAGGATGAAAAATTTCATCTTCCACTTAAGGAACTTAACTTTACACCTTAAGGAACTACAAAAGGAAGAGCAAACTAAATCTAAAATTAGCAGAATGAAAAAAATAATACAGACAAGAATGGAGATAAAAGAGTGAATAGAAAATTAAAAATAGAGAAGATAAACGAAATCTTAAGCTGGTTCTTGGAGAAAATAAAACAAATTGACAAACCTTTAGCTAAATTGACAAAGAAATAAGGAGAAAGGACCTAAATAACTAAAATCAGGAATGAAAGGTCATTACCATTGACCTTAGAAGGATAAAAAGAATTATAAAAGAATACTATAAACAATGGTATGACAACTTAGATAACCTTGAAGTTATGGACAAATTCCTCCCAACACAAGTTACCTAAATTGACTCCAAGGAGTACCAGAAATCTGTTTACTTGTTATCTGTTTGTTGAGATAAAAGAAACAGAAAAATCTCAACAGACAGATAACAAGTAAACAGATTGAATCAATAATCAAAAACTTCCCAACAAAGAAAAGCCAGACCAAATGGCTTTGCTTGTGAATTATACCCAATATTTAAAGAATAATTAACACTAATCCTACCCAAATTCTTCCAAAAAACTGAAGAAGAAGTAACAGTTCCTAACACTTTCTATGAGGCCAGTATTACTCTGATATCAAAGCCAGATAAGGATATCACAAGAAAAGAAAATTGGACTCCAGCATTCCTTATTAATATAAACGTTAAAAATGTTCAATAGGGGCTTCCCTGGTGGCGCAGTGGTTGAGAATCCACCTGCCAATGCAGGGGACACGGGTTCGTGCCCCGGTCCGGGAAGATCCCACATGCCGCGGAGCGGCTAGGCCCGTGAGCTACACCTACTGAGCCTGCGCGTCTGGAGCCTGTGCTCCGCAACGGGAGAGGCCGCGACGGTGAGAGGCCCGTGCACCGCGATGAAGAGTGGCCCCCGCTCGCCGCAACTAGAGAAAGCCCTCGCACAGAAACGAAGACCCAACACAACCAAAAATAAATAAATAAATAAAATTTAAAAAAAAAAAAAAATGTTCAATAAAGTCATACCAAGTCAAATCCAACAGGATATTAATAATTACTCACCATGATGAAGTGTGATTATCCAGGAATATAAGGGTGATTCAACAACAAGAAAAACACATGATCATTTTAATTGATAAAGAAAAATCTGACAAAATAAGAAAACACTTTTATGACCAAAAATAACTAGAAAACTAGGAACAGAGGAAAAGTTCCTTAAATGATAGAAATATTTATGATAACCCTACAGCTAACATCATATTCAATAGTGACAGACTGACAGCTTGCCCCCTAAGATCAAGGACAAGATCAGATGCCTTTTTTCTGTGTTTTATCCAACATAATACTGGCAGATTTGGCTATAGCTATTAGACAAGAAAATAAAATAAGAGGTATGCAAATTGGAATGAATGATGTAAAACTACCTCTATTCACAGATGACATGATTCTATATATATAAAATCCCAAAGAAACCCTAAGAAAAATTATAAATCTAATAAGTGAATTTGACAAAGTTGTAGGTTAGAGAATTAATACTGAAAAATTAGTTTTGTTTCTTTATAACAAGAACAACCCAAAAGCAAAATAAGGAAAGCAGTTGCATTTATATTAACATGTAAAAGGACAAAATACTTAGGAATAAATCTAACCATGGAGGTGAAATACTTTTCTAATGAAAACTACAAAACATTGCTTAAGAAATTAAAGACCTAAATAAATGGAAATGTATCCCCTGTTGATGAATAGGGAATCTTAACATTGTTAAAATGTCAGCAGTAGTCAAGGCAATCTACAGATTCGATTCAATCTCTATCAAAATTCTCACAGTCTTTTTTGCAGAAATGGAAAAACCAATCCTCAGTTTCATTTGGAATTGCAAAGAACCATAAATAGTTAAATGTTCTTGAAAAAACCTAAAAAAGACATAATACACTCCTAAACCAATTAAAACAGTACAGCAGTGGCATAAGAACAGAAATAAAACCTTACACATATGGGCAAGTGATCTTCGACAAAATAGACAAAACCATTCAATAGCGAAAGAACAGTCTTTTCAGAAAATGGAACTGGGAAACTGGATTTCCATATGCAAAAGAATGAAGTTTCATTCTTACCTTATACCATCTATAAAAATTTACTCAAAATGGATCAAAAAGCAAGTTGTAAGAGCTAAAAATATAAAATTCTAGAATAAAACAAAGAACAACTTCATGACACCAAATTTGGCAACAGTTCATGGATAAGATGCCAAATGCACAAGCAATAAAAGAAAAAATAGGACTTCATCAAAAAATTAAGAAATCTGTGCATCAAAGGACACTACCAAGAAAGCAAAAAGACAACCTATTAAATGGGAGAAAATATCTGCAAATTGTATGCACCCAGAATATATAAAGAACTCCTAAAACTCAAAAACAACAACAAAATTCAAAAAATAAGCAAGTGATTTTAACAAATATTTCTCCAAATAAGATGTATAACTGTCCAAAAAGTACATGCAAATATGCTCAACATCATTAGACATTAGGAAATGGAAGTCAAAACCACAATGAAGTACCATTTTACACTTACAAGGATGACTATAGTGATAGAAAGAAAGAGAGTGAGAGAGAAAGAAAGAAAGAAAAAGAGAGGAAAAAAGGAAGGAAGGAAGGGAGGGGGAGGAAGAAAGAGAGAGAGAGAAAGAAAAGAAAGAAAGAAAGAAAGAAAGAAAGAAAGAAAGAAAGAAAGAAAGAAAGAAAGAAAGAAAGAAAGAAAGAAAGAAAGGAAGAAAGAAAATGAAAGAAAGAGAGAAAGAAAGTAGGGGGAGGGTGGGAAAGGCAGGGTGGGATGAACTGGGATATTGGGATTGACATATATACACTACTGATAATATGTATAAAATAGTTAACTAATGAGAACCTACTGTACAATACAGGGAACTCAAGGCTCTGTGATGACGTAAATGGGAAGGAAATCCTAAAAAGAGGGGATAGATGTATACAAACAGATGATTCACCTTGCTGTACACCAGAAAATCCTAAAAAGAGGGGATAGATGTATACAAACAGATGATTCACCTTGCTGTACACCAGAAACTAACGCAACGTTGAAAAGCAACTATACCCCAATTAAAAAAAAAAAAACATTGCTTCTCAGAGTTGGCACCTGCTACCCTTACCTTAAGTGCAGCATCGTGCAGCCCTGTAGTCCAACTGCAGAGCATCCTAGAATGACCTTTCTTCACGCAACTGTTGTAAGCGTGGTGAGGTCACTGGGAGGTGGGCCTACGTGTCATGTGTTGCCTTCAAGTGGTGAGCTAGAGAGTTCTGGGATACCAAAAATGGAAATGGCTGGCGGTGAGGAGGGAGTGACTACAACATCCTCCGCTCTGTCCTCTCTTAGGGAGTCTTGATTGTGTGCAGCCTGGTTGGCCTTTCACAACAAATTGTGGGAAATAGCACACAAAAGGGGAAATCCAGATCATTATAGGCTCCTAGCATGTAATAGGATTTCAGAAGAACTAGCAATAAGGGGAGTTGTAATTAAAGGAAATGCAGCTTAGTGTTTTATTTAAAAACAATAATTTTTAAATGCAAAATAGTAATATGTTTTTGTACAAAACAAAATGACTCAAAATATAGAATGCATGTTTGTAGTTTGCATAAATGTTCAATGTTTCAGATCACGTATAATACTTCAAATATTCTAATGCATATTCATTATGGAATATTATACTAACTGTACTTAAAAGTAATGCTTTTAATTATTTTAAGTAGCTAAATTTTGGTATTAGTTAATATTTGGTGATGCCATATATTTATACATTAATATGTCATCATTTAAAATAAAGCAGCATTGCATGAACATGGCTGTATTTCTGCCTATGTTTTTCATAAGTCTTCTGACAAGCAATTTAATCTCTCAAACATCTGGAATTAATTCCCTATAACTCATTGTTTCACATTTTTCCTTTTTTGTTACATTCTCAACTGAGTCCTCTTACTATTTCAGAGAATATGCACAATGTCAACATTTCAGTTTCACAATTGAAACACCTTTGCCAAGAAAGCTTAGAAAAACTAATCCTTTCTTAAATTTGATGAAACACTGTATTTCACTTAAGCAGTGAACATGTAAACATTGAAATGTTAAAGGATAAAAGCAGAAATTTTATTGAGTTTTAGTTTCATACAGATTATTTTATTTTCACTTCAGTTTACACCACAAATTTAACATATCCTTCATTTGTACACCTATAAGATATGTGAAGTAGGAGTTAATTTCTTTGCTATTATGCCAGCAGCACTCATCCCTTTCTATTTAGCCTAGACCATTTACAACATCATTTGTTCCTTATTAACCAAATTTCTGTTTGGGAATTCAATCTCATAATTAGGTATAAAAATGGACGTTGCCTCTCACACGGAATGATCTATTACTTGCAACACATGATTCTAGAAAGAAACAAAGTGACTCTGTGGTTTCCTGGATTACATCACTACTGTTTTGTTTCTGTTTTTTTCTTTTGCTTTCCTATTTTAAAGATATAAAGTAAAATGTTACCAAAATACCTTACTTCATTCCTTGAGGGGCTGATGGAGATGAGCACTGACCAGCTCCTTTACTTGCTAGGGCAGATAATAGCTTCTATTTCTAATGCATAGAAAGCCAGGGAGACATGATGGAAGCATCACCTGCTGGGCCTCAGCACTTATCCCTCTCAGTTGGCTTTTTTTGGCTCAGGAGGCCAAGTGGGGGGTAGTAAGGGGTGAGGTGATAATCTCTTAAGGTTTCCACATTCACTGAATTTCTGCCCAGAGAAAAGCAAGCTCCCTAAGGTGAGAAGGCCCATCACTCAGAGGCAAGGGTTTATAGACTACAATACCAGGAGTTCTAAGAATCCACTAAAGGGGCTTTGTGTATTTAACATATTTCCTACTATCAGAGGAGGACAGTAGGACAGTACTAACAGCATATGCTTTGTGATCCTCGCCTGATATGCATGAAGCTTCTCAACCTGGGACTGTTATTCGGGGTTTTTTTTTTGTTACTGTTGTTCCTTGGTTGGTTAGGGTTTCTTTGCAATAGATTAGTTTTACCTTTTCTATTGAAGGTGGTTGCTGCATTGTAAAAAGAGTCTATTCAAGACAGGCAATTCAGGAAAGACCCAAATTGGACCATCAGTTTTCAATAGATGAAATACAAAATCATCTCTCTTGACACAAAAAAAGTATTTTAAAAAATCAACACCATTTCATGGTAAACACTCAGAACACTAGAAACAGATGGAAACTTTCTCAATATGAGAAAGAGCATTGATGAAAAACTGATAACTAACATTACACTCAATTATTAAAGTTCCCTTCCTAATATCAGGAATAAGACAAAGATGCCTGCTTTCATCACTGCTGTTCATGACTATACTAGAAGCTCTAGTCAGAACAACAAATGAACAAAAATAAATCAAGGGTATCCAGATTGGAAAGGAAAAAATAAAACTCTCTCTTTGCAGGTGACAAGATCCTATATACAGAAAATCCTAGAGAATGCACAACAAAGCTACTAGAGCTAAAAAACAAATTCGGGAAAGTCATATGCTTCAAGCTCAAAACATGAAAATCAGTGTATTTCTATACATCATCAATGAACAATTTGAAAAAGAGACTGAGAGAAATTTTGCTTACGATAACATCTAATATTTCTAAATATAAAAATTTTGCCACAACGGTGAAAGACTTGTTTACTGAAAACTACAAAATATTACTCAAAGAAAGTAAAGAAGGCTTAAATATTTGAAAAGATATCTCGGAAACTTAACATTGTTAAGATAACAATACTACCCCAATTGACATATTGATATGTACTCAGTACAGTTCCTATCAATATCCCAAAAGCCTTTTTTGCAGAAGCAGAAAAGCTAACTCCCCAATTCATATGGAACTGCTAGGGGCTTGAATAATCAAAACAATCTTCAAAAAGTAGAACAAATGTTAGATGACTTTCATTTTCCAATGCCAAAATTTACAACAAAGCTGTAGCAGTCCAAACACTGATACTGGACTAAGGATAAACATACTGACCAATAGAATTGTATCAAAAATTCAGAGATAAATCCATGCAACTCTGGTCAGGTGATTTTCAACCAGGTTACTAAGACCATTTAACAGGGAAGTAATGTTTTCTTCAAAAAATGGTTTTAGGACAATTGGATTTTCACATGCAAATGAAAATATTTTCTGCATGAAAATGAAGTTGAATTTTTACCTCATGCCATATATAAAAATCAATTCAAACTGGCTCAACAACTTCCATGTAATAGCTCAAACCATAAAACTGTTAAAGAAAAGAGAGAAAACTTTCATGACATTTTTAGGGATGGATTTTAGATATGACTTTACAAACAAGAGTAACTAAGGAAAAAAATAGGTTAAGTTGGACTTCATCAAACTAAACATTTGGGGGGGTGCATGCCTAAAGGGCATTATCAAGAAAAGAAAGAGACAACTCCTGGAGTGGGATAAAATATTTACAAACCATATATTTGAAAAGGCTTAATATCCAGAATGTATAATGAAATCCTACAACTTACAGCAGCAGCAACAACAAAAATAACTAAAAAATGGACAAAGGTCTTGAAAAGACATTTCTCCAAAGAAGATATACAAGTGACCAAGAAGCATATGAAAAGATTTTCAACATCTTTAGTTAGGAGAGTAACATAAAACTAGTTACTACAATTGAAATACCACTTCACACCTGATAGAAGGACTATTATGAAAAAAATAAAAGAATAACAAGGGTTGACAAAGATGTGGAAAAATTGGAGCCTTAAAAGTTGTGATGGAAGTACAAAAAGGTGCAGCCATTGTGGAAAACAATTCATTAGTTCCTCAAAAAGATAAACATAGAATTACCACATATAATTCCAGCCCAGGTACATACACAGAAGAATTAAAAACAGGGACTCAGTTACTTGTACAGGAATGTTCATAGCAGCATTACCCCAAAAGTTTGGGGGGGAAATGTTTATCATCAGATGAATAGGTAAAGAAAATGTGGTGTATACAAAAAATGGAATATTTTTCAGTAATAAAGGGAAAGTTCTGATGCATGCTACAATATGTGTAAATTTTGAAAATATTCCATATGAAAATGAAACAGACACAAAATATCAAATATTATAATGATTCTACTTATATGAAATATCTAGACTGGGCAAATCCATAGAGACAGACAATAGAATAGATGTTATTAAGGCCTGGGGAATTAAGGATAAAGTTATTGCTTAAGGGAAAAAAGTTTCCATTTGGGATGATGAATAAGCTTGGAAATAGATACTGGTGATGGTTGCAGTACATTGTGAATGTGATTAATGCCACTGAATTGCACACTTTTAAAAAGTCTTAAAATGATAAGTTTTATATTATACAAATTTTACCACAACAAAAAAGAACTTTCTTAAAAAGTAGGTCTTAAAATACTATTTTCTATTTGTTTAATGTTGTATCTATATAAGATGACAGATGTTCACTAAACCTATAGTGGTAATTCAAGATATAAATCAAATCATTATATTATATACCTTAAACTCATACAGTGCTGTATGTCAATTTTATCCCAATAAAACTAGGCAGGGGAAGGGGGTTGGTGAGTAGGGGAGTAGACCTTAGAGGAAATGGAAAATGAAAAAGTTGTTTTAACAAGTTAATGCACATAAGGAATATTTGAAGTAGGGGAAAAAACACCATTAGTTCATATGAAATGATGGTAAAAATTTCTTTGGAGCTAAATAGTCTGAGTTCTAATTGTGTTAATCTTTTTTACCAGCTCTGTGTCCTAGGAAATCCTTTAGCTTCACTGGGCCTAAAGATACTCATCAGAACATGCTTTCACCATTAGACCTCTGTCACAGGGTTGTTATATAATACCAAACATTGCGAGAAGTGCCTGATGGTAAATTTATGTAAAATTTGTGTTAAAATTTACATCAAATAAATAAATTTAAAATAACAATGTAAAATAAATATATGTAAAATTTTGCTTTAACCACATTGCTACTATTAATATGTATTTATAATTCAAATAATAGGAATTACTTTAAAAGTTAGGAAATTTCTTATTTTGTCATTATTTTTTAGTAGGATGTGGTTATCAGGAATCACAATATTTCAAATACCATGAAGAAAGCAGACCCAACCTCCGAGTTTACCCAGGACTTTTGACCCTGCAACTGAATAGTATTCCCAGGAAAATGACAGAGTGACCTCCAGAGATCTGAGCATAGCAATCATCTATCTGTCCCAGATGGGAATTGGAATCCTGGATTCCAACCTACATTTCTTTACCATTGTATTCTCAGTGACTTCACCATGACCACAGATCTGATTCTCCAACGTTTTACCTGAACTAAGTTCATAGTTTTCCTCTTAAAGGATTTCTTTAGAAGAGGGACCTCTGAGAAGAAGGCAGGGTAGGAAGCATCAGGAATCTATCTCCCTAGCTAGACAACAGCTGTGCATCAGAATCTGTCTGATGTAATCACTTTGAACTGTGTTCTGTTGAAGGCACTGCAATGAACATGGTACTGCAGAAATTTTTTTAAGTCAGTGATTTCATACTCAGAAGTGAAATTCCTGGATCATGTGATAGTTCTATTTTCAATTTTTTGAAGAACCTCCATAACATTTACCACAATAGCTGTAACAATTTACAATAACACCAATAATGCATGTGTTCCCTTTTTTCTGCATCCTTGCCAACAGTTATTTCTTTGCCAACAGTTGTCTTTTTGATGATAGCTATCTTAACAAGTGTTATGTGATAGCTCATTGTAGTTTTAATTTGCATTTCCCTGATGATTAGTGGTGTTGAGCACCTTTTCATGTGCCTTTGGCCACCTGTATGACTTCGTTGGAAAAATGTCTATTTAGATCTTCTGCACATTTTTTAATTGGATTATTTGGGTGGTGTCCTTTTGTTTTCTATTGAGTGTATGGGTTATTTATATATTCTGGATATTAACCCCTCATCAGATATATGATTTACAAATATTTTCTCTGATTTGGTAGGCTGCCTTTTTATTTTTTCAATTGTTTCTTTTGTTGTGCAGAAGCTCTTAATTTTGATGTTCTTCCACTTGTTTATTTCTGTTTTTGTTGTCAGATCCAAAAAAGCTTTACCAAA
This sequence comes from Balaenoptera physalus, assembly GCF_965194825.1. NCBI lineage: Eukaryota > Metazoa > Chordata > Mammalia > Artiodactyla > Balaenopteridae > Balaenoptera > Balaenoptera physalus. The sequence continues at coordinate 15,143,369 of NC_138904.1, read as the reverse complement.
GCTGACATCAAGGAGGTTAAATGAAAGCCATTACTATTGTAATTAGCATTATTATAACTTTTATTTTATTATTATTGTAATTTTGGCTTATAACTCCACATTTCATTTTCTATATAATTCAAGACACATGCAGCTTTAAAACTAATTATTAGTTTATGGTTTTGAACATATATGAATAAATATGTATTTTTGTGACATCATCAACTGAAAAAGTTGGGGATAGAGCTGTAAAGGAGCAGCTCTAGGATGTTAAATGTAATTCTCACAGTAACCACAAAGAAAATGGTTATAGATGATACACAAAAATAAACTAGAAAAAAATTAAAATACTTCTGTATTGCAAGTAGTTTTTAAAATTTCAGCACATTCTGATGTTATGACATCCTAAAAAGAAAAAAAAAATAAAATAAAACTCTTCTGGCAGTGGAGAGACTGCTCCTTCCAGTCTAGCCAATTCTTCAGGAGAGCAACAGACTCACTAGAGAGCACACTTTGATATGAAAACTAACCAGCCCAGAGCCATACCTCCTGTGTCTGGCTCCTGCACCCCAGGAGGCAATATTTCTCTGCCATAATCATGCAGGGCCAGGTGTCAGGAAAGTAGGGACCACCCTGTAAGTCAAATCTCATCTGTCCTTACCTTGGAAACCTAAATAAAGGCCATAAAGGTCTATCTTCTGATCACCCTGGTATCTTTCTCATGGGAATTTCTGACACACACAACCTGGGTGAAACTTGAGGATTAAGCTAAGTGAAATAAGCTGTCACTAAAAGACAAATACTGTATGATTCCACTTATGTGAATACTTAGTCAAATCATTGAGACAGTAAGTAGAATGGTGGCTGTTAGGGGCACAGAGGAAGGGAAATAAAGAATGACAAGCTGTTTTTCAATGGATATAACATTTCATAAGATGAGAAGAGTTATGAAGATGGATTGTAGTGATGGTTGCTCAAGATTACATTTAATAACACTGAATGTACACCTAGAAGTTATTAAGATGATAAATTTTATTCTAAGTGTATTATACCACAATAAAAATAAAGGTGTTCCTCTGACAATAGCAGCTTTTGCTTTGACTGGTTTCCTGGATGATTTAGGTTGTAAACTTGTGTTTTATTTTTCAAGTTTCCAGGGGGATGTCCCTTGGTTCCCCTTGTCTTTTGAGTATCTTTTAGATATCACAATCAGCCCAGTAATTCCAAATGAATAGAGCTCAAAATCAGAGCCCCCAACATCATTAGTCCCTCCATTTGCCTGTGCTTGGCCCTGAACATGCTATGAAACTTCCTTACTGCTGTGCATGTGATGGGCAAGTGGGTGTATTGTCAGGTCCCCCCAAGATGGCTGTCCTCTTGCTCTCTGTACATCCCCTGCTGGACTGGTGCCTGCTTCACCTACACCCTACTCGCATGATTGACTTTGTCCTACATACCTGCCCCTGTCCCAGCTAGTGATTGTTGTAGTTTTAGATCAGAACATCTTCACCAGGATAGCTTATCAAAGAGGCAGTGAGGGGTGTGTGCCTCTACTAGTTTCCCTGGTAACTAATGAGCCAACCTGGTGTCAATTCCCCCTATAACTTATAAACTTCCCCTTCCCCCAGGAAGTCCTGCCCACTGTGAGCTGCACATGATGGGGTGTTGCTCCAGGACGTTGCTTCAGACATGTAAGCCCCCCCACATCCAGTAAACTACTGATGTCTATGTTGCTGACCCCAGGGTCTTTCTTTGGTCTTAAAGCTGCACAAGCACAGGACTTGCAGGCCTGCAAGGTGCAGGCCAACACCATCTATTTTCAGCATTTTCTTAGGCAAAGAGGAAGTGGTCCTGGGAAAAACTCTGTTAACTAGTCTCAGAGCTGATAATCTGCCACACTGAGTTACTAATTTAGTCTCCTGGGAAAGTTGGCCCACAGGAAATCTTTGTTTCAGAATCTTGTGGCAGCTGCTGGAAGAGCACTCAGTGGAACTAACCACAAGTTAAAAACTTTTTTGTTTGACACACCTAAGAGAGCCACACATCAGCCCGCCTATCAACCTGCTTACTCCAAGACTTATTATTTCTGATTGATATGCTCTTGTCCTTCAACTCTGGGAGGACAGCTACAAAGAGCCCCAGCAACAAATTTAACTCTGCCACTGCAAGAAGATGATGCTCTCATGACCAGGTTAGGTAAAGCAGCTGTCTGCAACCAGTTAGACACTTTCTGCATACAATCCCCTTCTCTCTCAACTCTACTTTAAGCAGCATAACTCCATTAGCTACTTTCTATTTTTCCTCACTGATATGTGTGTGACACTCTGGTGAAGCTCAAATAACCTCTACCAGGGCAAGCTGTTTAAATGTCTCATATAGGGACTTCCCTGCTGGCGCAATGGTTAAGAATCCACCTGCCAGTGCAGGGGACATGGGTTCAAGCTCTGGTCCAGGAAGATCCCACATGCCACGGAGCAACTAAACCCATGCATCACAACTACTGAGACTGCACTCTAGAGCTGTGAGCCACAACTACTGAGCCCACGTGCCACAACTATTGAAGCTTGCACAACTAGAGCCTGTGCTCCACAACAGGAGAAGCCACTGCAATGAGAAGCCCGTGCACCACAATGAGAAGCCTGTGCACTGCAATGAAGACCCAACACAGCCAAAATTAAACAAATAAAATAAATAAATTTTAATAAATAAATTTATTAAAAATAAATAAATAAAATGCCTCATATCAAGTACATGCCTTATTGGTCCCATGGTTATCCAACCCCTACTATGTTCCAGAAGAGATTTTTAGAAGCTTCATAATGGTACACAATGTTAACTCAAATAGACATAAGCCATTTGGTTGAACAATGTTGATTCCATGTAACTCAGGTTGCCCACAGGGATTCATCACTTAAAAGTGACAAAGGTGGGTTTTCCTTTCAACTTTACTGGGATGAAAAGACAATAGGAATTTAGAATGTCACACTGTAAATGTCACATCCCTTAAACAAAAGACTCAATACTCAGGAGTCTTAGGTGAGGACAAGGTTTTGGTAAATGTGAAAATAAAAGGGCGAAGGGAGCCAGATGACCAGAAAGCCTCCTAAAGGGGCACAGTAAATGGATTTCAGGGACTATTCCTTTAATCCACTCCATTTCCTTTCCAAATATTCCACTCCTCCCTTTATCTTTAGGCTCTCAGGACTGAGTGAGGTTCACCAGCTTCCTTACAGTGTTGCTTGTGACCTTCACTGGAGGTGAGAAAGAGTGACATATTAGACAAAGTAACCAGAGCTTGGGCTTTCTCCAGTATGTGTGTGCTGGGTGTAAATACTGTCCCTCAGCTTAGAAAATGTGGAATCTTGTGTCATCTGTGAAATGGGAACAATTACAGCACACTTCTATACCAAATAGAGCTGATAAGAGGGCAGAACAATGTAGGTGATCATAAAGCACTGGTAAAGAAGTAAAGGTCAGCTAGTGTTATTTCCACCACTACAGATCCACCACTGTGCAAGGTGCTACACGATGTGACCCTACTTAATACAACCCACCAACACATGAAGGTATCACTTGTGGAACTCAGGCCTTATTAACTCAGCCTGGCATAACCTGGGTAGTCAATTTGATGAGAGGGCACTGACCCCCATATCAAGGTTTATGGTTGGCACACCCATCTGACCATTCTCTTCAAGGAGTGTTACCTCCACCCGACCCAAGGCTTATGTCTACCACCATTATAATGAAAATCATGCTCATTTTTGAATTTACAGGGCACCCAGATAAACACAGAAATGAAAGCAACCTAGCTCCCTGGTCAGAACTACTTACCTAACCAAGTGAAAACCTTAGAGAAACAGAGAGTTCATACACAAAAGTAAAAATCAAAGGACTCCCTATATACTTTGCAAATATAATGATGAAAACTCAAGAAAGCCACAGGCACGCCAAGGGAAAATTAAGCTGACTAATTTTCCCTTCTCTTTAAAAGGACAAAGCAAAACTGAATTCTTCTGCCCTGCCTACTCAAGCCCATCCACAAATCAACAACTTCCAGAGTATCTGTTTGCTGCTAATGGGTAAAAGAGCACAAATATGCATGCATGCACACTCACAAAAGTCAGAATGAGTAAAGCTTCTGTTTTACTGGCTCCTGTGGTAAGGCAGAGAGGAGACAGTCAATCTACTGAAAAAGAATTCAGAGTAGTGATAGTAAAAATAATCCAAAATCTCAGAGAAAGAATGGAGGCACAGATCAAAAAAATACAATAAATGTTTAACAAGTAGCTAGAAGATTTAAAGCAAAAACAGAGAAAAACAATACAATAACTGAAATCAAAAATACACTAGAAGGAATCAGTAGCAGAATAACTGAGGCAGAAGAACAAGTGAGATGAAAGACAAATAAGTGAGTGGTGGAAATCACTGCCACAGAACAGAATAAAGAAGAAAAAGGAGCGGGGGGGGGAATGAGGACAGTTTCAGAGACCTCTGGGGCAACATTAAATGCCCCAACATTTGAATTATAGGGGTTCCAGAAGAAGAAGAAAAAGGAAAAAGGTCTGAGAAAATGTTTGAACATATTATAGCTGAAAAATTCCCTAACATGAGAAAGGAAACATTCACTCAAGTCCAGGAAACTCAGAGAATACTGACAGGATAAACCCAAGGAGGAACATGGCAAGATACATATTAATCAAACTGACAAATATTAAGGACAAAGAAAAAATATTAAAAACAACAAGGGAAAAGCAACAAATAACATACATGGGAATCCCCATATGGTTACCAGCTGATTTTTCACCAGAAACTCTGCAGGCCAGAAGGGAGTGGCACTACTTCAAGTGATGCAAGGGAAAAAAACCACAACCAAGAATACTCTGCCCTGCAAGATTCTCATTCAGATTTGAAAGAGAAATCAAAAACTTTATAGAAAAGCAAAAACTAAGAGAACTCAACACCACAAAACCAGCTTTACAACAAATGTTAAAGGAACTTCTCTAAGCAGGAAAGAGAAAGCAACTTAAAACAATCTTGTACAAATGTAAACTGCTATATCAAAATTTCAAAGGAAGAGCAAACCCAAAAACTACAGACACACACAAAAGAAAAAGCAACCCAAACACAATGCTAAAGATGGTGCTCAAACCACAAGAAAAGATAACAAAAGAAAAAGGGAAGAAAAAAGACCTACAAATATAAACCCAAAACAATTCAGAAAATGGAAATAGGAACATACGTATCAATAATTGCCTTGAATGTAAGTGGATTAAATTCTCCCACCAAAAGACATAGAATGGCTGAATGGATACAAAAACAAGAGCCGTATATATGCTGTCTACAAGAGAAATACTTCAGACCTAGGAACACATACAGACTAAAAGTGAGGGGATGGAAAAATATGTTCCATGCAAATGGAAATCAAAGGAAATTAGGAGTGGCAATTTTCATGTCAGACAAAATAGACTTTAAAATAAAGACTTTTACAAGAGATAAGTAAGCACACTACATAATGATCAAGGGATCAATCCAAGAAGAAGATATAACAATTGTAAATATTTATGTACCCAACATAGGAACACTTCAATACATAAGGCAAATACTAACAGCCATAATAAGGGAAATCAACACTAACACTGTAATAGTGGTGGACTTTAACACTCCACTTACACAAATGGACAGGTCATCCAGGCAGAAAATTAATAAAGAAACAAAAGCCTTAAGTGACACATTAGACCAGATAGACTTAATTAAATATCTATAGTACCTTCCATCTGAAAGTGGCAGAATACACTTTTATCTCAAGTTCACATTGAACATTCTCCAGGATAGATCATATCTTGGGTCACAAATCAAGCCTCAGTAAATTTAAGAAAATTGAAATTATATCAAGCATCTTTTCTAACCACAACACTATAGATTAGAAATTAATTACAGGAAAAAACTGTAAAAAACACAAACACATGGAGACTAAACAATATGTTACTAAACAAAAAGTGGATCACTGGTGAAATCAAAGAGGAAATCAAAAAATACCTAGAGACAAATGTCAATAAAAACACAATGATCGATTTGAGGGATTAACGAAGATGGCAGAGTAGAAGGACGTGCTCTCACTCCCTCTTGCGAGAGCACCAGAATCACAACAGGCTGCTGGACAATCATCAACAGGAAGACACTGGACTTCACCAAGGAGGATACCCCATGTCCAAGGACAGAGGAGAAGCCACAATGAGACGGTAGGAGGGACGCAATCACAATAAAATCAAATCCCATAACTGCTGGGTGGGTGACTCACAGACTGGTGAGCACTTATACCACAGAAGTCCACCCACTGGAGTGAACATTCTGAGCCCCACGTCAGGCTTCCCAACCTGGGGGTCTGGCAACGGGAAAAGGAATTCATAGAGAATCAGACTTTGAAGCCTAGTGGGAATTGATTGCAGGACTTTGACAAGACTGGGGAAAACAGAGATCCCACTCTTGGAGGGCACACAGAGAACAGTGTGTGCATCAGGACCCGGGGGAAGGAGCAGTGACCCTGGGGGAGAATGAACCAGACCTACCTGCTAGTGTTGGAGGGTCTCCTGCAGAGGCGGGGGCTGGCTCTGTTTCACCATGGGGACAAGGACACTGGCAGTGGAGGTTCTGGGACATACTCTGTGGCGTGAGGCTTCCCAGAGTCTGCCATTAGCTCCACCAAAGAGCCCAGGTAGGCTCCAGTGTTGGGTTGTCTCAGGCAAAACAACCAACAGGGAGGGAACCCAGTCGCACCTATCAACAGTCAAGTGGATTAAAGTTTTACTGAGCTCTGCCTACCAGAGCAACAGTCAGTTCTACCCACCACCAGAGCCTCCCATCAAGCCTCTTAGATAGCCTCAACCACCAGAAGGCAGACAGCAGAAGCAAGAAAAACTACAATCCTGCAGCCTGTGGAACAAAAACCACATTTACAGAAAGATAGACAAGATGAAAAGGCAGAGGGCTATATACCTTATGAAAGAACAAGAAAAAACCCCAGAAAAACAACTAAATGAAGTGGAGATAGGCAACCTTCCAGAAAAAGAATTCAGAATAATGATAGTGAAGATGATCCAGGACCTCGGAATAAGAATGGAGGTAAAGATTGAGAAGATGCAAGAAATGATTAACAAAGACCTAGAAGAATTAAAGAACAAACAAACAGAGATGAACAATACAATAACTGAAATGAAAACTACACTAGAAGGAATCAATAGCAGAATAACTGAGGCAGAAGAACGGATAAGTGACCTGGAAGACAGAATGGTGGAATTCACTGCTGCGGAACAGACTAAAGAAAAAAGAATGAAAAGAAATGAAGACAGCCTAAGAGACATCTGGGACAACATTAAACACAACAACATTCACATTATAGGGGCCCCAGAAGGAGAAGAGAGAGAGAAACGACCAGAGAAAATATTTGAAGAGATTATAGTCCAAAACTTCCCTAACATGAGAAAGGAAACAGCTACCCAAGTCCAGGAAGCACAGAGAGTCCAATACAGGAGAAACCCAAGGAGAAACACACCGAGACACATAGTAATCAAATTGGCAAAAATTAAAGACAAAGAAAAATTATTGAAAGCAGGAAGAGAAAAATGACAAATAACATACAAGGGAACTTCCATAAGGTTAACAGCTGATTTCTCAGCAGAAACTCTACAAGCCAGAAGGGAGTGGCATGATATACTTAAAGTGATGAAAGGGAAGAACCTTCAACCAAGATTACTCTACCCAGCAAGGATCTCATTTAGATTTGATGGAGAAATCAAAAGCTTTACAGACAAGCAAAAGCTAAGAGAATTCAGCACCACCAAACCAACTCTACAACAAATGCTAATGGAACTTCTCTAAGTGGGAAACACAAGAGAAGAAAAGGACCTAAAACACAAGCCCAAAACAATTAAGAAAATGGTCATAGGAACAAACATATCGATAATGACCTTAAACGTGAATGGATTAAATGCTCCAACCAAAAGACACAGGCTTGCTGAATGGATACAAAAACAAGACCCATATATATGCTGTCTACAAGAGACCCACTTTAGACCTAGGGACACATACAGACTGCAAGTGAGGGGATGGAAAAAGATATTCCATGCAAATGGAAATCAAAAGAAAGCTGGAGTATCTATACTCATATAGATAAAATAGACTTTAAAATAAAGAATGTTACAAGAGACAAGGCAGACATAATGATCAAGGGATCGATCCAAGAAGAAGATATAACAATTGTAAATATATATGCACCTAACATACGAGCACTTCAATACATAAGACAACTGCTAACAGCTATAAAAGAGAAAATCGACAGTAACACAATAATAGTGGGGGACTTTAACACCTCACTTACACCAATGGACAGATCATCCAAAATGAAAACAAATAAGGAAACAGAAGCTTTAAATGACACAATAGACCAGATAGATTTAATTGATATTTACAGGACATTCCATGCAAGAACAGCAGATTACATGTTCTTCTCAAGTGTGCACAGAACATTCTCTAGGATAGATCACATCTTGGGTCACAAATCAAGCCTCAGTAAATTTAAGAAAATTGAAATCATATCAAGCATCTTTTCTGACCACAACGCTATGAGATTAGAAATGAATCACAGGGAAAAAAACGTAAAAAACACGAATACTTGGAGGCTAAACAATACGTTATTAAATAACCAAGAGATCACTGAAGAAATCAAAGAGGAAATCAAAAAATACCTAGAGACAAATGACAATGAAAACACGATGACCCAAAACCTATGGGATGCAGCAAAAGCAGTTCTAAGAGGGAAGTTTATAGCTATACAAGCCTACCTAAAGAAACAAGAAAAATCTCTAGTAAACAATCTAACCTTGCACCTAAAGAAACTAGAGAAAGAAGAACAAACAAAACCCAAAGTTAGCAGAAGGAAAGAAATCATAAAGATGAGAGCAGAAATAAATGAAATAGAAACAAAGAAAATAATAGCAAAGATCAATAAAACTAAAAGATGGTTCTTTGAGAAGATAAACAAAATTGATAAGCCATTAGCCAGACTCATCAAGAACAAGAGGGAGAGGACTCAAATCAATAAAATCAGAAATGAAAAAGGAGAAGTTAAAACAGACAGCGCAGAAATACAAAGCATCCTAAGAGACTACTACAAGCAACTTTATGCCAATAAAATGGACAACCTGGAAGAAATGGACAAATTCTTAGAAAGGTATAACCTTCCAAGACTGAACCAGGAAGAAACAGAAAATATGAACAGACCAATCACAAGTAATGAAATTGAAACTGTGATTAAAAATCTTCCAACAAACAAAAGTCCAGGACCAGATGGCTTCACCGGTGAATTCTATCAAACATTTCGAGAAGAACTAACACCCATCCTTCTCAAACTCTTCCAAAAAATTGCAGAGGAAGGAACACTCCCAAACTCATTCTATGAGGCAACCATCACCCTGATACCAAAATCACACAAAGACACTACAAAAAAAGAAAATTACAGACCAATATCACTGATGAATATAGATGCAAAAATCCTGAAAAAAATACTAGCAAACAGAATCCAACAACACATTAAAAGGATCATACATCACAATCAAGTCAGAATTATCCCAGGAATGCAAGGATTCTTCAATATATGCAAATCAATCAATGTGATACACCATATTAACAAATTGAAGAATAAAAACCATATGATCATCTCAATAGATGCAGAAAAAACTTTTGACAAAATTCAACACCCATTTATGATAAAAACTCTCCAGAAAGTAGGCATAGAGGGAACCTACCTCAACATAATAAAGGCCATATATGACAAACCCACAGCAAACATCATTCCCAATGGTGAAAAACTGAAAGCATTTCCTCTAAGATCAGGAACGAGACAAGGATGTCCACTCTCACCACTATTATTCAACATAGTTCTGGAAGTCCTAGCTACAGCAATCATAGAAGAAAAAGAAATAAAAGGGATACAAATTGGAAAAGAAGTAAAACTGTCACTGTTTGCAGATGACATGATACTATACATAGAGAATCCTAAAACTGCCACCAGAAAACTACTAGAGCTAATTAATGAATTTGGTAAAGTTACAGGATACAAAATTAATGCACAGAAACCTCTTGCATTCCTATACACTAATGATGAAAAATCTGAAAGAGAAATTATGGACACACTCCCATTTACCATTGCAACAAAAAGAATAAAATACCTAAAACCTACCTAGGGAGACAAAAGACCTGTATGCAGAATACTATAGGACACTGATGAAAGAAATTAAAGATGATACCAACAGATGGAGAGATATACCATGTTCTTGGATTGGAAGAATCAACATTGTGAAAATGACTATACTACCCAAAGCAATCTACAGATCAATGCAATCCCTATCAAATTACCAATGGCATTTTTTACAGAACTAGAACAAATCATCTTAAAATGTGTATGGAAACACAAAAGACCTCGAATAGCAAAAGCAGTCTTGAGGGAAATAAATGGAGCTGGAGGAATCAGACTCCCTGACTTCACACTATACTACAAAGCTACAGTAATCAAGACAATATGGTACTGGCACAAAAACAGAAACATAGATCAATGGAACAAGATAGAAAGCCCAGAGATAAACCCACACACCTATGGTCAACTAATCTATGACAAAGGAGGCAAAGATATACAATGGAGAAAAGACAGTCTCTTCAATAAGTGGTGCTTGGAAAACTGGACAGCTACATATAAAAGGATGAAATTAGGATACTCCCTAACACCATACACAAAAATAAACTCAAAATGGATTAGAGACCTAAATGTAAGACTGGACACTATAAAAGTCTTAGAGGAAAACATAGGAAGAACACTGTTTAACATAAATCACAGCAAAATCTTTTTTGATCCACCTCCTAGAGTAATGGAAATAAAAACAAAAATAAACAAATGGGACCTAATGAAACTTCAAAGCTTTTGCACAGCAAAGGAAACCTTAAACAAGACGAAAAGACAACCCTCAGAATGGGAGAAAATATTTGCAAATGAATCAACGGACAAAGGATTCATCTCCAAAATATGTAAACAGCTCATTCAGCTCAATATTAAAGAAACAAACACCCCAATCCAAAAATGGGCAGAAGACCTAAATAGACATCTCTCCAAAGAAGACATACAGACGGCCATGAAGCACATGAAAAGATGCTCAACATCACTAATTATTAGAGAAATGCAAATCAAAAGTACAATGAGAATGTTTAGGAGAAGATGGCGGAAGAGTAAGACGCGGAGATCACCTTCCTTCCCACAGATACAGTAGAAATACATCTACACGTGGAACTGCTCCTACAGAACACCCACTGAATGCTGGCAGAAGATGTCAGACCTCCAAAAAGGCAAGAAACTACCCCCGTACTTGGGTAGGGCAAAAGAAAAAATAAATAACAGAGACAAAAGAATACGACGGGACCTGCACCAGTGGGAGGGAGCCGTGAAGGAGGAAAGATTTCCACGCACTAGGAAGCCCCTTTGCGGGCAGAGACTGCGGATGGCAGAGGGGGGAAGCTTCAGAGCCACGGAGGAGAGCGCAGCCACAGGGGTGCGGAGGGCAAAGCGGAGAGATTCCCGCACGGAGGAGCGGTGCTGAGCAGCACTCAGCAGCCCGAGAGGCTTGTCTGCTCCCACTCCGGGGGGGCTGGGGGCTAGGAGCTGAGGCTCGGGCTTCGGTCGGATCGCAGCGAGAGGACTGGGTTTGGTGGCGTGAACACAGCCTGAAGGGGTTAGTGCACCACAGCTAGCCGGGAGGGAGTCCAGGAAAAAGTCTGCAGCTGCCAAAGAGGCAAGAGACTTTTTCTTCCCTATTTGTTTCCTGGTGCGCGAGGAGAGGGGATTCAGAGTGCCTCCTAAACGAACTCCAGAGACGGGCACGAGCCGCGGCTATCAGCGCGGACCCCACAGCAACAGGGGCGCAGAGGAAAAAACGGAGAGACTCCCGCACAGAGGCTCGGCGCCGAGCAGCGCTCACCAGCCCGAGAGGCTTGTCTGCTCACCCGCCGGGGCAGGCGGGGCTGGGAGCTGAGGCTCAGCTTCCGTTGGATTGCAGGGAGAGGACTGGGGTTGGTGGCGTGAACACAGCCCGAAGGGGTTAGCGCACCACAGATAGCAGGGAGGGAGTCCAGGAAAAGGTCTGGAACTGCTGAACAGGTAAGAGACTTTTTCTTGCCTCTTTGTTTCCTGGTGCGTGAGGAGAGGGGATTCAGAGCGCCGCCTAAATGAGCTCCAGAGACGGGCGCGAGCCGCTGCAATCAGCGCGGACCCCAGAGACGGGCGTGAGACGCTGGGGCTGCTGCTGCCGCCTCCAAAAAGCCTGTGTGCGAGCACAGGTCACTCTCCACACCGCCCCTCCCGGTAGCCTGTGCAGCCCGCCACTGCCAGGGTCCCGTGATCCAGGGACAACTTCCCCGGGAGAACGCACTGTGCGCCTCAGGCTGGTGCAACGTCACGCCGGCCTCTGCCCCCGCAGGCTCACCCTGCCTCCTCTGTAACCCTCCCTCCCCGCGGCCTGGGTGAGCCAGAGCCCCCGAAGCAGCTGCTCCTTTAACCCCGTCCTGTCTGTGCGGGGAATAGACGCCCTCAGGCGACCTACATGCAGAGGCGGGTCCAAATCCAAAGCTGAACCCCAGGAGCTGTGTGAACAGAGAAGAGAAGGGGAAATCTCTCCCAGCAGCTTCAGAAGCAGTGGATTAAAACTCCACAAACAACTTGATGTGCCTGCATCTGTTGAATACCTGAATAGACAACGAATCATCCCAAATTCAGGAGGTGGACTTTGGGAGCAGGATATATTAATTTTTCCCCCTTTCCTTTTTTTTGTGAGTGTATATGTATATGCTTCTGGGTGAGATTTTGTCTGTATAGCTTTGCTTTATAATAGCTTTATTTTACTTCACTATATTATAACCTCTTTCTTTCTTTCTTTCTATTTTTTCTCCCTTTAACTCTGAGCTGTGTGGACGAAAGGCTCTTGGTGCTCCAGCCAGGCATCAGGGCCATGCCTCTGAGGTGGGAGAGCCAGCTTCAGGACACGGGTAAACAAGAGACCTCCCAGCTCCACGTAATACCAAACGGCAAAAATCTCTCAGGGATCTCCATCTCAACATCAAGACCCAGCTTCACTCAACAACCAGCAAGCTACAGTGCTGGACACCCTATGCCAAACAACTAGCAAGACAGGAACACAGCCCCATCCATTAGCAGAGAGGCTGCCTAAAATCATAATAAGGCTACAGACACCCCAAAATACACCACCAGACGTGGACGTGCCCACCAGAAAGACAAGATCCAGCCTCATCCACCAGAACTCAGGCACTAGTTCCCTCCACCAGGAAGCCTACACAACCCACTGAACCAACCTTAGCCACTGCGGACAGATACCAAAAACAACGGGAACTACAAACCTGCAGCCTGTGAAAAGGAGAACCCAAACACAGTAAGATAAGCAAAATGAGACGACAGAAAAACACACAGCAGATGAAGGAGCAGGGTCAAAACACACCAGACTTAACAAATGAAGAGGAAAAAGGTAGTCTACCTGAAAAAGAATTCAGAATAATGATAGTAAGGATGATCCAAAATCTTGGAAATAGAATAGACAAAATGCAAGAAACATTTAACAAGGACGTAGAAGAACTAAAGAGGAACCAGGCAATGATGAAAAACACAATAAATGAAATTAAAAATATTCTAGATGGGATCAATAGCAGAATAACTGAGGCAGAAGAAAGGATAAGTGACCTGGAAGATAAAATGGTGGAAATAACTACTGCAGAACAGGATAAAGAAAAAAGAATGAAAAGAACTGAGGACAGTCTCAGAGACCTCTGGGACAACATTAAACGCACCAACATTCGAATTATAGGGGTCCCAGAAGAAGAAGAGAAAAAGAAAGGGACTGAGAAAATATTTGAAGAGATTATAGTTGAAAACTTCCCTAATATGGGAAAGGACATAGTTAATCAAGTCCTGGAAGCACAGAGAGTCCCGTACAGGATAAACCCAAGGAGAAACATGCCAAGACACATATTAATCAAACTGTCAAAAATTAAATATAAGGAAAACATATTAAAAGCAGCAAGGGAAAAACAACAAATAACACACAAGGGAATCCCCATAAGGTTAACAGCTGATCTTTCAGCAGAAACTCTGCAAGCCAGAAGGGAGTGGCAGAATATACTTAAAGTGATGAAGGAGAAAAACCTACAAACAAGATTACTCTACCCAACAAGGATCTCATTCAGATGTGATGGAGAAATTAAAACCTTTACAGACAAGCAAAAGCTGAGAGAGTTCAGCACCACCAAACCAGCTTTACAACAAATGCTAAAGGAACTTCTCTAGGCAAGAAACACAAGAGAAGGAAAACACCTACAATAACAAACCCAAAACATTTAAGAAAATGGGAATAGGAACATACATATCGATAATTACCTTAAATGTAAATGGATTAAATGGTCCCACCAAAAGACACAGGCTGGCTGAATGGATACAAAAACAAGACCCATATGTATGCTGTCTACAAGAGACCCACTTCAGACCTAGAGACACATATAGACTGAAAGTGAGGGGATGGAAAAAGATATTCCATGCAAATAGAAATCAAAAGAAAGCTGGAGTAGCAATTCTCATATCAGACAAAATAGAATTTCAAATAAAGACTATTACAAGAGACAAAGAAGGACACTATATAATGATCAAGGGATCGATCCAAGAGGAAGGTATAACAATTGTAAATATTTATGCACCCAACATAGGAGCACCTCAATACATAAGGCAAATACTAACAGCCATAAAAGGGGAAATCGACAGCAACACAATCATAGTAGGGGACTTTAACACCTCACTTTCACCAATGGACAGATCATCCAAAATGAAAATAAATAAGGAAACACAAGCTTTAAATGATACATTAAACAAGATGGACTTAATTGATATTTATAGGACATTCCACCCAAAAACAACAGAATACACATTTTTCTCAAGTGCTCATGGAACATTCTCCAGGATAGATCATATCTTGGGTCACAAATCAAGCCTTGGTAAATTTAAGAAAATTGAAATCGTATCAAGTATCTTTTCCGACCACAACGCTATGAGACTAGATATCAATTACAGGAAAAGATCTGTAAAAAATACAAACACATGGAGGCTACACAATACACTACTTAATAACGAAGTGATCACTGAAGAAATCAAAGGGGAAATCAAAAAATACCTAGAAACAAATGACAATGGAGATACGATGACCCAAAACCTATGGGTCCAGGAGCAGTGTGGATAGGTTTTCCTGAATTATATTTTGTGTAGCTGGGGCAAGCAAAGTAGACATTCTTTGCAGCCTTGTTAATATTTCCCCACTAGTATTGGTTCATTCATGTTATCATTTTATCAGTAGATCAGTGATTCTATTGTGTGTACAATAGCTGGTAATAGGAATTTTAGAGTCTCTGACAGGATTGGATTATTATTTGGCCCAACTCAGAGTTCTTTCTTTTATTGAATCAACAATTATTAGATTTCCAATATCACTTTTTTTCCCCCTATGGCCAATTTTGGACATCTCTAGTCAGTTTTTCTAGATTATCAATTGGGGGAACATCCTTCTGTACCTTTTGGTTATTGATTTTCAGAAATATCAGTGAAGTGGTTTCCTTTAGTGTCCATGGAATCAATTTTGGAATTCCCAGGGAACTTGAAAATAGCCAAAGCAGCTGGCAGAAGTATGGCACCAAATAATTCCTGGACATAAAGACCCTTTTAAATTGTGTCCCTGGTGGAAGTGAGGAAGTCTCGCTCTTTGATGATCTACTCCAAATGCATACTAACTGTCTGCCCTTGACTAAAATGCAAGACTGAGCAAGTGTGGGTACTGATAGGCAAAATAGAAGTTTGCAGGGACCAATGCAGAGGATTATAAGGCCCTGAGTCTTAAAGTTTTTTGTTATGGGCTTGATGACTTGCAGCTGATCCAATAGGGCAAATGGTTAGTATCCTTAAAATTAACCGTACTGACATTAAAGATGGAGCAAATAAAAGGTGAAGGATCATTTGATTCACCTGGTTGGCTATTTTGGCTGCTGCTCTCAAATTCTAGAATTGTTTGCCCTTTTAGGGAGAAAGAAATTCCAGCATGATATTTCTCTAAAAAAAAATCTTGTCACAATAAATGGATAGAGGTAGAGGAATTAAGGAGAAAAGGGTGCGTATCTCTCAAAGGGCCTAAACAAAAGGGAATAGGTTCAGAGGCAAAACCTATTGAGGCTTATTAGAGATCCCACTCTTTAAACCTTTTTAGTATCCAAGGCAGGGGGCTGTATAATAATTTGAAAAGTCCCTATAGTTTCTTGGAGTCCTGGAATTGAGAGTTAGGGGGGCATTTGGAACGGCTAGTAAAAGGGTAAAAGCACCTGGACGCTTAAGTTTGTAACAATTTTTCTTCCAGTGTCCTGGCTTTTTGCAGCAATATCAGAGACAAGGAGGGGTTTAATTTTGTTTCGGGACCTCCATTTGTTGGAGTTGAAAATTGAGGATTTTAGTAGTCTTCCTTTTGGTTGAATCCTCTAGGTTGAGGGTGAGCTGATTTGCTATATTAGCTAAATCTGGAGTGAACATTGCCTCCCATTCCATCCTTGTTCTTTTAATTAGAAGAGAAAAAGCCCAGTTCAGACCACATGGAGTTGAATGCTACCTGTGTCGATTCAACATCCATAGGAAGGCCAGAATTTTCCTTAAAAAAATTTGGAGCCATTATAGTCATCACGAAAGAGCTCACTGGGTTCCTGAGTACAAGCTTGAATTTACTTTAATTAATAGCTTTTGGGAAAGACCTGGGATTGCGAGGTGAAGTCAATTAGTGATTGCTCAAGGCTAGTCATTTAAGGAAGCAGGGGGTTAGTTTCATTCGCAATTCTAGAGATCTTTTCAGGATTATCCAAATTAGCTGTTTTCAAACAGTGTTGGGCTTGGCCTTTGCCGCTAAGCATGTGACCTATCTGGTCTAAATCTCAGAAACCTGGTTGGTGTGTCTTGGTCACTATATTAAATTTCTTGGCAAATCTATGAGGACTTTCAGTAACTCTAGGAAAATCTTTGTCCATGGTTTGTAGTTTGTTCCCTTACTGTAGGGAACATAGGAAATTAGGAACTTAGCATTAGGATCCTTAGAGGGTCTAATTTTAAAGGAGCAGGTTTTATAATGGGTAGGGAGTGACTTGGGAAAAAAGGAAAGTTATGGAGCCCAAGAGGACAGGAGAGAATATAAAGCAGTCTCGGAAGGTTTTTGTTTTTTGGGTTTTTTTGGTCTTCTTTCAGTATTTTATTCAACTTGGTTGATTTAGAAATAATATTTTATAAAGAGGCAATTTTAGATTTCTGAATATGCTTGGAAGCCTCAAGACACCCATTGAAATAGCCATCCCGTTCAGCTTGTTTTATTTTAGAGCTGCAGTCTTCTAATTTGGTTCTAAGAAAAGCAAGTTTGGGGAGATCAAAATGTTTCCATAATGGTCACTGGAGTTCTAAATTCCTTTTGGTTGAGTTGATCCAAATAGTTAAAATTGTACATGAGGAGAGACCCTTGTTTTTAAAGAAAGCTACCAGGTTCCCAGAAGGAGGACCCAACAGAGACCCAATTCAGCAGTTTGGGATTCCATTATACAAAAAGCGCTTCAAAGAAAGAAATGGGTACTCTCCAGAAAGGAAAAAGCCTTCAAATAGATCCTGGATAAAGTCAGAAAGCTCAAGCAAGAGGAGGGAGCTCAAATCCAAGAGGAGACAGTGAACTGAAAGGAAAAAGATGACTCATGGAAGCAGAGAGCACAAAGGACTGGCGGTCTCTAATTCCTCAGGGTTTTTCTTCTTGGGATCCCACTTCTGATCATCATACAATGTTGACCGTAAAAACAAAGCCAGTTATTTTACCAGCAAAATGGGTTTATTCAGAATAAACAGAGAATAGCAGAGAATTGCAATTTGGGACAAGCAAAGTATGGCACACCATAGGCAGGTCTGGAGAACAGAGGGGAGGGGAGACGTTTATTTAGAGATAAGAACTGTAAAATCTGTCCGTATGAACATTCTATTTAAAGCCCTGCACTAAGAGACTTGATCAATCTTTAATATGGCTTCTATTAGTCTGAGGCTAATCCCTGGGAAAATTTAGCCGCTTTTTAAGTTCCTTTCTGGAAAAGCTCAAGGCTATCGAAAGAACTTACTATTTGTTCTAGCCAACACCTGAGATTGGCCCTCAGCCTCTGTTTCTTAGAGTATTTATTGAAAGGGTTTATTTACAATTCTGAAGCATTCCTCTGTCCCTTTGGGATGTATTTGTACTTTCTACAACACAGAGTATCTTTCTCAAGAAAGCCATTACTTTGAAATCTTTATTTTTTTATTTTTTAATTGAGGTATAGCTGGTGTGCAATAATACGTAGGTTACAGGTGTACAGTATAGTGATTCATAATTTTTAAAGTTTATACTCCATTTATAGTCATCATAAAATATATTCTCCATGTTGTACAATATATCCTTGTAGCTTATTTTATACATAATAATTTGTACCTCTTAATTCCCCTACCTTTAATTGCCCCTCTCCTCTCCCCACGGGTCCCCATTAGTTTGTTCTGTGGCAGAGCAGGATGGAGTGGGGCCTGTGGACATGGTCCCTGTGGCAGCCCTGGGCACCCCAGCCTGGGTTGTGTGTCTTTTGGTGGGGAGGAGGGCTGGGTGCCAGCCAGTGGGCTTTGGAAGGTGGACCCGGGGAGGGGAGAGCTGTGGGCGGTGGGCGGGGAGGGCTCCATGGCCAGGAATTTTGGTGGACGAGGACCAGACCACCAGGGAAGTGGGGTGCCATTGTTGAGTGGTGTGCAAAGGGCAGGCCTGCCATTGCAACACCAGTCCCTGCCCACCAGTCCGGCCTCCTTTGGCAGTGGTGGGGGTGCACAACTGAGAAGGCTCACCCACCCCTCAAGCCCCATGAGCCTGCTAGGGTCCCAGGTCTAAGCCCCGTCCCCACTAAAGACTCCTCTCTCTGTGAGAGTCCCGGACTTGAGTCCCACCCCCGCCGGGGCCTCCTCCAGGCACATGGGTCTCAGTGAACCTGAGTACCACCCCCCAGGCCTCCGTGGGCTGCATGACTCCTGGTGGCCCACCTGCTGCCCCTGATAAGGCCTCCTCTGGCCCCATGGGCCCTGGCAGGCCTAAGCACCACCCCCATCCATGGGATACGCAGGTCCCGGTGACCTGCACACCACCCCAACAGGATCTCCACTAGCTGAGCAGGTCCTGGGCCTGGGCCTCCCTCCTGCCAAGGTCTCTGAGGGCCACGAGGGTCTCGCCACCCCTGACAAAGCCTCCTGCAGCCACACAGGTCCTGGCCTAAGCCCCACCCCCATGAAGGCCTCCTCTGGCCACAATGGTCCAGTCAGGCTGAGCACTGCTCCCCTCCAAAGCCTCCTCCAGTTGCACCAGCTCTGACAGACATGCCCACTGACGTGTTCACCCCAGCCGGGCTTGTGCAGGCATGTGTGTTCTGGGCCAGATTCAGGAGCAAATGCTGGTGAGAGGAACATGCACAGAGTTCAAGCTGACACAGTGGGTGCAGAGACCTCCCTAGAGGTCTTGGAGGCCCTCCAGGGCAGGCAGGGGTTGGATGTAACTCACTGTGGGGAGAAGGACACTGATAGCAGAAGCACCAAGAAATTTCTATTTTTTTTAATTAAAAATAATTTTTTGCTGTTGTTATGTTTTTTTTTCTTGTCATTTCATTTTAATTTTTCTAGTTTTATATTATTTTTTATTCTTTTCTATCATTCTGCTCCTTTTTGTTTGCCATTTGTTTTTTGGTTTTGTTTCTTTGTTTTGTTTTTTTTGTTGCCATGCCATGTGGCTTGCAGGGTCTTGGTTCTCAGGCCAGAGGTCGGGCCTGATCTCCTGTGGTGGGAGCCCTGAGTCCCAGCTACTGGACTAACAGAGAACTTCAGGCCCCAGGGAATATTTATCAGTGTGAGCTCTCCCAGAGATCCTCATCTTGGCACTAAGACCCAACTGCCTGCAAACTCCAGTACTGGATGTCTCAGGCCAAACAACCAGCAAGACAGGAACACAGCCCCACACAACAACAAAAATGAGGTGACAGGGTAATATGTTACAAACAAAGGAGCAAGGTAAAAACCTACAAGACCAGAAATATCAAGAGGAAATAGGCAATCCACCTGAAAAGAATTCAGAGAAATGATAGTAAAGATGATGCAAAATCTCAGAAGGAGAATGGAGGCATGGATCGAGAAAGTACAAGAAATGTTTAACAAGGACCTAGAAGAACTAAAGAACAAACAAACAGAGATAAACAATGCAATAACTGAAATGAAAAACACACTAGAAGGAATCAATAGAAGAATAACTGAGGCAGAAGAACGGATAAGTGAGCTGGAAGATAGAATGGTGGAAATAACTGCTGCAGAGCAGAATAAAGAAGAAAGAATGTAAAGAAATGAGGACAGTCTCAGAGGCCTCAGAGACAACATTAAATGCACCATATTTGAATTACAGGGATCCCAGAAGGAAAGAAAAGAATGGGTCTGAGAATATATTTGAAGAGATTATAGTAGAAAATTTCTCTAACATGGAAAGTAAATAGCCACCCAAGTCCAGGAAATGCAGAGAGTCCCATACAGGATAAACCCAAGGAGAAACACTCTGAGACTCATAATCAAACTAACAAAACTTAAATTCAAAGAAAAAATATTAAAGGCAGCAAGGGAGAAACAACAAAAAACATACAAGGGAATCCCCACAACTTATTAGCTCATTTTCCAGCAGAAACTCTGTGCCCCGGAAGAGAGAGTCCGAATATATTTAAAGTGATGAAAGGGAAAAACCTACAACCAAGATTATTCTACCCAGCAAGAATCTCATTCAGATTTGACAGAGAAATCAAAAGCATTACAGACAAGCAAAAGATAAGAGAATTCAGCACCCCCAAACCAGGTTTACAACCAATGCTAAAGGAATGTCTCTAGGTGGGAAACAAAAGGGAAGAAAAAGACCTTCAAAAACAAACCCAAAACAATTAAGAAAATGGCAATAGGAACATATATATACCAATAACTACCTTAAATGTAAATGGATTAAATGCTCCAACCAAAAGACACAGACTGGCTGAATGGATCAAAAAAGGAAATCCATAGATATGCAGGTTAAAAGAGACCCACTTCAGACCTAGGGACACACACAGACTGAAAGTGAGGGTGTGGAAAAAGATATTCCATGAAAGTGCAAATCAAAAGAAAGCTGGAGTAGCAATACTCATATCAGAAAAAATAAACTTTAAAATAAAGACTGTTATAAGAAATAAGGAAGGACACTACATAATGATCAAGGGATCAATCCAAGAAGAATATATAACAATTATAAGTATTTATGCACTCGACATATGAGCTCCTCAATACATAAGGCAAATGCTAACAGCCGTAAAAAGGGAAATCGACAGTAACACAATAATACCAGGGGACTTTAACACCCCACTTACGCCAATGGACAGATCACCCAGACATAAAATTAATAAGGAAACACAGCTTAAGTGATACATTAAACCAGATAGACTTAATTGATATTTATAGGACATGCCATCCAAAAACAGCAGAATACACTTTCTTGTCAAGTGCACATGGAACATCTTCCAGGATATGTTACATCTTTGATCACAAATCAAGCCTTGGTAAATGTATGAAAATTGAAATCATATCAAGCATCTTTTCTGACTACAATGCTATGAGATTTGATACCAGTTACAGGGAAAATAACTGTAAAAAACACAAACACATGGGGCTAAACAATATGCTACTATATAACCAAGAGGTCACTGAAGAAATCAAAGAGGAAATCAAAAAATACCTAGAAACAAATGGCAACAAAAACACGACGACCCAAAACCTAGGGATGCAGCAAAAGAAGTTCTAAGAGGGAAGTTTATAGCAATAAAATCTTACCTCAAGAAACAAGAAAAATCTCTAGTAAACAACCTAACCTTACACCTAAAGCAACTACAGAAAGAAGAACAAACAAAACCCAAAGTTTGTAGGAAGAAAGAAATCATAAAGATCAGAGCAGAAATAAATGAAATAGAAAGAAAGAAAACAACAGAAAAGATCAATGAAATTAAAGCTGGTTCTTCAAGAAAGACAAAATTGATAAAACTTTAGCCAGACCTATCAAGAAAAAAAGGGAGAGGACTCAAATCAATAAAGTTAGAAATGAAAAGGATAATTTACAACTCACACCCCAGAAACACAAAGGATCATAAGAGACTGCTATGAGAACTATATGCCAATAAAATGGATAACCGGGAAGAACGGACAAATTCTTGGAAAGGTACAACCTTCCAGGACTGAACCAGAAGAAACAGAAAACCTTAGTTTAATACTATACCAACACTATGCTCCCTTATAGTTCTGTACTGCCACTTAAGTTGTGATTGGCACAAATAACACGCTTATACATTACCAATTAGCAAAGATTTACAAGAATCGTTTTATGCATGTATCTTTTGTGTTAACAAAAAGTGCACTATTACTGGCTTTTATATTTAACCTATGTAGTGACCTTCACAATGACTCTTCATTTCTTTGTATGCTTTCAACTGTTATCTCATGTTCTTTCATGTCAGCCTGGACTACGCCCTCTCAGCATTTCCTGTAGGTCAGGTCTACTATTGATGGATTTCTTCAGTTTTAATTTATCTGGGATTGTCTTAATTTCTTTCATTCTTAAAAATATATTCCTGAATACAGAGTTCTGGGTTGACACTGTTTGTTTATTTTTTCAAGATGACTTTGATATTTAAATAATCTTAAGTGTGTCATTCCATTTCCTAGTCCGGAAGTCAGAGCTTAGGGTCCTCTTAGTTACTTTCTGAGCATGTGTTCATGCATATGAGTCCCCCATGGCCTTCCAATTCCCCAACTTTAAAATTTCCTCTCCCTCCCCCCACTCCGGATTCCTGACTTTCCTTTTCCAACCTCTTTCTTCCCAGGTCTGGAGGGCTGTGATTAGTTTTCCCAACTATTGTTCCCTGTGCCTGGCTGCTGGAGGCAATACTTTTCTTTCTAAATGGTATTAACTCAAGTACAATTGTTATAAATTTAGGATGTTGATTATAATCACCAGGGTAATTATCAATGAAATAATTAGATATGCAGGAAGGTAAGAGTGGAAATCAAAAAGGCATACTAGGAAAAATATCATTTAATCACATAAGAGACTAGTTTTGGAGGAATGGAGAAACTAAAAAGGTATAAGACATACAGTAAATTAATTATCAGTATTTACTCTAAATTTACATGAACTGAACTCTCCAATGTTGACTAAAGAAAATGCACATGAGAGTTGTGAGTTAAGTTTTATTAGGTGCAAAATGAGGAGATACCTCTGAGAAACTGCTTCAAAGATATAGAGGGGAAGATCAGTATTCTCTTTGATTTTAGTGAAGGAGGGTATGCGTAGTAAATACAGATTTTGGCAGAAGCTTGCTGCTACTCCCAAGGAGCAGACGTCACTCTTAATAATTTTAGTGCTGGCCAACTTCCTGGGCCCACTTGTGAGGATGTCGTGACAATCCCCCCACCCCCTCACCCTTGGAGATGCTGACCCAGTGGAGCCTGCAGCGCCCCTACCTGAGTCGTCCATGGCCTGGATCAGGACACTGCCATCCCCTGCCAGGTATGGGCTGGGCAGACGGCCAGGGGCAGATTTTATCATGTGGGAAACCTGATGCAACTGGTTCTGCCTGAATGGACAGCCTGAGGAAAACCCACTGCCCCAGAGAGCCATGACACAGGCCTATTCCAACCCTGGGTACAGCTCCTTCCCTTCCCCCATGGGCTCAGAACCAAGCTGCAAGGCCTGTGGGGCCCACTACATAAGCATGGCCAAGAAGCAGACCTGTTTTGACTGCAAGAAAAATTTCTGCTCGACCTGTTCCAGCCCAGTGGGGAACGGCCCTGCCTTCTCCACCAATGCTTCTGAGCCACAGCCTTTCAGTGAGAGGAGCTCATGAAGATGAAGGTAAAGGAGCTGAGGGACTACCTCAGCTTCCATGACATCTCTACTGAAATGTGCCAGGAGAAAGAGGAACTGGTGTTCTTGGCCAGCAGCCTGTAAGCTCCCAGGAGGTCTGGACTCACACCCCGACCTTGTCCCCAGACTTCCCCAAGCAGTGGGACTTCCTGACCCAGAGTCACACCAGCACAGTACCTCCTACCTTACCCAGCCTCCCTTCTTCACGCCAGCCCAGGCTGGGGATCGGCAGCAGGCGAATGGACATGTGTCTCCAGGACCACGAGGAACCTGGAGAGCACAGCCAGAGCGCCTGCTGCGGATGAGACCCAGACTGTTGATGCAGAGAACAGCTTCATCCGAGGCCAGAAGACCTCTCGGTATCACTTGACTAATCTGGAGGACATTGAAGGTCTAACTGTGTGGCAGCTCGAAGAGGTACTGGCTCATACAGGGCTGCTGTGAGAAGTGAGAGCTGATGGAGAGGGTGACACAGCTGGGCAAGGATCAGAAGGGACTCCAGCACCTGGTGTGTGATGCTGAAGACCAAAACAGGGGAGCAGTGCCATCCAGCCTGGAGGACAATCTGTGTCATATCTACATGGACTCACCCATCAACTGTGTTCTGCTGGAGTGCGGCCACATGGTCACCTGCACCAAGTGTGGCAAGCACATGAAAAGTGTCCCATCTGCTGGCAGTATGTAATCTGAGCCGCACACGTCTTCCATCCCGAGGGCTTGTACCAGCTTCTTGAGTGCCTTATAGGGACATAGCTCTAGGTGTCTGAGTCCATAGTTGGCCAGCTTGCAGAGGGGCAGACTAACAAGAAAATTTGCAGTGTTCCCAAGACCAGGGCAAGCAAAGATGCTGTTTCACCTCTGGGCATACCAGTCTTGCTTCAGAGATACACTTTGTGGCTGGCAGAGCTGGAGGCCAGTGGGAACTGGTACAGATCTCACAAGCAAGTCCCTGTTTCAATGATCTTGGGGTGATGATGGTAACTGATGAAGAGAGGACTTTCCAGAATTTGGACCATATCTTCCTCCCTTCCTCTGAGAACTTAGACAGTTTCACGCTTCCTCCTGTAGCCTGCCAATCCCCCTATGTGCCTCTGTTTCAACCATCAGCCATTTTTACCCTGGTAGAAATGGCTCTCTTCTTCCCCATCACATCTGTATTCGTTTCTGTGCTTTAACTGACCTTTGCTAAAGTCTCTTGCTACATTACCTAAAATTCATTTGTTTCTTCAGACCAAAACTGTGCTAGCTTACCAAACCAATAGTGATCCTCCTTAGGGCAGAATTTGAACAGGTAAACTTATTTTTGGTGAGAAATGAAACACAAATGCTGTTGAAAAAACCTGAAGTCATTAACAGTTGCTTCTTTAAGTGAAGGGATTGAAAGCTATCAGTCTCCTGACCTGACCTTGAGAGTCAAGAAAACATCTGGCCTTCAAACTGCTGGGAAATTCCAGCCTCTGTGCAAGAGATGGTACATGGAGCATCTCTGCTTCTTCTCTTGAGGCCTGACTTTGTGCCATCGTTAAGTTTAGTTCATGACTAAAGGGAAAGTTTTGGGTGGAAGCAGTGGTTTTCTGCTTGGCTTTGGATGTGAATGTTTTATTTCAAGTGACTTACATTAAGAATTTCTCAGATTTTCTTGCGTGTTAGAGCAAACTCAAATCTGCTTTTTTTGTTTTGTTTTGTTACAGAGCTCTGCTTTATAATTTTGTAATAAAGTTTCAACATAAAAAATAATTTTAGTTCTTTTCTAGATATAAGGAGATGCAAGAACTTGGGTTCATAAAAATATTCTCCTGAAAATATTTAACTCTCTGAAGGCCTGTTCTGCCAGTTTCTCCCAGAGCACAGAGTGCCTCATTCCTGATCTCCACCCTGAACTCCTTTCAGGGGGTGTTGTAGGTCAGCAACTGCAGTGGCCAGTGACCTAATCCTTGTAGTGCCAGAAGGCAAGTGACAATTTATAGTTGGCACCAATCAAAAGGCAGATAATGGCAGAATGTATTTTTAAAAGAGTAAAGAAAAGACAAAGAAAACATGATTCAGTTATGCATTGTCATCAAGAAATTCACTCTAAATGCAAAAGGTATTCTCCATTATGATGCAAAGATACAATGCAAATGGAAAGCAAAAGTGAGCTGGGGTTGTTCTATTAATATCAGAGAAAATAGAATTTGGTTAAAGATACTTACAAGAGAAAAGGATATTTTTATTGATAAAAGAGTCAAACCATTAACAGGAGTTAACAATGATAAACATATATGCACCTGAATCTATGACGCAAATAGTGACAAAAAAGGGGATGTTCTATAATCATAGTTGAGGGCTTCAATACTCCATTTTCTATTATGAATATAACTAGAGATATCTAAAAGCAGACAGGGGACTTGAACAACACAACACACAAACTAGACTTAACAGATAATTATGTATACATATATCATATATACACACACATACAAATATGTCAGTACGTAACAACAGCAGAATACACATACTACTCTAGTACACATGGAACATTCACATCATAGACCAACTCATATGTAAGTCCCCCGAAAAGACTCAGTGATGTTTTAAAGTTTGAAATCATAGAAAGCATATTCCATGACTACAATGGAATGAAACTAGGAATCAGGGGGGAAAAAAAATCCATGACTCAAAAGTTGGTTCTTTCAAACCATTAAAAGAGTACAAAAACTTTTATCTAGGCTGACTAAGAAAAAGAAAGAGAAGACTCAAATTACAAAAATCAGAAATAAAGGTTGGGGGCATTACCATCTACCATGCAGAAATAAAAAAATTTACAAGAGACTACCATGAGCAGTTATACTCCTACGAATTATATAAATGGGATAAAATGGACATACTACTAGAAACACAGAAACTACAAAAACTGATGAAGAAAGGAATAAGAAATCTTAGACCTATGAATTAGAGATAGAGTACAGTAAGTAAAAAGATTGAATTAATATCAAAAACCTTCAGAAGATTTTGACATCACCAATATGGTGACAAAGTTTGTTTCACTCCCTCTCTCAAGAAGAACAACAAATAACTATTCAATATGAGACACCACTGAGAGGATCCTAAATATTGGGGTGATACTGAAGCACCCCATTCCTCACAAAGGCCAAGACAGACTTGCATTAGAAGGTAAGAGAAGTGACTACACGTTAACTGCATTGCCCTTCCTCCAGCTCAGTGCGGCACCACAAGGAGAGGTCTCCCCTGAACCCCTGGTTTCTTCAGTAAGGAAAGAGAACCTAGGGTGACAAACCCCTCTCCCCAGCATTGTAAGTTGCTTTGCAGGAACTCCTACTCTGATCTTGCACCATGAGGATTGCAGGGAAATTTGCATGGCTCAACCACTGGAAATCTGACTGTGACAAAGTAGGGAGGAGGGGCTTGCAATGACCAGCAAAGAGATCTTGGCAGACTGAGTCCATATCTGCAAAGCCCAAATATAATATAATCCTAAACAGCAGCTTTGCTTATTTACAGACCAGGTTAAGTAAGCACTCTGACAGGGAACATGGTGAGTTGGGATGCAGATCTGCCTGCTTTGGAGCCTCAAAGGATGCCAGTCTTAGAGCCCAGTTTTCCCTTACCAAAGCAGGAAACTGAATCACATCCCCACCTGCTGTGGACAGTGTCTTCTGTCACCATCTGACCAGAAGGACTGCCAACAACTCCTGGAAGCCATATGGCTCAGCAGCACTCATGCCTAGACTTGACAGGGCATACCTATTAGACTACAGAGCAAAGCCTGTACTGGTCCTGGAGCATTTCTGTGCTATACACAATCAGTGAGGTTAATTCATAGCCAAGGCTGAGCGTAGCTCCTGGCCCCTCCCACCTAGAAAGTCTGTTGGAAAAATTGAGAGTTGTCTGAAGTAGACTCTCCACCTCCCACACAGGCAAGTGAGATAAGACATTGTCCACCCGCTGTGGAGAATGTTTTCCCACACCATATGACCAGAAGGGCTGAAGACAACTCCTGCTGTAGCCCAGTGGCTCTTGAGCCAAGGGGTGGGTGGGTGGAGCCAATAGTTTGCAGAGCAAAGCCAGTGTCTCTGTTCAGTCAAGGAACTTGGGGTGAAAGTCGGCTTGATTTAAGGCAATACACAAATGAATTTACTGGCATTAGAGCTGCTTCTCCTGCTGTACCTAGGTAAGGAATCTAATTTGTATCCATGCTTTTCACTGAATATAGCCTTAAACATGTCCAACCAGGAAACCTTACTTGGGAATCTGCATAGCCCATTCAACAGCCCTTCAGGCAGTGGCACTCAAAACGGGAACAGAGCCTGCAGCTTCCCCACCTGCAAAACTTATGGCCTCATCCAATGAGGGAATTTAGTTCACATTCTGGCCATACACGCTGGTCCCCATACAACAAGCTGTACAGGTCCTGGGAACCATCTTGCTGCCCTACTAGAGTATGGAAGCTAATTCATACCCCATCAACTACTGAATAGAGTACTCAGTCCTAACTATCTAGTAAGCCTGATCAGAGAATCCAGGAAAATATGTGGCCTATCCTACAACCTCACTTGGGTAGGGAGACTACCAGCAGTCCTATCCAACTCTTCTCAACCAGTTGCACAATGATGATCTTTGTTAGCAGAGCTGAAAGGGTTGTCATGCCCCATAGACCATAATAACAGGTGGCACATACCCAAGCAGAGACACCCAGAAACCCAAACTTAGCTAGCTGGTGAAGAACTATGTCTGCCAAAAATAACCTGTAATGTATAGAAGAGGAGCCTCATTACTCAAATGTGCAGATATCAATATAAGGAATCAAGGATCACACACACAAAAAAAACCAGGTAAGTTATGTCATCAGAAGAAACTAATAAACTCCAGTAACTGATCATAAAGAAATGGAGATCTATGAACTTTCAGACAAAGAATTCAGAATAATTCACTTAAGGAAGTTTAGTGAACTACAAGAAAACTAAATAGTTGTCTATTTAGTTGACACACAACTAAATAAAATTAGGAAAATAATGCATGAAAAAATGAGGACAATAACTTACGAGAAAATATTTAAAAACCAAACAGAATCCTAGAGCTAAAGAATAAGATGACTGAACTGAAGAATTCAATAGACGTCTACAATAGTAAAATTAGTTTTGCAAAAGAAAGAATCACTGATCTAGAAGACAGGACATTTAAATTTATCCAGCCAGAGGAGCAAAAAGGGGGGGAAAAGGAATTTAAAAAATGGGATAATATATTTAAATATTAAGAGGGGAAAAAAAACTGTCAACCAAGAATACTACACCTGGCAAAGCTACTCTTCAAACATAAAGGAGAGATAAAGGCTTTCCCAAATTATCAAAAGCTGAGGAAATTCATTATCACTAGACCTGCCTTAGAGAGTTCTTTTAGTCAGTGTAAGAGTATACTAATTAAAATTGTAAAAAAAAATCTGAAGGTAATGTAAAACTCACTGGTAATAGTAAACATAGAGTCAAAATTGGATTTTCTAACATAATAATGGTGGTGTGTAATTCTCTAACAGGTTTACTTGAAAGAAAAAACATCACACATTAAAAATCACCATAACTACAAACAGAAAACAATTAACAAAATGGCAAATAGTACCTACCACAATGCAACTTGCCTATCAATAATTACTTTAATCAAAAATGAATTAAAATCTCCAAAGACCTGCAATGGCTGAGTGGATTAAAAGCCAAGTTCCAAAAGTATGCGAGCAAATTTAAACAACAATGAAACCTAAACAGGAGTAACACACTTATATCATAAAATAACATATTTTATTATATTTTAATATAACATACTTACATTATGAAATAGATGTTAAACTAAAAATGGAACAGAGAGACAAAGAAGGCTTATATATAATATTAAGGGGTCAATTAATCAAAAACATGAAACAACTGAAAATATTTATGCACTCATCCTAGGAATGCCTAAATATATGAAGCAAATGCAGACAGAACTAAGAGGAGAAACAAACAGCAACATAATAATAGTAAGTAAGGTTAATACTTGACTTTCAAAAATGTATACACTATCCAGACAGAGAATCATAAAGGAGTAGCAGAGGGCTTCCCTGGTGGCGCAGTGGTTGAGAGTCTGCCTGCCAATGCAGGGGACACGGGTTCGAGCCCTGGTCTGGGAAGATCCCACATGCCACAGAGCAGCTGGGCCCGTGAGCCGCAATTACTGAGCCTGCGCGTCTGGAGCCTGTGCTCCACAACAAGAGAGGCCGCGATAGTGAGAGGCCCGTGCACCGTGATGAAGACTGGTCCCCGCTTGCCACAACTAGAGAAAGCCCTCGCACAGAAATGAAGACCTAACACAGCCATAAATAAATTAATTAATTAATTAATTTAAAAAAAGAGTAGCTGATTTCAACAACTCTATGGATCGAATGAACATAATAGATATGTGCAGAAAATTCTATCCAACAGCAGCAGAATACACATTTTCATCAAGCTCATAACATTTCCAGGATAGATCATATGTTAGGGCACAACACAAGTTTTAGCATATTCAAGAACTGAAATCATGCCAAGTAGCTTCTCTGACCATAATGATATAAAACTACAAATCAATAACAGACGGAAAACTGGAAAGCTTAGAAATACATAATATTAAACATTCTCCTGAAAAAACCAATGGATCAAAGAGAAAAGTTACAGAAATAAAAAGTACCTTGAGACAAACAAAAATAGGAACAATATATAAATATTTATGGAATGCAGCAAAAACAGTTCTAAGAGAAATGCTATAAGCATGTGAATAACACCTTCAGTAAACCATCACAATTTACAGTGGTTCCACCAACTAAAGCACCAGAATCCAATATTATCTGAGAATACTGAAGACATCCAGAGAATTCTGCATGATTACCTTGTAGTCACAGATCTGGTCAATATGTTTTATTCAATTCTTATCTCCAAGTCCTCATAGCCACAGTTAACCTTCACATTTGAAGGCATGTGTTCATTTGCTTTACAATAAGTTATGTAACAGTCTGGTTGTGGCACATAACATCTGCCAACAGAACCATAATTCACTGCTCCTTCACATATATACACCTGTGGTACTATGCAGACGATATTCTCTTAAAGGGACTCATGGAGAAGGCAGTGGTCCAACACCTTCACCCACTTTTGCAACACCTTCAAGACAGAGGCTGGGCTGTTAGCTTCCATATATACAAATTCTTGGGCATTATGCATCCTAAAGGTAAAAACAATTCCAAACACTAACAACTAACAACTCATATTATCAAAACCCCCGCAAACACTTAAATAGGCAAAGTCTCCTAGAAATGTTTACCTTTAGGAAATAGCACATCACTAATGTATCTATTATACTCTATCCATTATATCACATCACTAAAAAAATAAATGCTTTCCACTGGGGATTCCCATAGCAGCACACCCTTGAATAAACACAAGCCAGCCATCAGGATTTGTCTCTGGTCCTGCTGGAATCTGACTTCTGAATTAAGCCACTGGCCACCAACATATACCATGGCTATTGGAGTTTATGGACCAAGCAGAGTCCTAAATGGCTGCACAATAGGCATTAGCCTAGTGACTGTTGTGTGTTTATGTGGGCATCGGTTGTAGCAGGAAAGGGAGGTAAAAATGTGTTGGGTTAGCAGAGAACTCACATGGCAAATAAGAGGAGATGTGCCCAACTGACTTGCATGGCTAAACTTGGAAAAGATAAAATTTCTGGAATCAAGGAAAAACAGAAGTTTTTAGAATATTCTTTTTACTTAACTGACAATTTTAGGGTTTATTAAACCCCCAAATTTTCTTAAGTGGGAAAGTTCCTCAACACTTTTTAAAAAGAGTTTCAAATAGAGCTACCATATGATCCAGCAATCCTACTCCTGGGCATGTATCCAGAGAAAAACATGTTTCAAAAGGATACACACACCCCAATGTTCATTGCAGCACTGTTCACAATAGCTAAGACATGGAAACAACCTAAGTATTTAACGACAGATGAACAGATAAAGAAGATGTGGTACATACATACAATGGAATATTACTCAGCCATAAAAGAGAATGAAATAATGCCATTTGCAGCAACTCGGACTTGACTTGTGGACCTACACAGTATTATGCTTAGTGAAATAAGTCAAACAAAGACAATTAATCTGTATTATCACTTATATGTGAAATCTAATCTAAAAAATAAAACAAATGAATACATAAAATAAAACAGAAACAGACTCACAGAGTGCAAACTAATGGTTACTAGTGGGAGGAGGGGAGGGGCAAAATGGAGTATGAGGTTAAGAGACACCAACTACTGCATTTAAAATAAATCAGCAACAAGGATATATTGTACAACACAGGGAAATATAGCTATCATTTTGTGATAACTTTAAATGGAGATTAATCTATAAAAACATTGAGTCACTATGTTGAATACCTAAATCTAATATAATATTATAAATCAACTACACTTCAATAAAATGTACTCAATGGAAGCAGCTATTTTATATTTTATTTTCTAATTGCAATTAGTCTGCATTTGACTTTGTTATAGTATCCCAAATATAATATGAAAGAAAACATCCTATTAAATTGGTGCTAATTAGTTGTCATTAACTATAGTAAAAGGACTTACTAAGAACCAGAGAATAACAGGCCAGAGCTATTAATATTAAAGCTATAAGCTATTCCTAAGCATATAACACAGTTGTATATCCCTCACAGCCATTTTATGTAATAAATTCAAGCAGCAGAAAGAACTCCATCTTCACATTCATCTTGAGTTGAACTAGATGAGATTGGTAGCAACTATTTTCAATATTGTCTTGACACAAATGTACAAATATATACTATACTATGTACGTCAAATTGTAATAAAAGATGTAAACAAAAGAACGGTCAGTGTATAATATAAAATGTGCATATATTACACAGACCAACATATCAAAATTGCAGAAATTCTAAAAGCAAATTTTAAACAACCAAAGGATCAAAGAACAAGAAAGTTAGTTAAAAGATACTTGAAAACAAATAAATATAAAAACACAACATGCCAAAAGTTGTGACACAAAGACAGCAGTGAAAAGAGGGAAATACATAACTACAAATGCTTACATTAATAAACAAGAAAGATCTCAAATCAACAATCTAACTTTAAAACTTAAGAAACTAGAAAAAAAAAAAAAAAGAAGCTAGGAAGAAACAAGAAAATAAAGATTAGAACACAGATAAAATAAGAATAGAAAAACAATAGAGAAAATGTGGTTTTTCCAAAAGATCAATAAAATTGAGCAAACTTTAGTTATACAGACAAAAGAGAGAGAGAGAAAGATATGAGACTCAAATTCCTAAAATCAGAAATGAAAGTGGGAACATGATTATTGACGCCATAGGGTTTCAGAAAAAAAGATTATGAGAGTACTATGAACAATTGTATGCCAACAAATTGCGTAACCTAGGTGAAATGAACAAGTTCCTAAAAACAAGAAACATATTAAGAATAACTAACAAAAAGTAGAAAATCTGAACAGAACTTTATCTAGTAAGGTGATTGATTCAGTAAAAAACAAACAAACAAACAAACAAAAAACAAACTCCCAAAAAAGAAAACCTGATAACTTCACTGGCGAATTCTACCAAACATTTAAAGATTCAAAACATCAATTCTTCTCAACACCCACCCCCGAAAATGAAGTGTGGGGACCACTTCCTACCCTACTCTATAAGACCAGCATCACCCTGATACCAAAGCCAAACAAAGACACAAGAAAACTATAGAAAACTATTCCTTATGAATGTTAATGACAAAATTCTCAACAACATACTAGCAAAACAAATGCAGCAGCATTTTAAAAGGATTATGCCCCATGACCAAATGGAATTTAGACATGGAATGCAAGGATGGTTAAATATACAAAAATAAATTAACGTAATACACCACATCAACATAACAAAGGGTAAAAAACACATGATCAAATTGATGCTGAAAAAGCATTTGACAAAATTCAACACCTTTTCACACAAGAAAATAGGAATAGAATGACACTGCCTCAATATAATAAAAGCCATAGATGTAAAACCTACAGTATACATCAATCATACTCAACAGTAAAAAACTAAAAAACTTCCCTCTAAGATCAGGAACAAGGCATGGACACCCACTTCCACCACTTTAGTTCAACCTAGTACTGGAAGTTCTTGTCAGAGAATTTAGTAACAAACAAAATAAAAGGTATCCAAATTGGAAAGGAAAAAGTAAAACTATCTCTTTGCAGATGACACGATCTTATATGTAGAAAACCCTAAAGATTCCACAAACACACACAAATGTTAGAACTAACAAATGAATTCAGCAAGGTAGCAAGATACAAGTCAACACAGAGGTATCATTCCTATGCATTCCTATGCACAGTGAACAATCTGAAAAAGAAATTACAAAAACAATTCGATTTATAATAGCATTTTTTAAAAAACTCAGTAATTAAAGAAGTAAAAGACTCACACAGTTAAAACTACAAAACACTGCTGCAAGAAGTTAAGACAAAAATAAATCAAAATACACCCCATGTTCATGGACTGGAAGACAGTATCTTTTAGATGTCAAATACTACCCAAAGTCATCTGTAGATTCACGGCAATCAGTATAAAACTCCCAAAAATTTTATCTGCAGAAACAGAAAAAAACATCCTAAAATTCACATAGAATCTCAAAGGACCTTGAAAAGCTGAAGCCATCCTAAAATAGAACCAACCCCCACCCCCGCCAAAACTAGAGGACTCACACTTTCTGATTTCAAAACTTACTACATAGCTACTATAATCTAAACAGTGTGGTGCTGGCATAAAGAGAGTTATATATACCAGAAGAAGAGAATAGAGCCCAGAAATAATCCTTTGCAAAATGGTCAAACAATTTTTGACAAGGGTATCAAGATCATTCAATGAGGAAAAGAACAGTCTTTCCAATAAATAGTGAAGAACTGGATATCCACATTCAAAAGAATGAAGTTACACCCTTACCCAACACCACACACAAAAATTGAATTAAAATGGATCTAGGACTTAAATCAAAGACCTAAAACACTTACAAGAAAACATGGAAAAAGTTTCACAACACTGGATTTGGAAATGATTTCTTGGGTATGACACCAATAGCGTAGGTAAAGGCAAAAATAGACAAATCATGCTTCATGAATATTTTAAAATTTGTGCATTAGAAAACATTATTAACAGAATAAGAGTGTAATCCACAGAAAGGAAGAAAACATTTGGAAAGCATGTATCTGATAAGAGGTTAATATCCAGAATACACAGAGAACTCCTAAAACTTAGCAATGAAAAACAACCCAATTCAAAAATAAGCAAAGGAACTCCATAGACATTTCAAAGAAGATACACACATGGTCAATAAGCATATGAAAAGATGCTCACCACCACTAATCATTAGGGAAATACAAATCAAAACTATAATACCACCTCACACATATTAGCATGACTAATATATTTATTTAAAAAGACACACACACACCACACGCTACTCACACCAAAAATCAGCAAGCGTTGGGGAAGATGTGGAGACACTGGAACCTTTGTGCACTCTTGGTGGGAATTTAAAACGGTACAGCCTGCGTGAAAAACAGAGTGGTTCCTCAAAAAAATTAAAAGCAAAATTACTGTTAAGTTCCAGCACCTCATTTTGGTTATATATCCAAAAGAATTGAAAACAGAGCTTCAAAGATACCCATTTGTATACCCATATTAATGGTAGTATTATTCACAACAGCTAAAATGTGGGCATAAGCTATGCACCCTTTGATGGATGAACAGATAAGCAAAATGTGGCATTTACGTAGAATGGAATATGATAGACCCTTAAAAAGAAATTCTGACATATACTATTACATGGATAAAACTTGAGGATATCATTTTACCTGCATGAAGCATTTGGAGTATACAGAATCACAGATAGAAGTATAATGGTGGTTGCTAGGGGGGGTCGGGTTGGGAGGGGAGAACGGTATTACTGTTTGATGAGTACAGAGTTTCAGTTTTACAAGATGGAAAGTGTTGAGTGCATGGATGGTGGTGATAGCTGCTCAACAATGTGGATATATTTGATACCCCTGGACTGTATGTTTTTAAATGGTGGTGATGGTAAAAATTTTATGTGCATTTTACCACAATAATAAAAAAGGGAGAAAAAAAACCTTCTTTTATTTTGTTATTTTATGTCAACCAAAAGCTAATGCTAAATGTGATTAAAACTACTGTATAAAATACAAATTGAAGTATCAACAATAAATGTGTTTTATTCCAAACATGTGTTTACTCATTTGTGAATACTGACAGCATATACCTAATGAAGGAACACTTACTCAACATAGCTAGAATTAAGCTAAACCAATCACAAGTTTTGTAGCAAGTATATTTTTAGTTATGATACCAATATATGGCAAGAAAATCAATGGTCATTCCTTAATAAAATACAAGACTGTCCACAATGCGTAGTTTATAAGCTCCTTAAGGCTCAAAGCAACGATAGCCAACTAATTAAATGTTGCCAGCCTTCTTACACAAAAGCTTATGCATTTATTAACCACCTTAATAACACATTTATACTGTATATACATATGTCCTATAAGTACGATAAACAATGCATGAAAATGCAACCCTACCAAATTTACTATACAAAAAGTTAATAAGTACCAAATCACTATAGTCAGCTGTTCCTTGGTATCTCCTGAAGATTGATTCCAGGACCCCCCTACAGTTGTCAGAATCTAAGAACATAAAATCCCTTACATAAAGTGGCATAGAATCTCTAGATTACTTACAATACTTAATACAATGTAAATACTATGCAGTTGTAAATAGAATAATAATAGTGTATATATAGTTGCCATTGTGTAGCAAATTCAAGCTTTGCTTTTTGGAACTTTCTGGAATTCTTATTTTAATATTTTAGATCCACAGTTCAATTCATGGATGCAGAACCCACGAATATGGACGACTGACTATAAAGGTTACTTTTCTTGGCTTTCAAACATTTTGATTTCCTTTCTAGACACAGTTTATGTGATTGTATTGTGGTTATCAAAGAATGTAACACGTTTCTTTTTCTTCCTTTCATTCTTTTGAAATATTATCAAAACAACGAATCTATAAAATTTCTAATGACGTGTATCAAAATAATTCTTCCATGGGAAACTGCACATAAGCTACATCTTTGATCCAACTCAAGATGAAACACTATGCTGCACTGGTACTAAACAGCAAGAAAAAAGTCTGTTACCAGTATCTTACTTCATTCAGACTGCTATAACAAAATAGTACAGATTGGGTGGCTTATAAACAACAGAAATTTCTCATAATTCTGGACATTGGCAGTCTAGGATCAGGGTGCTGGTATGGTTAGAGTTCTGGTGAAGGTCCTCCTTTGACTTGCACACTGCTGAGTTCTTGCTCTGTCTTCTCATGGCAGAAGAACCCTAGGAGGTTTCCTTCCTAAGAGCAGTGACCACATTTATAAGAGTTCCTCCTTGGTGCCTGATGACCTCCTGAAGGCCCCACTTGCCAACACCATCGTCTTTAGGGGTTGGGATTTCAATATACAAATTTCCAAAGGACACAATCAGACCACAACAACTAGCAAACACAAACTGGGAGTAGAGTAAATCTTGGGGCAAACCATATTTATCTGAGGAAGTCAACAGAAAAGTTTTTTAAGTAGGGTCTCCACCTACCATGAACTGTATCACATATGCAGATTCTGATATTTTTGGCAAAATGTTGAAGACAGGTAAACCTAATATACCTTTATGTATAAAAGACTAGTTGACTGCCCATGAAGACAACCACTAAGTCACCTTCTCAAGCTTGTTTCTTAAGAGTATCAACAACTAGTCCTTAGTCTCAAACACATTCATCACCTAGGTAAGTGTTCAGGAACTCACAGATTAAGAACCACAAACCACATCTGTGAAACTTCTCTTCTTCTTAGATTTAATTACGTACATATTCTGGCCTCAGATTTTGAACCTAGAGTTTTCACACTTGGGAAGTAAAATTAGAGCAAAGTGAGATGGAAGCATATGAAGGTTTATCCCCCTTAGTTATATTTATATTACTGAAACCAGGTAAAGGTGTAGTCCCTGTATATTAATTTTCACTGCTGAAAAATTCTCAGACAAAATATAATGTTTCACAAATTACCTGATGAATCTTTTCTTACTAAAGTTGTATAAAATTGAACTGAGGCTGTTTAACTAGCCTTGCCCTTAATTTCATCTTACTATAGTTGATAACTTCAAAACAAAACGTTAAAAAAAGGTTATGACCTAAACTCCTAGTAAAATATAAACACAAAAAAATTGGAACACACATAAAAATACACCAGTAACACAAAGTAAGGCCGAAATACACTCAATGCAACATTTTATTGTATTTCTTAGCTGTGGTTCCTTCTTTTCCCTTCTCTCAGCTAAGGGATAGTTTAAGAAAGACTTAGTTTATAGAATTTTTTATGAAATGAGATTTTCATTTATACATTGTAATTTAATTTTTCATAAAACTCAAAACTATGGGTTACAATGTATGACTTTTGACAATGAAACAACATATACAATCTATTTTGTATAGTAAAGAATAATCTACTTATTTTACCATTAAAAGTTGTCTTACTTGAGTAAAAACACTGTCAACAAATACATCAAAACTTTCAACGTTAAGGAAATTGAGTATTACCTAGCACAGAATTTTTTCAACTACTAATCTTACAAATTCAAAATTACTACTCAAACCCGTATTCTAAAAACTGCATTTTGGAAATGCTTTTATTACGATGCTGGCAACATAAAATGATGAAAAGAATATACAAGTTACCAAAATTAGTATAAAAATACACATGGCTACATATATCTGAAAATAGCCCCTTTTCTTGACTTCAGATGCAGATTTCTTCTTTCCTTAAATTTTATCAAAAATCTCAGGAGACCATCTAGGTAACTGGAACATACAGAAAGACTCTGTAAACAGACTAGTTGGAACTAGGGCTTATCACAGTCTACGATGATAAGGCAATTTATTCAAAACATCCATTAACTGGAAGTAAAGTAATCAGAGTGGGGAAGGCATCTCTTTTCTTCTTTCTTTCCTCCCACTGTTTTAACAGCAGATATTGTGATCTTCTACCCCTAAGTTCCATCACATTAAAAGAACAAAGTGTTAACATTTTACTGAATATAATTCAGCTTCATCAGTTTTTTATACAAATATAATAAATACTTTAAAACAATGAAAACAAATCAGTGTGCCTTAAACTACATTCATGCTGAATGAAGTTTTATTCTTCTTAACAGGTGATGACCAAAATTCAAACTGTAGAACAATCCTCAGAAACTTTGAGTTCAATTTAGATCTGTTAAGTGAAAAGAACATCAGGTCAATGGAAAAAATAATTCTTATAATACTGCATATAGGACCCCCTTAGACTATCTGGAAAATAAATCCTTGAACAAAAATTCTGTACACCAACCAGATTTTTTCTCAATTCCTGTCTGCTATCAGTAAATCTCTATGAGAACATTAGATGTTATGCAGCCTATTCTTAATAAAGTTTAGCATCTCATTCTTTCCTTTCATGCTAGTGATCAGAGACTTTTTGTTTTGGAACTGGGAACAGACATGGGGAAGTAAAATTCCCTTAAGAACGACAGAAGTGTGGTACTAAACCAAATTCTTCTCTGAGTCAACTTAATCATAGGATTGAAACAAGTATATCACCTGGCAAAATGACTCTGGAAAAAGTAGGACTGAGAGGTAATAAACATAAACCTAACCAAAACATTCAAAATAACACAAATTCTTTTAATCACCATTGTCTTTAGTTTCTCTCCCAACAAGGCTGCTTAGACACAGCACCAAAGGAAGTGTTGGCATAGATCCAGAAAGGTGTTTTCTTTTTCTTCTGAGGGAAGACTTAATTCTGTGGCTGGGTATTCAAGCATTCACTCTGCTTATATTCCTAGCCTTCAACCCCGGCTCAGCTGTCAAAACGTTCAAGTCTCTGTTAATATACTACACAACTGTTGCATTTTACATTCTTGCCCCGGAAAATAATTGTTAGTTCTACTGTCAAAGTATTAATTGAGTCACAAGAACTCTCTGGCAAAACTGAACAAAATGCTAGTTCAACAGAGAGAACAGCATTTCTAAGAAATCTGCTGTCAGCATTAGAGACCACCTATGCTACAAAGATGTCATTAAACAGAATTTGTTCAATTACTGGATTCTTTCCTCTTATATGATCAGTTTATAGAATTTCCGATTTGTAACTCTTGATTCATAAAACTGGGACTTCACTTTTCGAAAATACAGCTGACTGATTTTTTTTTTCAGCCACAATTTAGCAGACTTGAGATGCTCATTTTAGCATTTACATAATTTATAATCCCAAACGTATAACAGACAATGACAGAAGCATCATAAATAAATAATGCAAACTGAAATAGTTACGTCAAACTCTTGGACCTTCTGATAGCAAAAGTGTAACAGAAAAAGTAAAAAATATTTAAAAACAGAACAATATTTTTCTAATCCTTTTTCATTTCCTATTTCTGGGTGATTGTTCACTTCAATTTAAAATTCTCTCAATTTCTCTGAGTGTCTGAAAATGCTCTTAATAATGATGTTGGTGACTGAAAGACTGTGAATCTTTTCTTCTTGAAAAGCTTGGTTAATTGTGCTGCACAATCTTGGTCAGGAACAAATGCTCTAGGTATTCTAAAATTCCACCTTCACATCCAATAAAACACTAATTAATATTTTCGGACTTTTTGTTTCTAAACTATACTTTTAATACAGAGGTACAAAAAAAAAAAAGGCCTAATAAGCTTGACTGGAGGTAAGCTCGATGGTGGTAAGCCATACCACCATCCCGATTACTTAACATGAAATTTCAAGAAAATCAGGATGAATTTAACATAAATATAGTAACAGTAGAACAGTCAGGCATTTAACACTCTTATTCTCACCGTTTCATTACTAAGAAAAACAACCTTTTTTCCACAAACTCCAAACCAAGAGTTTGGCCAACAGTGTTATATGACAAATAAAATAATGTAACCTCTAAATACACAGGCAACATGCCTCCGTTTTACGGCTTTGGAGAATATTGTAATTTCAATGCTTCAGCAAGTTGGCTTAAACATGATTTTCTTCTTTTAACATACAAACAAACATTTTATTTGGGAGATGGCATATTTTTTAAGCTGTCTGCTAAACTTCTTAATAGCTATCGCTGTAGACATTCTTACCTAGTAAGTTATCATTATGGAGTATCCACTGTCAGAGCTAACTGAGCTTTTCAAAGGAAGAAGGGTTTCAAGAATTACAAGGTTTCTCAAAGTTTAAAAAGTCTGACTAGAGGGTTTCTGAATACTAATGAATATTCAAATTTATGGATAAGTCTCAAAATATATTCAATTTAAGTGTTCAACATTCTGAGATCAAAAGTAAACATCTGACTACCTTCATAAACAAAACAATCAAACAAAAAGCCACAAGCGGGCTTCCCTGGTGGCACAGTGGTTGAGAGTCTGCCTGCCAATGCAGGGGACACGGGTTCGAGCCCTGGTCTGGGAAGATCCCACATGCCACGGAGCAACTGAGCCCGTGAGCCACAACTGCTGAGCCTGCGCGTCTGGAGCCTGTGCTCCGCAACGGGAGAGGCCGCGACAGTGAGAGGCCCGCGCACCGCGATGAGGAGTGGCCCCCACTCGCCGCAACTGGAGAAAGCCCTCGCATAGAAACGAACACCCAACACAGCCATAAATAAATAAATAAATTTATAAAAAAAAAAAAAAAAAAAAGCCACAAGGTTCATCCACTACTTACATCATCAGTGTCTTCATCATCATCTCCAATGTCATCAAACTGGATTTCGTCATCATCTCCAGCACCAAAGGTATCTGTTTCATTAATTTTTGCTAAAAACACAGTAACATATATATATAAAATCAAGATGTTACTAGGTGGATTGCCTACTAAAAGAAATAATACTGAAACAATAAAGAATACTAAAACACTGAACTATACAAGAAGACTCTTATAAGTAATCTTCAATTCAACCATTTCATTCCAAGAAAAATCTTCCTAATCTTCCTACAAACAACTCATCACACAAAGCAAATTCACACTGAAACCTCCAGAAGTTCACTGCAAAGTCATTACAATGAAGAGTATACGCACTATAATTTTATCTTGTTCAAAAAAATACACGTAAGGCAGGCTGGCTCTAATTACACTAACTTAGTAGTTATTATATTTCTGAAGTATCTTTCAAAAAGGGCTTGTATGCATGTTAACAACTTACCCTTGGCACGTATAAACTTCTCCTAAGATAAGAACATCCACTTCACCAACCATTGGATAACTAACCAAATGAATGTAACCACTGGATAGACTTACCA
Organism: Balaenoptera physalus; assembly: GCF_965194825.1. Classification (NCBI taxonomy): domain Eukaryota; kingdom Metazoa; phylum Chordata; class Mammalia; order Artiodactyla; family Balaenopteridae; genus Balaenoptera; species Balaenoptera physalus. The sequence continues at coordinate 15,100,802 of NC_138904.1, read as the reverse complement.
AATCAGTCAGAAAAACTTTCAAATCATGCTTATCCCTAAGCAACAAAAGTAAGAAAGTATTGATCTGATTTCCAGATATCTTAGTATTTCTTAAAAGGCCAATAATTTCATCAGAATTTTCATGCTTACTCAAAAATCTCATAATTTTATAATAAAATGCAATGGAGTAAAGTAAATCAAATAAAATAGCTTCCAAGTTAAAAATGTGAGCTTACTATATTGCCTCTTTTATGTTATTAGAAATTTACTTTAATCTTTTCACGTTTACTACAGTAAGAATGCAACACTTTTGCCTTTAAGAAATAAAAGGAGTTATCTGTTAAAAACACACAAACCCCACAAAACTCTCTGGGATAGTACTATGCTAAGTTAAACTGAACACTGTTTTCTATAAAAATCAATACAAGTACCATGACTGTTACCCTCATTTAGCTGAAGACAGATCATCTCTTAAGAACAGTTTAAAACACTGTAACTAATGTACACCTTTAACAGATATTATACACAAGTCCAGAGTTTATAAACTTTTACACTCCCCACCAGAAGAACATTTATTAGGAAGAGAATTCAATTTATTACTAAATTGTTTATATTTTAAAGGATATACATACTTAAAGCTAATTTAAGCACATATGCAAAAAAATATGTAAAAGAGACAGAATTCTGTCAAAACTGCTTCACCTAAACACTAACAAGCTAATATCACTGTAAGACAGGGAAATGTAATAACTTTAACATTAATTACCATGTTCTGGAAGCTCACCATAAGCCTTCAGACTTCTAGCTTCATCTGCATTGTACTTTAAAATTACATCAGCTTTGTTATCCTTGGAGAATAACAAGTAACCAACAAAACAGGTTATGCCAAAATATCATCAGTTGCCTCATAAATTACTTTCTAATTAAACACACTAAGAAAAAGCTCACTGTTCTGTTACAAATTCTCTGCTTTTCTTCACCTTCCTTCTATCTTCTTTAAAAAAAACCCTTGGCAAGAAGTTTGCATTCAAATAATGAATAGCCCAGAAAAATTACTTATAGAATTCACTTTAATAAAGAGATAAAAGGAAAATAAGGGGGGGAAGGAAAGAAAAAGTAGAAAAAGGGAAAAAGATGCAATGTGGTCCTTGGCCACACTGTAATTCAAACTGCAAGTGGTATTATTACCCAAGAAAATTAATAAGCCTTTCTATAATCAGTGGTTCTTAGGGTAGCTTACCTATTAGAATTGTTTGTGGCACTTTAAAAAGATAACCTTATCTCCTGAAAATTGACACACCTGAGGTAAAGTCCAAAAATCTGTATTTAAAAAGCTCTTTTGGGTGTTTCAGACGCAAATATCCCTGAGAACTACTGCCCTAAAATGTTCACATTTCTCCATTGTAAAGAATCTGAGTCATTTACAGAAGAAAAAATGAGTTTGAATGCTGACAGTTAACCTAGAAAAGACCTAAAGAAAGGCAACTGAAATCATCACAGTGATGCAACTGCAATGTAATATAAACCAACACTTCTCAAACTGTAATGTGCACACAAAACATACAGGGATTGTGTTAAAATTCTGATATTGACTCAGTAGATAGGAGATTGGGCTAATAACCTGTTAACTTGCTTCCAGATGGTGGTGATCCTGCTATTATCTTTAGATTACTGTGAGTAGCAAGGATATGTAATTATTCACCAAAGATTAAGAATCAGAAGAGCTGTTTGTAGCTATCACATTAATGTTAGAATATTAATCCCTTAAGAATTGTGGTTTCACTGTCCACAAAACAGAGAATTAAACTGGGAATTAATAACTATTCTCTCCACTTTGGGGGTTTATATAAAGTTAAACCAAGAAAATGGACATGAAAATGATACATTTTTATGGACAGATTACAAGTTTTTATTATAGAATATTAAAAAGGAAAAGACTATCAATGTATGATCCACTTCATAAAAATAGATACAAGAAGCAAATTCAGTAAAGTTTCAGGTTATCAAGTCAACACAAAAACCAGTTATGTCTGTATAAACTAGCAAGGAACTACCGAAAAAAGAAATCAAGAAAACAATCTCATTTACAATAGCATCAAACACAAATACTCAGAAATAAATTTAACCAAGGACGTAAAAGATCTATACACTGAAAACTATAAGATACTGATGAAAGAAACAAATAAATGGAAATGTATCCCATGTTCTTGAACTGAAATAATTAATACTATTAAAGTGTCCATATTACCCAAAGTAATTTAGAGATTCAACATAATTCCTATAAAAATTTCAGTGGCATTTTTTTTCACAGACAGATAAAGTTATATGGAACCACAAACACTCCAAATAGCCAAAGCAGTCTTGAGAAAGTACAAAGCTGGAGGCATCGCACTTCCTGATTTCAAAATACAGTTGTCAAAACAGTAAGGTACTGGCATTAAAACAGTCCTGTTGACAATGGAAGAGAATTGAGAACCGAGAAATAAAATTTTGCAAAAGTGGTCAACTAATTCTTAACAAGGGAACCAAGACAACACAGTGTAGAAAAGACACTCTTCAATAAATAGGATTGGGAAAACTGAATACTTACATGAAACTGGACCCCTTTCTTACACCAAAAACTGCCTGAAATTAACTTGAAATAGATCAAAGACTTAAACACAAGACCGGAAGCCATAAAACTACTAAAAGAGAACAGAGAAAAGGTACTTGATGTTTATCTTGGCAATTGTTTTTTTGGATATGACACCAAAGGCATAAGCAACAAAAGCAAAAAGGGACAAGTGGAACTACATCACTCTAAAAAGCTTTTACACAGCACAGGAAATCATCAATGAAATTAAAAGACAACCTACTAGATAGGAGAAAATATTTGCAAATGATACGACCAAAAAGGGATTAATATCCAACATATATAAATCCTGCCATTTGCAACAACATGGATGAACCTGGAGGGCAGTATGCTAAGAGAAATAAGTCAGACAAAGAAAGACAAATACTGTATGATCTCACTCAATATGTGGAATCTGGGCTGCACGTAAACTCATCAAGGACCTGGAAAGGTCCTAATCTCCCAGCTCTGAGTGACCCTGCAATTCTGCACAAGCATGAAATTAAGACTAAGAGAGTATTACTGCCTGGCTGAGTGTTAAAAGGTATGCCCCAACATGCATAGACTCCATATGCAAAAGCTGGGAGGCTTACTGGTTTTAATGACATCTCACACATGGGCTGTTTGCTAAGATAACCAAGCATTCAATGACCACACACAAGAAAAACATACAGACCAAACAGAATTTGTTTCAGAAAACAACAGCAAACAACAGCAAGAACAAACCCTGGGAGAAGAAATCTGATTTCCAGTCTTGCCACATTATATTTGCACTTTCTAGTTCTCAACAAAAAAATTATCAGACACACAAAGAAATAGGAAAGGGTGGTCACACACAAGAAAAGAAGTCATTACTAACTGTTGCTGAGAAAACCCAGAAGTTGTACTTAACAAAGACTTTACATCAGTTACTATAAATATACTTAAAGAACTGAAAGAAACCATGTCAAAAAAACTTTGTCAGAATATTTCACTAAATAGAGAAAATCAAGAGATGCAGATTATTTAAAAAAATTAAAATTATGGCGATGAAACGTATGTTAACTGACCTCAAAATGCCTCTTTCAATCACAAATAGAACAATCATGTAAAAAATCAACAAGGAAGGAGAAGACTGAAACTTTACAAATGAGTTAGACCCAACAGATATCTATGAAAAACTTGACCTGATGATAGAACAGAGACAGCAATCATTTCACTCACAACGTAATTAAACACAGATGATGGATGCGACAGAAATCAGATGGATTTCAGACACACAATGCATATAGAGTCTAAAGGCTGACATCATAGAGGGCAACTATCATGTTCTTTTCTAAGCGTTCATCTCAAATTTATAACATACACTTAAAAAACAGTTTGTACTGTAACTACTGAGTGCACGTCTTATCCTTCTACTATACAACTGTAAAAACCCTTTTGGAGATTGGAAGGTTTGACTTATTCAGCTGCATCATCCAGAATAGTGGTTTACCAAACGTGGATTTGAGACCTCTAAATTTTAAAATAAAATAATAATTGGGACCCTGACATAAAATTACTAAATTTTTGTTTTGACGAGTAAGAACACTAATAAAAACCACCATCATATACTACTGTTCTTATTTCACAAAAGGTAATTAAAAAAAATATATTTAACAAGCAAAATGGAGGGGAGTTCCCTGGTGGTGCAGTCGTTAGTACTCAGCACTTCCACTGCAGTAGCATGGGTTCAATCCCTCGTCAGGGAATTAAAAGCCTTGAAAGCTGAAGCACAGGCAAGAAACAAAAAAAAAAAAAAAAAAAAAGGAAAGGAAAATGGATAACTTAGCTATGTGAAAAACACCATATAAAACGTGCGTATCTTCTCATTTCACGACAGAACAGTGAAAAAATCAGCCTGCACCAATAAATATTTCACTGACTGACATTTGGGAACCATAACCCCTGAACACCTAGCACAATGCCTAGAATACAACTGGACATTAAATGAAAGAGGACACGGGACTTCCCTGGTGGTGCAGTGGCTAAGACTCTGTGCTCCCAATGCAGGCGGCCAGGTTCGACCCCTGGTCAGGGAACTAGATCCCACATGGCACAACTAAGAGTTCTCATGCCGCAACTAAAAAAGATCCTGCATGCCAAAACGAAGATCCCCCACGTGGCAACAAAGATCCCGCCTGCCACAACTAAGACCCCACGCAGCCAAATAAAATATAAATATTTAAAAAAAAAAAAAAAAAAAAAAAAAGAATGAGGACAGAATGATGGTCTGTGGTGTTTATCCAAAATTATGAGAGAATATTTACTGCACATGATATTTAAAAGAAAAACAATACTAACCAGTCTTCCCACAAAACACATGTATCATTAATCAGTCATGGGAATTATTCCAAACAAGGTATATCCTATAGTCTTGAATACAACTGGACCTTAATAAATTTTGACAACAGAATGGTGAGAAGTCATAATTGGCTAGGACTGCTTAAATATGCTTTTATTGCATCTTCTAAATATTAATGACTTACTAAATACAAGGGCACTACAAATTTAAATGTGATTGTTACCTGATAGTCTCGAAGACCAACCAATATAATGTCTGAGGTATTTATCCAAACCTATGAAAGAAAATTTACTGTATGTTATATTTGATATAAAAACGAATAACAGAGTGCTATGTTAAACCATTCTTCCTACAAAAAATATGTACTATTCACCCAGTGTGGAAAATGTACTTACTAGGAAATAGGGAAAAACTATAGAATATAGTATACTGTGGGTGTGTGTGTGTACACATGCGTGTGTGAGACAGACTCTAGTTATAGTTACAGTATATTAAGAAAGAGCTATAGTATACAGTTTGTGTCAAATTTTCTATTTTAGGATGTTAAAAATACATAATTATTTTATTTCAACTACCTGAGAGTTTAAAAATTACAAAAACATAATTATTTGTCAGGTAAGTGAAAGACTTTTAATCACCAATCACTCCTGAGATATTTAATTATTTAACATATATGAAAATCAGTCATCTACACAAATACAGCCATCCAGTCACCAATCTACATAAATACAGGACCAAATCCCACCATCAATTGGAAAAGAATGACTTAACCGACCAAATATATTTTTTAAATAAAAAAATTAGAGTTGAAGGAACTTTTAAACAATGTGATCAATAAATCCGCCAGAACTACTAAAAACTATGATATAACATGTTCCAAATTTTCCTAATATCGTGTACAGCTGTTTCCCCCAAACCAAAATCTTAACCAAGGAATATATACTATATTTAATTAGCAATTACTTTAGTCTCCTTTAATCTTAAAACAATTCTCCGGCTTTTTTTCTTTCTTTCAAGGCATAACATTTTTTTAAGAGTCCACATCCTCTGTTTTATAGACTGAATCTGTCGAATTGTTTCCTCAATAGTATACATTTCTGGCATAAATCCCACATAGGTGAAGCAAATAATTCTTTGTAAATATAATCCTCTATTTTGAAAGTTATCACGGATCTTCTATTATTTTATGTATTTAGATTGCCATATAAATCATTATTTTTGAAGTCTTTGGGAACTCACAAAAATGAGTCGCTTGGCCCATATATTATCTAAAGCAGAGTCAATTTTTTAAAAGGCAAATTTTGTATTAAAGTAAAATAAATCTCCATACCTACCTTTTTTCTCAATTTTCCTCTTATATGACATAACCTCTTCACACCATCAAAACACATTGCTTCCAATCTTCCATTTCCCAACATTTTGATTACCTGAGCATATTCTTATGGAGGAAAAGAAACAAAAGAAAAAACTGTAAAATACTGTTTAATTTTTCTTAAAATGTAACAATTGATATTAAGTTGGTAACTTCACTTTTACTGCTAACTTTGGATCAAACCGTAATTTTTTTACAAAGAAAGAAGAAAGGCTTGTTCAGCGAAAATTTTAAGTATTCTACCATGTGAGAGCTGTCTGAAAGAGACATATAATAATCTTATCCAAGAAAATGAGAGCACACTTCATCTGCTGAACCATTTCTATAGCCTCTTCCAGCTATACTTATATACTTTACCCTCTTATTTTTAGAGCAAATAAAACCCTACAGAAGTCAAGTAATTTATCCAAGATCCCAAATGCCATTTCCATGGCAAGTTATCTCCGTTATTAGGAATATTTTAATTATCCACTCATTTCGAGTACATCAGTTCAGGCTTGGTCCTCATGACTGCATGCTCTACCTTTAGACATCAAAGTGGCTCATTCCACATTACACACTGTAATGCTGACTTATAAACCTCTCACAGTTGAATAACAGCCAAATCTTGGTTCTCCTTTCCCTCAGAAACTTTAATCATAATAAACAGTAGGTTAATTATTAATAAACTTTTGCTTGAGAATACCTTGGTGATTACTGTAAAGGTCTTAAAAAAAACAAAAATAATGTTCCAAGATAAAATGCAAATGTTTAAAAAAAGTATTTCTAAGAGTATCCTCAAGAGGCCACCTGATTCTACTGCCACTTGAAAACACTGATATAAGCATTAGCCAGTATGTGGCAATCTCTTCTAGATTTAAATGACAAAAGCAGGCATGGGAGTAAGGAGAAAGAAACAGGTAATTAATATAAAACCTTCACACTACTAAACTTCTTCCTAAGGACTAACATCACAGAGACCCTGGACTAATTTATAATTACACTGAGAGGTAAATGAGATCTACACTGTGGGGCTGGTAAGTTGAGTCCCTTTTACCACAGGCCAATGAACCTAGCTTTACTACTCAGCACTTCTTCAACATGGGAGAAAATGAGAGAGAAAAGAAATTTAAAAACTGGCCCTGAAAACAAACTGCTAACGTAAGGAGACACTATGAAGGCTAAGTAACTGATTATCTTTAGCCAGACAACATGTTTCATACAATTAATAAAGATGCTGATTTTCTAGTGGCTTGCAGTATGGCATGAATAACTACACAGTTTTTTTATAAAGTGCAGGAAATTACTAAAACAAATGGAGAAATGTGAATGTAGATTATACACTGGGTCAGCAATGTCCAGCAGAATTTTTCCATTGAGGGAAAATTATATATCTGACTTGAACAATATGTTCATTGATAGCTCAAAATTTAATTTCAATTCATTTCAATAGCCACACATGGCTAGTGGCTACCATGAAAAACAGTACTTACTAAGGTTAAATTTCTAGTGACCAGTCTACTGTAGTTATGCAGGAGAAAGCCCTTGTTCTTAGGAGATATATGCTGAAGTATTTAGGGCTAAAGTCTGTAACTGTATATAACTATATCTGCTTATAAGAAAGTTAAAAAGGTTAGTAAAAATTTTCATGTACATATACAAAGAGAAAATAAATACACAAAGAAAACTTTAAAAACTAGTGAATCTAGGTAAAGAATAGATGGGAGCTTGGTGTACTCATATTCCAACTTTTCTGTAGGCTTAACTTTTTTTTTAAAAGGAAAAAAGTAAGTGCTTCAGTCAATTTATTTTACTCATTTTAAATTTTAGTCTGCACTTACTTAAAAAGTCAGTCAACAATTATCAGTTGTTTTATTAAATTTTATGATCGTGTGCTAGTGGCACTGGAGTAGTGAGGGTCTGATAGTCTTGGGATGTATTTGTCATACTCTACTGAATAATGTATAACATTACCCACTATTACACTAGAGTAGGATATTTTCAGTGTTGTCAGGCAGCCTTACTCTGCTCTAAATCCTGAAATTCACTCTCACTTATATCACGCTTTTCCACATAGAACAAAGAAAACTATGTTTACAGAAATGCCACCAATTAATCCTCTATCAGAAATAGTATCCAGTGGGCTACTCAATGGACAAATTCTGAAGAAGTATGGGGTATTATAAATGAAGAAAGGCAACTGTTCAGGATTGTGACTAAGACCCATTTCAGGTTAAAGACTGAAATTCACATTATCAAAAAATGACATTAATAACTTCAAAATTCTTACCTTGTCCATCTTCTTTAAACACTAACTCTCTTTTTTCAGATTCATTCTCATTCTTACCCCTGCGCCTGTTTTTACCTCCTTTACCTAATTGATTTAAAAAGTGAATAAAAAATTAAGTGTAATTATCTATATAATATCTTACAAACTAAACTTGAAACAAGCTAAAGTAAGACTTTAAACTTTATAAAAACAGAAAAGGAAAAAAAATTATCATTTAAAGAGCAGTACAATATTAACAGAACTCTATGTAAGATTTTTAAACTTTAACCTAATTTGGTTACCCAGTAGTTACAATTTGTCAAAGGTTTTCTTTTAAATCCCTTACCGGATAAACATATTATCAAGCATATACCTTACTTTGGCGTTTAGATTTGGATTTTTCTCATATAAAACTACTTCTTATACGGAAGTATAGAGAACAAAAATCCCATTACCAGGGATAACTATCAACATTTTATTGTCCATGCTTTCAAATTAAAATTGGATTCCGTACAGTCTCTTCTACAATGTATTTTAATCCCACTCAATAATGTGTTTTGCGTAACTTTTCATGTCAATTGAACAATAGACTAAGATGAACATTTTAACAGAGTAAACTTAATTCCTTATTTTGGTTACTTCTAATGTTTTACTGTTATTTAATAAGGCTGAGGTGAGATTATCCTACAAACAAGCGCCATAGGATAAATTTATAGAAGCAGAATTTCCAGGATAAAAGTTATGTATCCACCTCCTTAAGACTTCTGCTGAAGTATATTCATTTATACTGCCATCAGCAAAGAAAGACTATTATCTAGTCCTCTGTTACAACCATACCATGCTAAAGATTTAAAATCATACTTAACTGTACTTTTGAATTTTTGCTTTCACTAAAATTTAATGTATTTGACTATAACATTAACTTTAGTTCCTTGTGAAACTTTCTACTACATAATCGAGGAATTAGGCTACTTCTTCATAGCATTTTATTACCATTCCAAAACCTACGCAAGAGCACCCATTTCCAATAGATGGGAGAAAGGCTGTGACAGATAGTAATAAGGGACCCATGGGAAGAGTTTGAAACAAAAATCCCGAACAGAATTTAAAATGTGCATCTGCCACTGTAAAAACTGACACCTATCTTCTTGAATGCACCCTCTACCTCCTGGGGCAGCCTCACATTGCTGTGCTATACTAAAAGGTAGGTGGTCTTCACAATTCCCTGACTTATCTGGACTCACTATCCTATACATTAAGGACACATCATAACTAACTTCCTCAAAAGGGAAAAAAGTGTTTATTTCAAGATATAAAACATGCCAGAACTTCAAAATACACTGGAAGCTCCGTTAGGACAAGGACAATAATACCTGCTTCGCTTACTTAGTCATATATCACAGTTTGCCAGTTTTTCAAATAAACCAAGAGTAGTTCCTATATTTCTAAATGAATGAAAATTTAAAAATCATATGTCCTTAGTTTGGCATAATACTTCAATAAAATGTAGATTTCCTGGAAGTATTAAAAAAAAAAAAAAAAAAAAGAAGAGGGACCTCCCTGGTGGTGCAGTGGTTAGGAATACGCCTGCCAGTGCCAGGGTTCACAGATTCGAACCCTGGTCCGGGAAGATCCCACATGCCGCAGAGCAACTAAGCCTGTGTGCCACAATTACTCAGCCTGTGCTCTAGAGCCTGCGAGCCACAACTACTGAGCCCATACGCCACAACCACTGAAGCCCGCGGGCTCTAGGGCCTGCGGGCTGCAACTACTGAGCCTGCGGGCTGCAACTACCGAACCCATGCGCCTAGAGCCCATGCTCCGCAACAAGAGAAGCCACCACAGTGAGAAGCCCGCGCACCACAATGAAGAGTAGCCCCCACTCGCTGCAACTAGAGAAAGCCCGCGCGCGGCCACGAAGACCCAACGCAGTCAGAAATAAGATATAATAAAATAAATTTTTTTTAAAAAAAGAAAAAAGTGATGTCTTTAAAGGGTAGGAGCATCTTACCCCAAATGTTCTTCTTAAGTGGGTCAGAGGATGGGTTTTTTTTTTTTTTTTCTTTCCTGATTTAAGAATGGATTTCTAAAGAAAACAAGCCGCGTGAGTAAAGCAAAAGTTATTCAACATATGGTCCAAAGTAATTTTATATCCTTACTTGCGTAACCTTCACTGACACTATATTCACAGGGCTTTTGAATTTTCAAATGAAGAAAAATATCTACAGAGTTTTATTTCTACATTACTAAACTTCACCTCAAAAATTCAGGAGTCCTAACAACAGGTTTCAACTAAGTAACCTAGAAAATAACAGATTGGTTTTACATACACAGATTGAAACATCAAATTCAGGATGATTATCTCCAGAATGAGAGAAAGAAAGGTGATTTCAGAGAGGTACACAGATGGCTTTAACTGAAGGTATGTTGTAATTCTTAAATTCAGAAGTATAATTTCCAGGACTTTAGTCTGTATTTATTAACCATACCTTAAAAACCCCTTATTTTACTATCAAGTAATAAAATCCATTTAAAATTGTCTTTTGAAAGAATTGAAAATATAACAATGTATTGTATTCAATACAGATATTGAATATTTCAATATCAATATTGATATTGAAAGATAGTTCATCTTTCTTTCTAAAACTAAGTTCAGGCAAATTTCACAGATCTCTTCCTTAGATCAGATGTTGTAAATCAACTATACTCTAATAAAAATTTCTAAAAAAAATCAGATGTGATTTGGAGATATTCTCTGATGTGCTCTTACTTAGGCATCAGATAGTTTAAAAGTCCTACAGAAGGAGGGAACTTAGTATCTAAGTTCCTAAGGATGGAGTGAAGCATAGGAAGACAACATTAACAAAAACTTATTGGACATATAATAAGTGCCAAGTTGTAGTAATCCAAGATTCATAAAACAGGTGTTATTCCCTTTAGAATATACAATCTAGTGAGGGAGGCTGAAACTTCATTACTAGAAATTCAGGTGGAAACAAGGTATTTATTGAAATGTACTGTTATTTGTGAGATAATCATGAATTATATATATAAGGAAAAAACTAGTATAAGCCTTATCTAATTTACCGAACATACGGTTAGAAAGACAACCCTACTGTTGCAGTGAATAATTAGCAGGAAAACACTTGCTAGAAAAAGAATCTGTGAGCTGGTTTGCAGGCCGCAGAGAGCAGTGAACTCAACAGGGCAAGCAAAGAACTGTGACCAAGCATCTCAAGGCAAAGTAAGTGGTGAGAGCTACAAAGAGAAAATGAGGTAGCATCGGTGGAGCAAGCGGTTAAGTAGAAAGGAGACACAAGTAGATATGGGTGTCAAGAATGAATAATCAAGGGAGACTTCTTGTGGACTGTGAAATGTGGTGCTATGCTGCCCTCTTTGCCCTTATAGTTTCCTAGGAGGCACTGTAAAGAGATTAAAAATGACAGAACTCAGGTCTCTAAAAAGGAGAACTTCTTTAAGGAGTGACTGTCCGAGGGCTCTGCTTTACTTAGGTTAGGACTCCCATTTTGGAAGTTCCAAGCAACGTTATTGTCAAATCTGATAATTCGTGAACGGTTTGCCTCAGAATAAAGGTGGGTAGAAATATTTACTACCAGAATCTATGTCATGAGAAAAGAAGGCTGAAAACTTTTGTAAATGTGTAACATACCTTGTAAACAAGAATGTTCAAGTTTGTGACGGAAGGGGGAAAGTAAACAGGCAGAGATGAACCTAAATACGTAACAAGCTTTCACCTAGTGTTTACACAGAAGCAATGACTTCACCAACAGTCCACAAAGAAAATACGTACGAAGATTTAATGGTCGCAAAAGCAAGAATCACTGTTTAAAAACTGTTCCTGGTCAGTCCTGGGAAGGGCCCAACGCCGGAGAGGCCAGGCGGCCCAGGAGAGGCTCTCCAGGTTCGTGACGCGCCGCTGGTTAGCCTGCTGTGAACCAGGAACAAATTTTACACTCACCCTCTAGAGGCCCTTAGAATAATGGCGTCGGTTGTATAGCAACGTGAGCAAAGTGAGAGGGAGCTAGGAGTAGCTTCCCAGCTCCTGTCCCGACAACGAAGTCCCGCTCAGGGACACCAGCCAAGCACGAGAAGGAAGAACTACCACCGCCGCGAGTCACTGCCGACGACACCAAGCCGAGCAGAACCATGGTTCTCGGAACCCAAGCCGTTACCTTTATTCTTGGGCATTGCGGTAACTGCGACCTCAGCGTTTCCAGCTGGGTTCCGGTGTCGGTGGCGCTGCCAGGTAATCCTCCGAGGTGCCGAAAGAAATTAGTAGTTGCAGACCGAACACACAGCTCAAGCGAGATCCGCAGGCAGCCACGCTTACTGGCAAGCAAATGGCTGCGCAGGAGGCTTCACGGCTTCCCCATCCCCCAAGCTCGACCTCTCCCCGCCGCCCCCCCTACTGCGCAGGCGTAGCCCACAGCTACTGACTTCCCGCTGCTAGAGAAAGTGAGACACACTGTGGGCGGTTCCAGTAGGAAAAGGTGAATCATTCGAGTACCAGGCCCTGCGCTGAAAAGAGGAGGAATCAAGTATAGAGTACGCCCACGACGTTATCCTACTTGGAAATCACCCGAGCTGTCTCCTGCTCTTGAATACACTTCTGCTACTCTGTAATAATTGCCTTTTCCAGAAAATTTCTTGACTGTTAACGTTTATGTTGCCTGTCTTCCTTTTCAGAGAAACAAATTCCAGAGTGATGCTTCTGTAAGAAGTCTCTGCCTAATACATGAAAAGGGTGGAAAAACCAGTGAGAAAAGGGTATGTATTTCTCAAAGGGCCTGAAAAAAAGGGCATAGGTTCAGAGACAGGAACCTCTTGAGGTTCGTTAGAGGTCTAACTCTGAAACATTTCAGTGCTCCAAGGCAGGGGCTCTGGGTAGTAGAGGGGTAGAGCACCAAGAGTGTGGCTCCAGTGTCAGGGCTGGAAACGGCTTCATCCTGAGTGTGGAGAACTGCTTTCCCAAGCTGCTTAAGAGGAAGGAGTGGGAAGAGCCCCTGTAGTTCCTCAGAGCTCCATCATTGAGAACTGGGAGGATGTGAAAGGCTGGTTACAGGGTCAAGGTGTCTGAAATGCCTAAAGTAACAATCTCTTTATCAATCTCTGCCTCTTGGCAAAAATAGCTAAAACTAGGACTGTTTTGTTTTCACTTAGGAAAAGAAGGGAAAAGTCCACTTCTGCCCATTAAAAAACTTGAGTTAAAAGCTACCCAGGTGGGATCAACATTTAAAGGAAGAACAAGAATTCAACAACAATCTGAAGTCAACTGTAATAGTCCTGAACAGGTTCATCAGATTTTGTGTGCAACGCTGAATTTTCTTCCAACCAACAGGCTTTGGAAAATCCCTAGGAATTTCTCCATGAAGTTGCCTGGTGACTGCCTGCGCCTGATCATATAATAAGTTAGTGGGCTCATCTCCCAGTTGTAATTGTAGAGACCTTTGAGGACCTTCCCAATTAGCGGTTTTTGTCTGATGCTGGGCCTGGCCTTCACAGCATATGATCAGCTGATGAAAGTCAGAGAAACCAGGTTGATAAGTTTGAATGAATATGTTAATTTCATTAACAAATCTATGAGAGTCTTTGGTTATGTTAGGAAAATCTTTGACTATGGCTTGCGGTTCAGCTTTCGTCCAGGGAGAATAAGAAATCAAGGGTTTAGCTTCTGGATCCTTAGAAGGCTTAATTTTAAAGGGACAAGTTCCGATGGGTACAGAGGAAAAGGGGGTGGGGAGAGTTTCAGGGAGAAAGGAAGTTTGGTAAGAGAATTAGTATAGAGGATTTGAGGGTATAGGGGAGGCATAGGTACAAGAAAAGGAGGAAGATGGCACGGAGGCAGAGCCTGAGACAAAGAAGCCAAGGAAGAGGACAGTGAGGCTTTGGAAACCATTTTATCTGTCTTTATCATTTGCTTGCCTCAGTTAATCTTAAAAATCTCATTTTGCAGAGAGGAAATTTTAGACTTCTGATAATGTTCAGAAGCTTCAAAACACCAATCAAAACAAGCACTCCACTTTAGTTCTGGAAATTTTAGAGCCACTGTAGTTCCAATTCAGTTTTAAGCAAATTAAGTTAAACTGAACTTTTTATTAGTTGTTCATATTGTTATCAGGGCAGGCCAGATCTAGCATTGGATGAAATCTGCTAAATGAAAAAAATCGGAACGGTCTCTAGAATTATAACCTGAGAGCAGCTCACAAACTTATTATATAATCAGGCTCAGGCAGTCACCGGGCAACTTAATGGAGAAATTCCTAGGGCTTTTCTAAAGCCTGTTGATTGGAACAATATTCAGGCTTGCACACAAAATCTGAAAAACCTATTTATGACTATTACTATCAACTTCAGACTTTTTTTTTAAAGAAAATTCTGTTCTTCCTTCAGATATTGATTCCATCTGGGTAGATTTAAACTCTATGTTTAATAATGGACTGAATGAGAATTGTTTTCCCCTTGTAGTAAAAAGGACTAGGATGGAATGGGAAACTATGTCCACGCAGATTTAGTTAATCTGGTAAACCAGCTCTCTCACCTTCTAGGTAAGTCACCTAAAAGCAACACTGCTGAAATTCTTCATCTTCAACTCCAGCAAATGAAGTATCCTAAATGAAACAAAAATCCCTCTAGTTTCTACTATTTTTGCAAAGAGTCAGGAGATTGAAAAAGAGGTGGTTAATTTAAGCATTTCAGGAGGCACCTTGACCCTGTAACCAGCCTTTCATGTCCTCCTGAGGCAGGAGATAAGATGGGCCCCAGATAAGATAAGATGGACATTTACAACTGGCCTCCTGTTTGTATTTCATAGGGCAGGAAAAGTGGGCTTCGGGCCAGACACTTACAGCTAGCCTCCTGTTTGCATTTCCTGAGGCAGGGCTCCAGTTTAGGCGTTTACAATCAGCCTCCTGTTTGCTCTCCAGAATGGAAGTAATTACAGAAACAGGGTAAACAGTCAGGCTTTGTCTTTTGCGGATGCCTTAAGATAACAGTCATGGCAGGAACAGAGAGGGGCAAAACCTTCTTTGAGTAAAAGTCAAGGGATCTCCGCGTCCCCCCTCCTTGGGGCAAGGGAGACACTACACATGTGCAGAAAGACTCCTTGGGGGTCAAAAGTCAGGGAACAACTCCAGGCTGTGGTGACTCTTGCTTCTCCCAGATGCCTGTGCGTCGGGGTCCGTCTTGGCTGAGAGGTGCGTGCACACCTAGGGGAAAGGTCCTGAGACAAATTAGCCAGGGCTGGGGTAGGGGTAGGGGTCGGGGGACAAAACAAGATGACTGGCAAGAAGGAAGACAAAGACCTGGAAGAACTGCCCTTTTATAAAGAATTTAAGAATTTCCCAAAGGCGCGACTCTCTCTCTGAGTTTGCCCATGCATCTTTCCGCAAGTACTTTGCTTTTCCAATCAATTTTTACTTTTCTCTTTACCTTCTGCCTTCTCACCTGAATTCATTCTCGAGTAGGCAGGCAACAACTAGGGATCCAGGCCCTAGCCGCTGGCCCCTGTGGTTAGGACTCCTGGTCTGGGGACTGAGATCCTGCTGCAAGCTGCCGCTTACTGTTGCCTGCGTCCGTAAGTCAATCCCAGTTCTCAGTGATGAGCTCTGAGGAACTACAGGGGCTCTTCCCACTCCTCCCTGTTAAGCAGCTTGGGAAAACATTTCTCCGCTTCCAGCTCTAATTGACACTGGAGCCACACTCTTGGTGCTTTACCCCTCCTCTACCAAGAGCCCCTGCCTTGGTGTACTGAAACGTTTCAAAGAGTTAGATCTCTAATGAGGCTCAAGAGGTTCCTGTGTCTGAACCTATGCCCTTTTGTTCGGGCACTTTGAGAGACACACACCCTTTTCTCACTGGTTCCTCCACCCCTTTTCATGTATTAGGCAGAGACTTTACTTAGAGAAGCATCATGCTGGAATTTCTCCTCTCCAAAACAGAAAATAATTCTAGAATTGACAGTAGTCATCAAAGTTATCAACCAGGTGAATTAAGTGACCCTTTGACATCTTTTATTTGTTCCATCTCTGACAGTGTTAAAGTTGCTTTTGGAAACACTGATCATTTGTCACTATTGAATCAGCTACCACCTGTCCTACAGGCAAAAATCTTCAACTGATGTTGGCAAAATTTACAGCAAACTTTCCAAAAAGATTCAAATAAACCCCTCAATACCTCTTCCCAGATAAGAGTTAATAAAGAGGTTCTTCAAAACATAAAGCCCATTACAGAAGACTACAAGACTCAGGATCTTATTACATCTTGTAATAGCTCCTGTAACACTCTCGTATTATCAGTAAGAAAACCTAAGGGCCAAGAATGGAGGATTTTTAGGACCTCGGAGCAATGAATAACATTGTTATCCCTTGACACCCTGTGGTTGATACTATGGGGCCCTGTGGGGTTCCTGGGCACAAAGGCCTTTCTGTGTCCCTCATTTCTTGATTACAGGAATTAGGCTTCATTCAGCCTCCATGATCTTTCTTGTGTTCCAAGGAGCAGTTCAAACAGTTGCTAATTAGGGAGGCGAGGGGATGAAGAGACAAAGGAGGAACAGTCAGGGAACAACAGTGCTGCCTTGGGGCAGGGTCCTGGTTCCCCTCAAGGGATACACATAACAATATCTTTGAGCTGTTTTGCAGATGCTGAAACCCCCACCAGGTGGGAGAAGTTAACTGTATGCTGCCCACAAGCACACAGACCCCAGACCGGTTGGAACCATAAGGTTGATGGCTCTGACTGCCACTTACCTCCCCACCAACCAATCAGAAGAATGTCCACGAGCTGATCACACCCTCTGTGAACCATTGCTATAAAACTCCTCACTACCCCCTCCAGGGTGGGACATGCAGTTTTGAGGGCATGAGCCCACTGTGACCCCCTTTGCCTGGCAAAGCAATAAAGCTCTTCTGTTCTGCTTCACCCAAACTCTGTCTCTGAGATTTAATTTGGTGTCGGGGTACAGAGGCCAGATTCGGCTTCATGGTTCCCAACCTTCTTTTTACTAACATTCCTTCTCACTGGAAGTAAGTTCTTTGGGCTTGAGCAGAGGAAAATTCAGCATAGAATTGGGTCGACAGAGTCCAAGTTGACTGAAGTCAGGAGGGTCAACAAAGTTGAACTTCATCATTCCTTAGGTTCCAGTTAGTCTGGTGATTGAGCCCTAGAGGATCCTGCAGCTCAAGAATATGCTTCAGACTAATCTTTACCTTTGAAATAGAAAGGGGAGCCTGTACAACTGATACTTTGTCTCTGGTGTGGTTAAGTTCTCTCTCTGCCCTGGTAGTACCTGTTTGTTTTTACATTCTTTTGTTCCCTTAAAATCATTAACTGATGAGACCTGTTCTTCTGTAAGGACAAGTATTGGGTTCAGGCTTAGATCACAAAATGACTTAGGCCTAAAATGCCTTCTCTTACATCAAGAAAGGCATGCCTGATTCTCTTTGTCTGGTGACACCGTAACCTATCTGCCTACCATGCCTCAGGGTTTTATTAAGAGTCCTTATTTCTCACAAATTCTGAAGGCTGATCTGGATAATACAGACTTCCCTAGAGGTTCCCTTTTGTTGCAGTTGTGGACAAAGAATGTCACTTGACATTTCAGTAGATGAAGGATGTTTCAGCCATAAAGTTATCAGCCACTGCAACCGCCCCAATGATGCAACCTGAGGGGACTCAAGATGGAGAAAGACAGAATACTGGCCCTACATTGTTAAGGAATAACTTGAAAGGACTAATTCAGTGGAATTGAAAGTGGAATTCAAAGGAATAATTTCAGTGAGCCTGAGGCAGGAGGTAGATGGGCTCCAGGCTAGGCATTACAACCAGCTTCCTGTTTACATATCCTGGGGTGAGAAAAAGATGGGCTTCAGACGGAACACTTATAACTAGCCTCCTGTTTGCATTTTCTGAGGAAGGATGCAGGTGGGTTCCAGGCTAGATATTCAACCAGCCTCCTGTTAGCACTGTGAGATGGAAATAACAACAGAAACAGGGTAAATAGCTGGACTTTGTTTCCTGTGGACACTTTAAGATAACAGTTACAGCAGGGACAGAGGGGCTAAACCCTGTTTGAGTAATAGATCAAGAGGCCACATATTTCTCATCCTTGGAGCAAGGGAGACACTGCACACTGCACATGCACATTCTCTCCTTCGGGCAAGGGAGACACTGCACATGCCCAGAAAGGCTCCTTGGAGGTGAAAAGGAGGGTCTGTATCTCTGCCTTGCTTCAGTCTTAAATAAACATAAACTGCTTCTCCGGGTGCTCTCCCACTTGTTGTGCTGTGCCCCTAATAATAAACTTTTTGCACCTGTTTTTAGAGTTTTTGCCTTCTTATAACATTCTTGCTTTCAAGTGGAGGCAAGAGCCAGGGACAATTTGCTTCTAGCCTCTAGTCCTTGGTGTTCTAACGGCTACGATTCCTGGTTTTCATCAAGGATACCCAGGTTCAATTCCTGGGCAGGGAACTAAGATCTCACTTCATGCCACTGGCCACTGCTGCATCTCTGAGATCAAGCCCAGACATGCATTTTCCCATAGCTAGAAAGGCATGAAAATTATTAACTTGAGATGTGTCTGTTTTTTACATGTTTGACTACATGTTTTGGGGTGTTTTTCTGTTTTTGTTTTTGCTTTTCAGCAAAAACTCCTATATATCCTGGTTCCTCACTTACCTCTTTGGAGCCGTACCTCAGAGCTGTCTGAGATGCTTTATCCCAGGCTATAGTCCTCAGTAAGTCCACCAAATAAAACATAATTCTCAACTATTAGGTTTGCTTTTTTTTTTTTTTTTTTTAACTTGACGGTTTTGGTGACCAAAAAAGGGACCCAGAGCAGATTTCTCTCCTTTACCTGAACTCTAGGAGGATCCAGAGCCTTGGTTCCAACAACAGAGTCCTCTTCTGCCCATCAGCCTCATCAGAGTCCAGATAAATTTGGGTGATTCTCTACTGATCCTTGGGTCTCCTGATTATTGCTTGACGATCCTGAGTTTTTTCAGGTGGTGTTAAACCACTCTCTGGAGGAGTAGGTTATCCCTGAAACTTAATTTCAAGAAGAGGTACCTGGGTTATCCTCAGCTGAAAGACGGGGAAGACTTTGCTCAGCTGAAAGACACCAAGTAGAGACTGGAGTAGGTAATTAGGTGGGAGAATGGTCTGTCATTTTTCCCTTGAATTGGCTTTTTTAGTAGAGTTTGTTGGAATAAAAGTGAAGATATCTCATGAAACTTTCAGCTCTGATGAAGGGACCTCTCCTCCTGGCTTTCTCAGGCAACTGGGAAACTTGTGGGAGATTTGGAGACAAGACCCTATATCATGCAGCCATCCCCACAGGGAAACCCACTCATTTTAATTAAAAACTTGCTGCACTGGGGACCCACATAAGAGCTGGCCACTCAGTGATCTGAGCACCCACATAGTCTCAGGCTACGGGAGGGAAAAACTGAGATAGGTAAGAGAGCTGAAAAAACTCTGGGGTAAAACCTAGAGGTGTCAGCTTTCACTGCAGGTCTGAAGGCTTAAAGCCTGGAGGATTTTCTTGCACAGTAGCTTACACACATGATTGGAAAATTGTTACTGTGTGTGTGTGTGTGTGTGTGTGTGTGTGTGTGTGTGTGTGTGTGTGTGTGTGAGAGAGAGAGACAGGGCTTACTTTCTGCCCATGCAGATCTCTTCTCAAGTTTCTCCAGTGTCTGTATGATTAAATAGTTTTCTTCCTCCAGAGTAAGAAGTCTAAAAGACCAAGGCTGAAGTAGGATGTTTCTTATAGCCTCGCCTCAGACACCACACGTAATAATTTCTGCTGCTTTCTGTTGGTAACATGGAAAAATTCTGCTGCAGTGTGGAAAGGGACTATACAAAGGCATGGATATCCGGAGGTAAGGATAACTGGCACTTTCCTTCAATACTACAAAGGACACTGAAGGAATGATTTCACTGAAGGATGTGCAGCTTAGTCTACTTTCTGCCCATAGAACATTTAAGTTTCAAGTCTCTTCTGTTGAGAAAGGTAGGTCTTTGTTAATGCAACTATCAAAAACTTACAAGCCCTGAACATATCCCTTATCCCTCTACCATCCAAATAAGAACTTCAACATGAGAAATACATAATAAAATAGAGAAAATATATATTTTTTAAAAACCTAAACAAACAGAAGTAAAAGGAAGCTGCCATAACATAACTAAAGCCACATGTGAATTCCCACAGCTTGCCTTAGAAGCATAACAAAAATGTCCTCTTTTGCCACTTCTATTCAACATAGCTCTGGAAGTCTGAGCTGGAGCAATAATGCAATGAAACTAAACAAAAAATATCTAAATTGGATAAATAAAATGAAAATATTTCTGTTAATAGATTACAAAATTTATTTGTAGAAAATCTAAAAATTTCTGCAGAAAAACTGTTAAACCAAATAGAAAACTCAGCAAAATTGCAAACTAACATTGAAAATCAGTAGCATTTCTATACACTAAAAATGCAGAATTCTAAGAAAGATTAAGAAAATAATTCTATTTACAAGAGCATAAAAGGAATATTATTCTTAGTTGTAAGTTGAATCAAAGAAGTGAAAACATACATTTAAAACTATAGAACACTGTTAAATTAATTAAAGAAGACACAAATAAATAAAAAGTTTCCTTGTATTCATGAATCGGAAGACTTACTGTAATTATGATGCCACTACTACCTGAAGCAATTGACAAATTTATGCAAGCCCTCTCAAAATCCCAAAGGTGTCTTGAAAAAAAAATCCTGCATTTATATAAAATGTCAAGGGACTCTCAATTGCAAAATTATCATTTAAAAAGAATAAATTTGGAAGTCTTACATTTCCTGTTTTTAAAAATTATTATAAACTTACAGTAATCAAGACAATGTGGTACTGGCATAAAGACAGACATACAGACAAAAGGAATATAATACAGAATTCAGAAATGAATCCTCCTTAATAAATCCTCATATATATGGTCAAATGACCATTCAACAGGGAAAGGACAGTGTTTGCAACAAGTGGTGTTGGGAAAACTGGATATCCACATTTGAAAGAATGAAGTTGGATGAATTAACTCAAAATGTATAAAGACCTAAACATCATACCTAAAACTATAAAACTCTCCGAGGAAAACATAGTGGAAAAGCTTTTATGACACCAGCAATAATTTTTGTGTGTGTGACACCAAAAACACATGCAACAAAAGCAAAAATAAAGAAACTACATCAAAATATAAAACTTCTGTGCACCAAAGAACAGAGTCAACAAGGCAGACTAAGGAACTGAAGAAAGTATTTCCCAATCATATATCTAATAAGGATTCAATTTCTGGCATATATAAAGGACTCCTAACTCAACAAAAACAAGCAACCCAATTCAAAAATGGACACATGATTTAAATGGACATTTCTTCAGAGAAGATGTATGTGAAAAGATGCTCAACACCAATAATTACTAGGAAAATTAACGCAAAAAAACACAATGAGGGGACTTCCCTGGTGGCGCAGTGGTTACGACTCCACGCTCCCAATGCAGGGGGCCTGGGTTCGATCCATGGTCAGGCAAGGAGATCCCACATGCATGCCGCAACTAGGAGTTCGCAAGCTTCAACTAAGAAGCCCGCAAGATGCAACTAAAGGAGCCCGCCTGCCACAACTAAGACCTGGCGCAACCAAATAAATAAATAAACATTTAAAAAACCCACAATGAGAAATGATCTCATACCCATTAAGATCGTTATTTTAAAAGAGTTACAAGAGAAAATAAAAGTGTTGGCAATCATGTGGAGAAATTGGAACACTTGTGCACTATTGATTGGAAATGTAAAATGATATAGCCACAGTGGAAAACACTATGGTAGTTCTTAAAATTAAACTTACAAATTTCATGTGATCTAGCAATACCACGTCCCAGTACACAACCAAAAGAATTAAAATCAGAGTCTCAAATAGATATTTGTACGCCCCCAAACACAGCACCATTATTCACAATAACCAAAAGGTGGGAGCAATCCAAATATCAATTGATAAATGAATGAACAATATATAGTAACTACATGCAATGGAATATTATACAGACAAAAAAAAAGAAGGAAATCATGTGTAATGTTACAACAAGAATTGGCCCTGTGGACGTTATACAAAGTGAAATAAGCATCACAAAAGACAAAACTGTATGATTCACCTATATGAAGTAGCTAAGGTAGTAAAATTTACAAAATCAGAGCAGCAGATTAATGATTACCAGGAGGTGAGAAGAAAAGGGAAATAGGCTGTTGTGTAATGAGCGTGAGATTTCAGATTTGCAAGAAGAAAGTTCTTGAGATCTGTTTCACAATAATGTAAACATATTTAACAGTATCAAGCTGTACATCTAAAAATGGTTAAAATAATAAATATTATGTGCTTTTTATCATAATCAAAAAGTGTTCACCAATAAATGGATAAATAGAATCTGTTATATGCATACGAAGAAATATTCAGTTTTAAAAAGGACAAAATAAATATGAGATATGCCACAATATGTATAAGTCTTGAGGACATTATGCAAAATAAAATGACCCGGTCACAAAAAGACAAATTCTGTAAAATTTCACTTATATTAAGTATCAAGAGAGAGAGTCAGACTAAGACAGGGACGGTGGGGAGTGCTAGCTCTTTTTTGAAAAGGATGCTATTTCTATCAAATTAGAGTCCCATTCTTATGGTATCATTCAGCCTTAATTATGTCCTTGAATTTTTTTTTAATACAAAAGACTCTATTTGGCAAGACTTGAAAAGCAAACAAGCGAACAAGAACAACAACAATAAAACACTAAGGTAAGTTCATACCAGACCTCTGTGGTATCCAGATGCAGACACACTGAGGATTAAGGTGTTAAGGCTTCAACATACAAACCTCAGAGAAGGGCAGACAAACGTTCAATCCCTAACAGCAAGTATTATCAAAATTAGGAAACAGCATTGTCACAATACTCCTTTGTGATATCAGAACTTATTCAAGGTTCTGCAATTATCCCAGTGATGTCTTTTATATGAAAAAAGTGAATTTTTCTTATCCAGAAAGCAATCTAAAATTATGCAAAGCATTTAATTATCATATTCCTAGTCGCCTTCTCTATAATCATTTATCAGTTTTTCCTTATATTTTATGACCTTAATATTTGTCAAGCGCACAGGACGTTTATTTTGCAGAAAGTCCCTCATTTTAGATTTCTAGTATTTTCTCTTGATTATAATCAGGAACTCATTCTTCACAAGAATATTACAGAAGACATGTGTCCTCAGGACAACTGAAAGCCCATGATGTTCGCATCATCTTTTTGTTAACTTCGATCCCTCAATTAAAATGGTGTCTGCTAGAATTCTCCGTGAAAATTACTGTTTTTCCTTGGTAACTAGTAATTAACTTATGGGTATTTACTCTGAAACAATATAAATGCCTTGTTTCTTATCAAACTATCACCCACAAACTGCAGCTTTCTTTGATGATTCTTTCCTCCTTTGCAATTCAATTGACCACCATCAGCACCCAGCCCATTCCTGCAATGGTACAACTAAGACCTACCTGGTATAGTCACTTTTAGTATATTGTCAGGAGAGACTCTCAACTCATGGCATTCCCAAATACAAATATACTTTTCAAGTGGGCAAACTGAGGAACATAGACAAAATTTCTAGTGGCTCTTATTTTTGTCTGCTCAACCAACTCTTCTTACCTTCTTCTGCATACATGGCCCATGCCCTTAGCCTCAGGATCAAGAATGGGCTTGTGACCTAGACTGGACCAGTCATAAAGCTTCATTCCAATGTCCAAAATGATTGTTCCAAGAGGAGGGAAAAGCCCCAAACCAGGCAAATCAAAGTATGTCACTGGGTAAACCAAAGTTTGAGAAGAGAGTAGTTTTTTTTCAACAATTTGATCTAAGAACTGTAATTGAGGCCAAAAATTCCATTGCCCATTGTTAAATTAATTAAACAAGGATGTCACTAGACTGAGGAGGGCCATATAAATAAACCAAAACCTAAGCCTGTAATGCCACAAAGTTATGAAATTGAAACCTAAAGACAGCGAATCAAGGGCATACGATGATTGCAAAAATTAATAGTTGGCACTCTACTGAAGGAAAGTGCTTTTTTCTTCTACATAATTAATTAATAAATTAGCATTTCTTGAACATGGGTTCATGGATTTTTTTTTACTGACTGGATTAGGATCTATTACAATTTATAATTATTTAATATACTAATCTCCCCAGATTTGGTAAGTGGAAACCCTTACATGCTGTTGTCCATATCCTTTCAAAATGTCAGTTTCTTACTTTCCAGAAGTGTATTCTAGAATATCTGAAAAATACTTCATGTTCATTTTTTACTTCCTTTGCCCTATCTTGGAATCAGTCATTTTCCCAATAAGTCCTACATTTAGTGGGGATAAAATTTGTTTAAAAGTTTACATTGCAGGGCAAAATGGCATGTACCTGTTTCCTCTTGCTTTTTGCCATTAAACATAATCATGTACCCTGAAGTTAATGCCAGAGTAGATCAAAGGAGGAACATTATAGCAGCAGAGCATCTTGAATGTTTCACCTAATAGAGGAAAGCCAACCAGATCCAACTTTTCCTGACCCTATTCAACAGCAGAAGGCAAATCATTTCTTCCCTGAGTCAAACGTGAATCCCAGCACATATATGGAATCTAAATAAAATGACACTGATGAACCTAGGGGCAGGACAGGAATAAAGACGCAGATTCAGAGAATGGACTTGAGGACACGGGGAGGGGGAAGGGTAAGCTGGGACAAAGTGAGAGACTGGCATGGACATATATACACTACCAAATGTAAAATAGATAGCTAGAGGGAAGCAGCCGCACAGCACGGGGAGATCAGCTCGCTGCTTTGTGACCACCTAGAGGGGTGGGATAGGGAGGGTGGGAGGGAGACGCAAGAGGGAGGGGTTATGGGGATATATGTATATGTATAGCTGATTCACTTTGTTATAATGCAGAAACTAACACACCATTTTAAAACAATTATACTCCAATAACATACAAAATAATAATAATAATTTAAAAAGACAAAGAAAGACACACATTCACACACGAGAAAAGAAAACTCCATGTAAACACAACACTACTGTCAAGAGATAGCAGTTGAAAGCCATGCCAGAAATAAATCAAGGGGGCACTATCTTTAACCAGAACTGAGTATCCCTTTTTCAACTAAGATATGCTGCTCTGTCAAAGAAATTGCATCATTCAAGTAGAACCAACAGGGGCACACTTCTCTCTCATCAACACACATCTGACTACATTCTTGAGCGGAACTTCTGAGAATCAGTGGAATCTCAGCTGCATTAGGTAAACGAAACAGAACAAAGAGTCTGAATGTCAAATGGCAATTGAAACTGCAACTGACAAAGTAGCCCAAGCCATGTGTGTTATACATAAACAGGGTCATTGCCTGCTAAAACAAAAAGATTTAAAGACCCAAAGACTCCTAACATAATTGACAGAATATCCAGAATAAAATAAGACATCAACTATCATATCAAAAATAAGAAAATTACAACTGAAATCAGAAAAGGTAATTAACTGATACCAGCACTGAGTTGAAATTACATGACAAGATTTTTAAAGAAACCATCATGAAAATATTTTAATAGCGATTACAAATTGTATAAAACAAGTAAAAAATAGAAAAATCTTGACAAAGAAAGAGAAATTATAAAAAGAACAAGTGAAAATTTTAGAACACAAAAAAATCAATACAATAACCAAAATAATAAAATTTGTACAATGAACTCAATAGTAAAAGATAACAGGATAGGGTTAGCAAGCTTGGGAACAAAAGAATAAAATTCAGGTAGTCTAACCAATAGAGAGAAAATATCCTGGAAAAAAAAATGACCGGAATCTTAGGAACATGAGAGAAATAACCAAAAAGGGCAATTTTTGTATCATTACAATCTAAAAAAGAAAGGAGAAAGAGGGAGGTAGGGAAAGATGATTGGCAGAAACCATATCAAATATCTTCCCAAATTTGACAAGACACACAAATGTAAAGACTGAAGGAGGGCTTCCCTGGTGGGGTACTGGTTGGGAATCCTCCCGCCAATGCAGGGGACACGGGTTCGAGCACTGGTCTGGGAGGATCCCACGTGCCACGGACCAACTGGGCCCATGCACCACAACTGGTGACCCTGCGCTCTAGAACCCGTGAGCCACAACTACTGAAGCCTGCGTGCCTAGAGCCTGTGTTCCACAATGGGAGAGGCCACAGCAATGAGAAGCCCGTGCACTGTATCAAGGAGTTGCCCCCGCTTGCCGCAACTAGAGAAAAGCCTACACGCAGCAACAAAGACCCAAAGCAGCCAAAAATAGATAAATAAATAGATAGATAGATAAACAAATAAATTAAAAAAAAAAAAAAAGACTGAAGGAGATGAGTGAACCACAGATGGAATAAATTCAGAGAAATCAACATCAAGACATATTGTAGTTAGACTTTTGAAAATTAAAGATAAAAAATACATCTTGAAAGCAGCCAGAGAGAAATGATGTGTTATCATAAGGGAACAACTCAACAACAGTGAATTTATAATCTGAACTAATGGATGTAAGAAAGAAGTGGCAAAATATTTTTCATGGGTTGAAAGAAAGGAAATGCTAACAGAAGGCATTTTGGAGTATCACAAATGAAGGAGAAAACAAAAAGTGCGGCAATGTGGATACATACAATGTTTTCTTCCCCGTAAGTTTTATGATAATATTTGATGGTTGAAACAAAAATTGTAACACTATCTGATACTCAGAATTTTAGTATTTAAAAGTAGGAAATATAAAGGATGTAAATGCAAATTAAGCATTTCTTTTGAACTGATAAATGCTGATACCAGTAGATTGTGATGTCACACATGTATGATAATATCCAAACCACTATAAAAACTGTAAAGGTACACTTAAAAACACTATAAATACATAAAGATTCATCTCAATTTTTTTAAATCCTAAACCTCAATTTTTAAATTTTTAAATCCTAAAAGTCAATTTTTTTAAATCCTAAAATAGATAGAATCCTAAAAAATTCTAAAAAAAAAAAAAAAAAACACGCAGGAAAACTCATTTTTTGTTAATGGTATAAAATTATCTCCCCAACAAACTGTGAACTTGGATACTACATCATGGTTTTTCATTAAAAAATACTGTGTTGAGGGCTTCCCTGGTCACGCAGTGGTTGGGAGTCTGCCTGCTAATGCAGGGGACGCGGGTTCGAGCCCTGGTCTGGGAAGATCCCACATGCCGCGGAGCAACTAGGCCCGTGTGCCACAACTACTGAGCCTGCGCGTCTGGAGCCTGTGCTCCGCAACAAGAGAGGCCACGATAGTGAGAGGCCCACGTACCGCGATGAAGAGTGGCCCCAACTTGCCGCAACTAGAGAAAGCCCTCGCACAGAAACGAAGACCCAACACAGTCAAAAATAAATAAATAAATTAATTAATTAAAAAATAAAGAAAACTTAAAAAAAAAATACTGTGTTGAAAATGGAGCGTCACGGGTTGATATACAATTGATCAAAATCTAAGGACAATATTAAAAATAAATAAGAAAATGTTTCATTTGGTAAAGTTAGTCAAAAAGATATATAATCATGTCACATTGGATGAATGTAAAATGTGGAAGCATTGTGTTTATATTTCCCTAAAATAACACCAAAACCTTAGGTTTTATGAAGATGTCAGATTCCCCCCAGAAATATATTCTATTTTTACATCTAAATTTACTTTGACTAACTGAAGCATAAGGCAAGGGTTATTTTAAATACTTAGTCAAATAATAACTACATAATTTATATATTAAAATAGAACTAGGAGAGTGATAATTGAAAGTCACAAAAATATAAATAACCACTGTACACAATTTAAAATTTGTTAAGGTGAGGACTTATAAGATTGGACAGTATAAGACATATTTTTCTAGGTACAACTGAAAATAGAAATGTAAACAAAACCAAAACTTTGGTTCAAAGATGTAGAATAAAGTTTAAAGTTAATGTTAAGAAGTTTCTCTTCAGAAATAAAATGTTCAATATGCTTTTTCAAGGTGATGCAAGAAATTTTCCCCTATTGAAGTATGAGAAAGCATTCTAGCTTACACATGATTTTGCTTGAACTTTACGCTAACTAAGACAGCCTGTCTTATAGCCTGTCAAACAAATACTGTACATCTGCTTTAACCACCAAAGTAAAGAGTCACTCATCATCCAGTTACACAAAGGGTTAAGTCAAAATCCACTGCAAATGTCCACCAAGAGTGGACCCTGTGGGGAATTCAGGATGGGAAAAACAAGATGAAGAATTCTGTGCTTTGGATCTATGAGCTTCTCAAGAGTTAACATGCATATTTAAGGAAGAACTTTATTGATCCCAGATTCCAGCATCTTCCCATACATAGAAAAACACTAAAATCACTTACTTGAGGCATCTGGTTTCTCTGAACAACCGTATGTTTGACCACATGTATTGTCCAGTTAAAAAAAATTTATGTATGTACAATTCTTATATCAGACAAAATAGACTTTAAAATAAAGACTATTACAAGAGACAAAAAAAGACACTACATAATGATCAATGGATCAATCCAAGAAGAAGATATAAAAACTGTAAATATTTATGCACCCAACATAGGAAAACCTCAATACATAAGGCAAATGCTAAGAGCCATAAAAGGGGAAATCAACAGTAACACAACCAGAGTAGGGGACTTTAACACCCCACTTTCACCAAGGGACAGATCATGCAAAACGAAAATAAATAAGGAAACACAAGCTTTAAATGATACATTAAACAAGATTGACTTAATTGATATTTATAGGACATTCCATTCAAAAACAACAGAATACACTTTCTTCTCAAGTGCTCATGGAATATTCTCCAGGATAGGTCGTATTTGGGTCACAAATCAAGCCTTGGTAAATTTAAGAAACTTGAAATCATATCAAGTATCTTTTCCGACCACAACGCTATGAGACTAGATACCAATTACAGGTAAAAAAATTGTAAAAAGTACAAATACATGGAGACTAAACAATACACTACTAAATAACCAAGAGATCACTGACTAAATCAAAGAGGAAATCAAAAAAGACCTAGAAACAAATGACAATGAAAGCACGACGACCCAAAACCTATGAGATGCAGCAAAAGCAGTTCTAAGAGGGAAGTTTATAGCAAGTCAATCTTACCTCAAAAATAAGAAACATCTCAGATGTTCCTAAAGCAATTAGAGAAAGAAGAACAAAAAACCCCCAAACTTAGCAGAAGGAAAGAAATCATAAAGATCAGATCAGAAATAAATGAAAAAGAAATGAATGAAACAATAGCAAAGATCAATAAAACTAAAAGCTGGTTCTTTGAGAAGATAAAGAAAATTGGTAAACCATAAGCCAGACTCAACAAGAAAAAAAGGGAGAAGACTAAATGAATAGAATTAGAAATGAAAAGGGAGAAGTAACAACTGACACTGCAGAAGTACAAAGAATCATGAGAGATTACTACAAGGAACTATATGCTAATAAAATGGACAACCTAGAAGAAATGGACAAATTCTTAGAAAAGCACAACCTTCTGAGACTGAACCAGGAAGAAATAGAAAATATAAAGAGACCAATCACAAGCACTGAAATTGAAACTGTAATTAAAAATCATCTTCCAACAAACAAAAGCCCAGGACCAGATGGCTTCACAGGTGAATTCTATCAAACATTTACAGAAGACCTAACACCTACGCTTCTCAAACTCTTCCAAAATATAGCAGAGGGAGGAACACTCCCCAACTCATTCTACGAAGCCACCATCACCCTGATACCAAAACCGGACAAAGATGTCACAAAGAAAAAAAACTACAGGCCAATATCACTGATGAACATAGATGCAAAAATCCACAACAAAATACTAGCAAACAGAATCCAACAGCACATTAAAAGGATCATACACCATGATCAAGTGGGGTTTATCCCAGGAATGCAAGGATTCTTCAATATACGCAAATCAATCAACGTGATAAACCATATTAACAAATTGAAGGAGAAAAACCATATGATCATCTCAATAGATGCAGAAAATGCTTTTGACAAAATTCAACACCTATTTATGATAAAAATGCTCCAGAAAGTAGGTATAGAGGGAACTTACCTCAACATAATAAAGGCCATATATGACAAACCCACAGCCAACATCCTTCTCAATGGTGAAAAAATGAAACCATTTCCACTAAGATCAGGAACAAGAGAAGGTTGTCCACTCTCACCACTATTATTCACATAGTTTTGGAAGTTTTAGCCAGAGCCATCACAGAAGAAAAAGGAATCCAAATCAGAAAAGAAGTAAAGCTGTCACTGTTTGCAGATGACATGATACTATCCATAGAGAATCCTAAAGATGCTACCAGAAAACTTCTAGAACTAATCAATGAATTTGGTAAAGTAGCGGGATACAAAATGAATGCACAGAAATCTCTTGCATTCCTATACACTAATGGTGAAAAATCTGAAACAGAAATTAAGGAAACACTCTCATTTACCATTGCAACAAAAAGAATAAAATACCTAGGAATGAATCTACCTAAGGAGACAAAAGACCTGTAGGCAGAAAACTATAAGACACTGATGAAAGAAATTAAAGATGATACCAACAGATAGGTATATCATGTTCTTGGATTGGAAGAATCAACATTGTCAAAATGACTATACTACCCAAAGCAATCTGCAGATTCAGTGCAATTCCTAGAAAACTACCAATGACATTTTTCATATGTCAACTAGAACAAAAAATTGCACAATTTGTATGGAAACACAAAATACCCCGAATAGCCAAAGCAATCTTGAGAAAGAAAAACGAAGCCTGAGGAATCAGGCTCCCAGACTTCAGACTATTCTACGAAGCTACATTAATCCAGACAGTGTGGTACTGGCACAAAAACAGAAATAAAGATCAATGGAACAGGATAGAAAGCCCAGAGATAAACCCACGCACATATGGTCACCTTATTTGTGATAAAGGAGGCAAGAATATACAATGGAGAAAAGACAGCCTCTTCAATAAGTGGTGCTGAGAAAACTGGACAGCTACATGTAAAAGAATGAAATTAGAACGCTCCCTAACACCATATACAAAAATAAACTCAAAATGGATTAAAGACCTAATTGTAAGGCCAGACACTATAAAACTCGTAGAGGAAAACATAGGCAGAACACTCTATGATATAAATCACAGCAAGATCCTCCTTTTGACCCACCTCCTAGAGAAATGGAAATAAAACAAAATAAACAAATGGGACCTAATGAAACTTAAAAGCTTCTGCACAGCAAAGGAAAACATAAACAAGATGAAAAGGCAACCCTCAGAATGGGAGAAAATATTTGCAAATGAAGCAACTGACAAAGGATTAATCTCCTAAATATACAGGCAGGTCATGCAGCTCAATATCAAAAGAACCAACAACCCAATCCAAAAATGGGCAGAATACCTAAATACACATTTCTCCAAAGGATTATACAGATTGCCAACAAACACATGAAAGGATGCTCAACATCACTAATCATTAGAGCAATGCAAATCAAAACTGCAATGAGCTGTCCGCTCACACCAGTCAGAATGGCCATCATTAAAATATCTACAAACAATAAATGCTGGACAGGGTGTGGAGAAAAGGGAACACACTTGCACTGTTGGTGGGAATGTAAATTGTTACAGCCGCTATGGAGAACAGTATAGTGGTTTTTTAAAAACTAAAAATAGAAGTACCATACGACCCAGCAATCCCACCACTGGACGTATAGCCTGAAAAACCATAATTCAAAAAGAGTCATGTACCGCAATGTTCATTGCAGCTCTGTGTACAATAGCCAGGACATGGAAGTAACCTAAGTGTCCATCATTGGATGAATGGATAAAGAAGATGTGGCACATATATACAATGGAATATTACCCAGCCATAAAAAGAAACGAAATTGAGTTATTTGTAGTGAGGTGTATGGACTTACAGTCTGTCATACAGAGTGAAGTAAGTCAGAAAGAGAAAAACAAATACCGTATGCTAACACATACATATGGAATCTAAAGAAGAAAAAGCAAAGTGTTTATGAAGAACCTAGGGGCAGGACAGGAATAAAGACGCAGGTGTAGAGAATGGACTTGAGGACACGGGGAGGGGGAAGGGTAAGCTGGGACAAAATGAGAGAGTGGCATGGACATATATACACTACCAAATTTAAAACAGATAGCTAGTGGGAAGCAGCCGCATAGCACAGGGAGATCAGCTCGGTGCTTTGTGACCACCTAGAGGAGCGGGCTAGGGAGGGTGGGAGGGAGACGCAAGAGGGAGGAGATATGGGGATGTATGTATATGTGTGGCTGATTCACTTTGTTACACAGCAGCAACTAATACATCATTGTAAAGCAGTTATACTCCATAAAGATGTTTAAAAAAAAAAAAAAAAGTGAAGAAACATCTAATACAAGATCAATACCAAAGCAAGAACATAAATGGATTGAGCAGGCAATGCATGCATCCATCCGTGCACTGTAAGGCGTGGCCTCAGAAGAGAACTGAAAACCTGTATATAATGACTGGCTACGTTGTCTGTCAATAGGTTATAAAAATATATAGTCAATACTGTAAAGGATTTTTTTTTACCATAAATAGTACAGAAGTGCCCTTTTAGTTACTCATAAATTCGCAAAAGCGTCAACCACTTTTCATACATTCCAGACAAAGCTCATTTAAACAAAAAGTTTACTTTTTTCCAAAAGCAATGTAGTGTCTGTTTGAAAAGGACGTTTTCTCTTTCATGTGTATAGTATTAAACTCAAGGTCTAGTCTGTCAAGTCCGGGTTTGTTTAAAATACGTGTGTAGGTACATATATGCAGAAACAAACTAGTGTACTTTGTTGACAGCACAAAAATATTTATTCTTCAAAACGTGACAGACCTAGTATGATTATCAAACATTTATCACAAAATAAAAAGATTCTATGTAATAATCCAACCAGGAGAAGTGGTAAGCATATTCCAACTGTGAAAATTCCAGTTTGTGTTCTGAATGTCTAAAAGCCTATGGGACACCATGTTGCTCACATCATTCTCATATGCCTATAATTACTTACGCTACTAAGCTATCTCTTCTGCAGCTAGGATCACATTCAATTTATATTTCATTCCGAAGGCATTTAGATTTTCTAAAAGAATCTGTGGCTTTGCTACATTTTTAGAACAAACTTCTGAGGAGGCTCCTCATTCTGCCCACACCCTGAGGAAATTTCTACTGTATAGTCCATCACTTACAGTTCATATTCGCTCTGCCCTACCCATGCATACTGTTCACCTATGTACTGCATTTGTTTTAGCAGGCTCTAGTGTTGGTCTTGAAGCTGCTTTTGCTGTTCTTTCATTTGGGTTTACATAAAGCTCCAAAATTTCACACCTGAGAACAGCCACATCAGCATTACTTATTTTAATGTGCTGTTAGAGTTTGGTAACCTCTTGTGTTTAAGGGCTTTGCTTGGAGAACACTGAATTATTGTTAGGGCTGCAGAATATTCCGAAACTGGAGGAAAAACCATGAGTATTCCAGGCTAATTCGATTATGGTAATTTTTTCTGAAGAATTAAAACAATTTTCTCATCAAAATATTCCATTGCCATGGAGAAAATACCCCTAACTCTTTAAGTCCTTCATGAGCTCATTGGGAGAATCTGGTAGAACTCACATTTCTCAGCTCACCATAATTTCATCAGTAACATTTTCTGAGATGGAGCAACAGAGATTCGAATCCACATATTTTAGGAAACTCATATTTAATACTGAAAATCTTGTTTCACTAGCAGTAAAGATGTCTTCATGAGCAGGTAATTAATAGTTTTTTTGTTTGTTTCTGATTCTCTTCTTGCAAGTTGTGTTTTAAATTGTTACTGAAATATATTATACGTCTCTATTTACACAAATTCCTGATTCAACATTCTCTGGCAGACCAAGTTCATTCTTTCACAGATTAGGTAGAGCTAGCTAATTTAATCATAGGACATAAAGCTGAGGATGTTTTTAGTGGTTATGATGGGCAACTGCCATCAATGTTTGTTTTGAGGCAGCTGGTCTAGAGTCAGTGCTGGGGTTGAACACTACTGGGACTCCTGTTGCTAAACTAGAATAGGAGAGTGAGGGCAGCTGCTGAGCAGATTGCATGGTGGAAGAGAAGCCATCGTGAATGTGACTGCCATCTCCTTCTTCAACTATCCACTGCTTTGTTTCTCTATTGTCTTCAGGAAGGCCCATTTAAAAACATGTTTATTAATGTGTTATAACATAAAATTCACACATTATAAGAAAACAATTCTATATTATTTAGTAATCTTACAGAGTAATGAAACTTTTACCATCTTTAAGTAGTATATTTCTATCAGCACAAAAACACTCTTTAGGCCTATTTGTAGTCAGTCTTTTCTCCCACTCCTTGTATGTTTTTTGGATATTAACTTATCGGATATAGGGTTTCTAAACATTTCTCTCATTTCATAGGTTGCCTTTTCACTGATTGCCTGATCACAACCTTTACGTACAGAAGCTTTCTAGTTTGATACAGTCCCACTTGGGATTTTTGTTGCCTGTGCTTTTGATAGTATATTCAAAAAGACATTGCCAAGGCCGATATCAAGGAGTTTTTACTATGTTTTCTTCTAAGAGTTTCACAGTTTCAGGTCTCACATTTAAATCACTAATCAGTCTTGAGTTGATTTGCGTGATTGGTCTAAAAAGCCAGTTTCATTCTTTTGCATGTTTAGATAGCCAGTTTTCCCAGCGCCAGTTATTGAAGAGACTCTCATTGCCCCCACTGTGTATTCTCAGCACCTTTGACAGGTATCACTTGACCATATATATGTGGGTTTTTTCTGGGCTCCCTATAATATTCCACTGAGGTATGAGTCTATTGATATACCAGTACCATATATATATATATATATATATTTTTTTTTTTTTTTTTAACGTTAGCTTTCAATATAGTCTGAAGTCAGGAAGAGTGATTCCCCCTTCTTTGTTCCTTACTTTTTTTTTTTCCAAAAATGCTGTGGCTTTTTTTTTTTTTTTAATCCATTGCTTTGAGCCACAACTGTTCTACTTCACTGGGGAAAAAAAATGCCATTGGAAGTTTGATAAAGATTGCTTTAAATCTATACATGACTTTGAGTACTATGAACACTTTCACATTAATTCTTCCAAACCAAGAATAAGGATATCTTTCCATTTATTTGTACTTCTCCAATTTCTTTCATCAATGTCTTATAGTTTTCAGTTTACAGAACTTTTACCTCATTGGTTAAATTTATTATTAATTATTTCATTGTTTTTGATAATATCATAAATGGGATTGTTTAACTTCTATTTTGAATACTTCGTCATTAATGTATAGAAATGTAACAACTGATTTTTGTACACTGCAACACTACTGAATTAATTTATTAATTCTAACAGCTTTTTGGTGGAGTGTTTAACATTTTCTATATATAAGATTACATCATCTGCAGACAGAGACTATGTTTTTTAAAATTTGTTTGCCTTTTCTTTCTTCACTTTTGTTTTTCTGTTTGTATTTATTTTTCTTTGTTTCTCTTTCTGTCTTTTTCCTTCTCTTTCTCCTTCTTTTTCTTTCTTCCTTTCCTTCCTTTCTTTTCTTTCTTTCCTTCCATCCTTTCCCTCTATCTTTCTCTCTCTCTTCCTTCCTTTCTCCCTTACTCACCCCTCCCTCCTCCCCTTCCTTCCTCCCTCCCTTCCTTATTTCCTTCCTCCCTCCCTTTCTTCCTTCCTTCGTTTCCTTCCTTTTTTTCTACCTTTCTTTCTTTCTCCCTTCCTTCCTTCCTTCCATCCTTCCTTCCTTGTTTCTCTCTCTCTCCCTTTCTTTCTTTCTTTCTTTCTCTCTAATCAATGGATCTAGCTGGGACTTCCAATATCATCTTGAAGACAATTGGTAAACAGAGGTATCCTTGTTTCTTCCTGATTTTAGAGAAAAAAACCCAAAAAAAACTCTCAGCTTTTCACAATTATTATGATAGCTGTGTGTTGTCGTATAGGAAGTTTATTACATTGAAGTACATTTCTTCTATACCTAATTTGTTGAGTATTTTTATTATGACAGATTATTAAAATTTGTCAAGTGCTTTTCTGAGTCTATTGAGATAATCATGTGATTTTACTCTTTTGTTAATGTGGTGTATCATGTTTATTGATTTCCGTATGAGAAACCATCCTTACATCCTGTTATGTCTCACTTGATATGTTTGATCCATTTTATGTGCTATTAAATTCCATAACCTAGTATTTTGTTGACAATATTTGCATCTATGTTTATCAGAAACATTTTCTTTTCTTGTAGTGCAATATCAGACTATGCTTTCAGGGTAATGCTAGCTCAAAAATCAGTTTGGAAGTGTTTCCTCCTCTTTAGTTCTTTCAAAAAAATTGAGAAGTATTGGCAGTAATTATGCTTTCAGAGTTTGGCAGAATTCGTCCATGAAGCCATCAGGTCCTAGATCTTTCCTTATTGGGAAATTTATTTTTAGTGATTCCATCTCCTGATTCCATAATTTTCTATTCAGATTTTCCATTTCATTACAAATCAGTTTTGGTTGGTTGTATGTTTCTAATTTGTTTTTTCTAAGTTGTTCAATTTGTTTTCACATGATAGTTTTCAGTGGTATCACTCATGATACTTTCTATTTCTCTGGTATAGTTGTAACGTTTCCTCTTTCATTTATAATCTTGTTTCTTTAAATCCCTGGTAATTTTTCTTTTTGGTTAGTCTACCTAATATTCATCACCTTTATTTATTTTAAAAGAAAAACACAATTTTTTTGGATTTTCTTCTACTGTCTTTCCAGTCCCTATATCATTTACTTCTGATCTAATCTTTATATTCTTCCTTCTGCTAACTTTGGGCAGAGTTTGTTCTTTTTTCAGTCCCTTGAGGCCGTTTAGTCAAGGACGTGCTTTACTTGAGACCTTTCTTTTCTCTTAATCAAGGAACCATTTGTTGAAGAGATTATCTATTCTGAATTGGGTATTCTTGGCTCTGTTGTCAAATATTAATTGATTGTATATACTGGTATTTAATACTGAGCATTTTATTCTGTTCCCTTGGTCGATATGTCTATTTTTCTGGCAGTACCATTCTGTATTTATGGCTTTGCAGTATAGTTTGAAACTGGAAATGTGATACCTCTAGCTTTGTTCTTTTTCCTCAGAATTGCTTTGGCTATTTGGGGTTACTTGTGTTTCCACACAAATTTTAGAATTGTTTCTGTTATTTCTGTGAAGAATGTCTTTGGTGTTTTGACGGGATGTGAATCTGTACATGGCTTTGGGGAATATGGTCATGTTAATGATATTAATTCTTCCAATTTATAAACATGAGATGTTATCATTTGTTTGTGTCTTCAATTTCCTTCAGAAAAGTTTGGTAGATTTTTTTGTGCAGATATTTCGGTTCCTAAGCTTTTTCATAATATATTTTATGTCAAACATGCAAGATTGATAAGTAATTGGCAACAATCTACCTCATTTAAAGCATCTACTTGAATAAATCTCAGCTCCCTTATCTAGGAAAGGATACTGTATCGCACTATTGTTGCAGAAGCATAGATTTAATTGCATCATTATTTTGAAAAACAGATATTGAAATTGATGTGGTTTAAAGCCACCAAGGAACTGACCTTTTTCTAGTTATTCATTGTTATAATGTAAATATTAAAACAAATAAGAGGTTTCTTGACAAATCAGTCCATCTCACTGGTGTGCCGTGAGAACTTCAAAACTTTGTTGTCATCATATAAATGAACTAAATCACACATTGAAAGGGAAAATGCACAATTTTATGTTAAGGTGACACCAGCAGTTCACTTCTTTTCATTAGTCGTCTGGAAGGATGTTTCTCAGAGTAATTCAGTGTCTTTAGCACTTGAAGCTTCTGATCTACTCGTCCTGAAGACCAGCTGCTGCTAAAGTAATGTTAGCCTAAAAATGATGAAGCATTTTTGATGAAAATACCTTCATGTTAAGGGGGAAATGCTGTTAACCTACTCAAGACATGCATCTGTGATGTTGATAGCTTTGTTTAGATTTTATAGTTGTTTTGGTTTTCTAGGGAGAAATGGCACAATGCATATTGCATTGTATACGTTTATCACTGATTTACTTAATGTTAACATATAGATAAACACTAAATAAGTGGTAATACTTGGAAAGAAGCACTTATACCATAAGTCTTAGGAAATAATGCTTGTAATAAACTTAACTATGTCACATATCAACAGGCAAAATATAGAATGTTACATAGTGTAATATGGTATGATGTGATTAAATTATATTTCCTGCTGTTAAAACAAATTTATTCCTCAGTATTTTACTGTTTGGATGCTATTGTGAATTGGTTAGTTTATTTAATTTCTTTTTGCTATTCTTCACCATTGGTGTAAAGAAATGCAATGATTCCTGTATGTTGATTTTGGATCCAGCAACTTTACTAAAATTGTTGATTAATGTCAACAATTTTTTGACTGACTGGGATTTTCTATACATAGGATTATGTCACCAGCAAAAATTGACAACTTCACTTCCTTTTTTCCAATTTGGATGCATTTTATTTCTTTGTTTTGCCTAACTGCTCTAGCTAGAACCTACAGTACTCTATAAATAGGAGGGGTGAGGGACTTCCCTGGTGGCGCAGTGGTTAAGAATCCGCCTGCCAATTCAGGGAACACAGGTTCAAGCCCTGGTCCGGGAAGATCCCACATGCCATGGAGCAACTAAGCCTATGCACCACACCTACCGCACCTGTGCTTTAGAGCCTGCGAGCCACAACTACTGAAGCCTGCACGCCTGGAGCCCGTGCTACCCAACAACGAGAAGCACACCCACGCAACAAAGAGTAGCACCCGCTCGCTGCAACTAGAAAAAGGCCGCCTGCAGCAACAAAGACCCAACACAGCCAAATAAATTATATAAAGAAGTAAATAAATAAATAGGAGTGGTGAAAATGGGCAGCCTTGCCTTGTTTCTGATCTTAGAAGAAACATTTTCAGTTTTCCTCTATTTAGCATAATGCTAAATGTGGGTTCATTCTAAAAGGCCTTTCTTATATCGAAGTATATTTCTTCTACTCCCCATCTAGCAAGGGTTTTATCATGAAAGAATACTGTATTTTGTCAAATGTTTTTCTGCCTCCGTTAAGATGATCATGTGATTTTTAGCTTTCATTTTATTGGTATGATGCATTACATGTATTGATTTATGTATGTTGAACTGTCTTTGCATCCTACGGATAAATCTCATTTGGTCATGGTGTATAATTCTTTTGATGTGTTCTTGAATTCAGTTTGCTTATATTCTGCTGAGAACTTTTGCATCTATATTTATTAGGAATATTGATCTATAATTTTCTTTTTGTGGTATTCTTACCTGGTTTTTGTATGAAAGTAATGCTGGCTTCGTAAGATGAATTTGGAAGTATTCCCTCCTCTTTGATGTTTTAGAAAAGTGTGAGAATTGGTGAAATTCTTCTTTAAGTGTGTGGTAGAATTCTCTAGTGAAGACATCTGGCCTGGAGTTTTACCTGCTGGTAGGTTTTTGATTACTGACTTGAACTCTTTATTCATTACTGCTTTGTTCAGATTTTCTATTTCTTCTGGACTCAGTCTTTGTAGGTTGTGTGTTTCTAGAAATACATCTATTTCTTCTAGGTTATGTAATTTATTTGCATATAATTGTTTATAGTAGTCTTATGATTCTATGTATTTGTGTAGCATCAGTTGTGATGTCTTCTCTTTTATTTCTAATTTTATTTAATTGAATCTCTCTTTTTTCTTCTCTAAATAACGAATTGTCCATTTTGTTTATATTTTCAAAGAAAAAGCTATTAGTTTTGTTGATCCTTTCTACTGATTTTTCTGATCTTTATTTCATTTATTTCCTTCCCTCTGCTAATTTTGGGCTTAACTTGTTCTTTTCTTTTTCTAGTTCCCTGAGGTGTTAACTTAAACTGTTGATTTAAGATTTTAAGATCTTTCTATTTTCTTAATATATGGTATATATTGTTGCTATAAATTTTTCTCTTAGAACTGCCTTAACTGCAACCCACACTATTCGATATGCTGTATTTGCATTTTCATTTGTTTTGAGTTACATTTTTATTCCCCTTTTGATTTCTTCTTTGCCTTATGGTTCTTTAGTAATGTGCTGTTTGGTGTCCATGTATTTTAAGATATTCTCACTTTCCTCTTTGTCAACTTCTAGTTTCATAACATATTGGTCAGAAAAGATAATTGGTATGATTTCAATCTTTTAAAAATTTCAGGTTTTTGTTTTGTGGCCTCTTATATAATCTATCCTGGAGAATGTTACATGTGTACTTGAGAAGACTGTATATTCAGCTGCTGTTGGATAGATTGTTCTTAAAACATCTATTAAGTTTGTTTGTTCTAAGCGTGGTTCAGTTCCAACGTTTTCTTATTGATTTACTGTCTGGATTGTCTATTGTTGATAGTGGTGTATTGTGTTTTCTGCAAGTATTGTATTGTTGCCTATTTCTCCCTTCAGATCTATTGTTATTTGCTTAGTATATTTTAGTGCTCAGGTGCTGGGAGTGTATATCTGTACAGTTTTTATGTCTTCTTGTAGTACTAACACCTTTATTATTATATGATAATCTTTTTTGTCTCTTGCTACCCTCAAGCCAAAGATGGCTTGAAGTCTATTTTTCTGATATAAGTATGGCTACACCACCTTCTTTTGGTTTTCATTTGGTTGGAATATCATCTTCCAGTCTTTCACTTTTGAGCCTGTATGTGTCTTTAGAGCTGAAATAAGTCTCCTTTAGGCAGCGTAGAGTTGGATCTTGTTTTTGTTGTTGTTGTTTTTATCGATCCAGCACTCTTTTGAATGGTGAGTTCAATCTATTAACATTTAGAATAGTTACTGATACATAAAAATTTACTACTCTTAAAAAGATTTACTGTTTTCTGTCTTTTTGGTTCAGCTCGAACAACTCTTTTCAACATTTCTTGTAAGGCCTCTCTAGTGATGGTAAATTTCCTCAGCTTTTTTTTTTTTTAGGTCTGAAGGATAACTTTGCCAAATAAAATATATTCTTGGCTGGCATTTTTATCTTTTAATATTTTGAATATCTCATTCCACCCTCTCCCGGCCTGTAGAGTCTCTGCTGAAAAATCTGTCTTATTTTTATGATCGACTTTTGACAGTTTTCATACTATGCATCTTGGAGAACGTTTGTTTTCATAGAGATAATAAAGTTTCTATTAGCATTGTGGACTTTTATACCCAGTTTCTTCCCTAGGTTTGGGGAGTTCTTGGCTATTATTTCTTTAAATAAACTCTCTCCTCCTTTTTTCCTCTCTTCTTCTTCTGGTATACCCACTAATATTATGCTGGCTCTCCTAATGGGGTCTGATAGTTTTCGAGGCTTTCTTCAATTTCAAAAAAACTTAGTTCCCTTTCCTCTTCCACCTGAATTATTTCTATATTTATATCCTCTCTCACTTATTCTCTCTTTTCTATCTGATATGCTCCATTTCCTATGCTATATAATGCATTCTCCATCTCATTCATTGAGTTCTGCAGCTCCAGAATTTGGTCAGTCCTTTTTTACAATTTCAATGGGCTTGTTAAAGTACTCCTTCTGTTCATCATTTTTATTTCTGATACCACTGTGTTGTCTTTCTGAGTTTTGTTGTAGCTCACTGAATTTTTTTCCTAACAGGTCTTTTGCTTTCTTTATCAGTTAGATCACAATATTCTGTGTCTTTGGGTTTGGTTGCTGGAAAACCATCATTTTGTGCTACAATATATTGTAATTCTTTATATTTTTGGATGCCATGTGTCACTGCCCCATTTGCATTTGAGGTGGTGAACACCGTTCTTATTTAAGCAAAGTTTCGTTTAATTTTATTTTACCAACAGATTGGTAATTAGGATTTTTCCTTTTCTTTTCCAGAAGGTGGTGTTATAGCACAAGTTTTTGGTTTCTCTTATCAGAGCTGATTCGCCACTGACTGATATCTGTCTCTCTGTTGTTCACACACA
This sequence comes from Balaenoptera physalus, assembly GCF_965194825.1. NCBI lineage: Eukaryota > Metazoa > Chordata > Mammalia > Artiodactyla > Balaenopteridae > Balaenoptera > Balaenoptera physalus. Next base: position 15,058,112 of record NC_138904.1, on the reverse strand, counting down.
CACACACACACACACACACACACACACACACATACGCACATGGTGGAGAAAAAAGGGGTGGCATCATAGTTGGGGGAGGTGTGTGCTTAGAACATGGGACTTTGGGTGTGCCCAAGGCTTTGTAGGGGGATCCTCAAGTGTGGGACTTCCAGAGGTCTGCAGGTGGTCCTTGTAGGAGAATCCCTGAGCTGACAGCAGGAAACACTTTAACTTTGTTTCCTTTGTCTGCTTACTTCCCTTTCCTTTCCCACCCCCAAGTTATCACAGTTCCTTCTCAAGGAGAGCAGCAGGTCCCTCCAGCTGTGATATGTGCAGCTGGGTGACCCACATTCAACACCTACACTCTCCACTTCCTCTGCCAGAAAGAAAGACGGTGCTGGCCTGCTGCTGGACCTGTTTTCACCTCTCTGCTGCCACTGTCTCAGCCACTGTCAGCTCTGCCACCATTCCCCTCACTTCACAGCTACCCTGAGGATTAATCCACAGACTTGAAGAAACACAGGTCTCTTGGGTGTCCTGGTATGTTGTGCAGATGTACTCTTTTTCAGTTATGGATGTGTAATTAGTTGTAAATCAAAGGGGAGAGAAAAAGGAATGACTCATGCCACATGATTCTGATATGTATTATATATAATATTTTTCCACTCATCTGTTGATGAGTCCTTTGAGTATATATTCAGAAATGGAATTTCTGGATCATATGGTAGGTATATTTTTAATTTTTTGAGGAACTTACGTATTGTTTCCCATACTGACTGAACAAATCTGTACTGCAAACAACAGTGCCCAGTTGTTCCCTTTTTCGCATTTTGTCACATCCTGACCAATGCTTGTTAGCTCATGCATGTCTTCTCGCTGATAGCCATTCTGAGAGGTGTGACGTGGTATCTCATTGTGGTTTTGATTTGTATTTTTCTGATTATTTGTGATCCTGGGCATCTTTTCATGCACCTATTGGCCATTTGCATAGCTCCTTTGGAAAAAATGTTTGTTTATTTTCCCTGCCCATTTTTATTTTTATTTCAATTTTTATATTTTTTATTTAACTTTTGAATAGGTAGTATATTCACGTGGGTCAAAAGACTATATAATAAAAGTTCCCACCCAGTTCCCTGCCACCAGTTTATCTTTTACAGGCAATTAATTTGATGAATCGTCTATGAATTTTTACAAGACTATTTTATGCATTTACAAGCAAATACACAATGCTCTGCAATTTAATTTTCACACAAACACACAGAGAGCTTTCTCGTTCTTTTTTATGGCTTTGTAGTATTCCATTGTATAGATGTGACATAACTGATGGATATATAAGTTGATTGTAACTGTACAGTAAAAAACACTGTGTGTAAGTTGTATCACATAGCTGTGACTATATCTGCAGCATAAATTCCTAGGAGTAAAATTGCTGGATCAAATGATATCTGTACATTTGTAAATGAGTATAACCTTTTGAGGAGGAATTTTGGAGATAGCTTTAAAATTTTGAATTGTTATGCCTTGGGACCCAGATCCTATCCTGCAGAAGTACTTTTTTTAAAATTGGGGTATAGTTGTTTTACGATGTTGTGTTAGTTTCTACAGTACCGTGAAGTGGAGTTCCCTGTGCTACACAGCAGGTTCTCATTAGTTATCTATTTTATACATACTAGTGTATATACGTCATTTGGGAGATTAGGATTGACATACATCCTCTGTCTATTTTTATTTTTATTTTATTATTGTTTTTTGAATTTTATTTATTTTTTTATACAGCAGGTTCTTATTAGTTATCTATTTTATACATATTAGTGTATGTGTGTCAATCCCAATCGCCCAATTCATCTCACCACCACCACCCCAACCCCCCGCCACTTTCTCCCCTTGGTGTCCATACATTTGTTCTCTATTCCTCTGCCCATTTTTTAATGTGGTTGTTGTTGTTGCTGTCATTAAGCTGAGTTGTTGTTGTTGTTTTTTTAATCTGCTTTGGATAAAATGACACCTCATTTGATATATGGCTTGCAAAAAATTTCCTCCCATCAGTAGATTGCATTCCATTTTTAATTGTTTCTTTTGTTGTGCAGTTTTTAAGTTTAATATAGTCCCGTTTCTTGATTTTTGCTTGTTTTGTATTTCCATTTGGTGTCACATCCAAATAATCATTGCTAAGATCAGTGTCAAGGAACTTCTTTCATAGAGTTTCTTTAAGGAGTTTTATGGTGTCAGGTCTTAAATATAAGTCTTTAATACATTTTATGTTAATATTTGTGAGCGATGTAGGATAGGGGTCTGATTGTATTGTTCTGCATGTGTTTATCCAGTTTTTTCAATATTGTTAAAGACAGTCTTTTTCTCATGGGTTATTGGCTCTCTTGTTGCATATTAATTGACCATATATTCAGGGGATTAATTCTGGACTCTTGAGTCTGTTCCATTGGTTTATCTCTCTATTTTTATGGCAGTACCATACTGTTTTTATTACTGTAGTAGTTTGAAATCAGAAAGTGTGATACTTCTGGCTTTGTCTTTTTCATTGCAATTGTTTTTGCCATTTGGGGTCTTTAGTGGTTCCATACAAATTTTAAGATTTTTTTTCTTATTTTTTGAAGAATGCCTTTGTTATTTTGGTGGAGAGTCCTTTCAATCTGTGATTGGCTTTCGGTGGAATGGACATTTTAACAATATTAATTCTTCTAATTCATGAACACAGCATATCTTTTTATTGTGTCTTCTATGATTACTTTCAACAATGTCTTTAGTTTTCACTGTACAGGTCTTATATTTTCTTTATTAAATTTATGTCTAAACATTTTATTTTTTTGTGCTACTATAATGGAATAGGTTGCTTTATTTCTTATTCAGACATTTCATCGTTAGTGTATAAAATGCAAACTGACTTCTCATGTGAAATTTATATCCTTCAACTTAATTGAAATCATTAAGTTCCAACAGGTTTGGGTTTTTTTAACATCTTTATTGGAGTAAAACTGCTTTACAATGGTGTGTTAGTTTCTGCTTTATAACAAAGTGAATCAGTTATACATATACATATGTTCCCATATCCCCTCCCTCTTGCATCTCCCTCCCTCCCACCCCTCCCTATCCCACCCCCTCTAGGTGGTCACGAAGCACTGAGCTGATGTCCCTATGCTATGCAGTTGCTTCCCACTAGCTATTTCACACTGGGTGGTGTATATATGTCAATGTTACTCTCTCACTTCGTCCCAGCTTACCCTTCCCCCTCCCCATGTCCTCAAGTCCATTCTCTATGTCTGTGTCTTTATTCCTGTCCTGCCCCTAGGTTCATCAGAACCTTTTTTTTTTTTCTTAGATTGCATATATATGTGTTAGCACACGGTATTTGTTTTTCTCTTTCTGACCTTACTTCACTCCCAATAGGTTTTTTGTTGAGTATTTGAAGTTTTCTGTATACCAAATTTTTTCGTCTGCAATAGTAATATTTTACTTCTTTTTTTCCAACTTGGATGCCTTTTATTTCTTTCTCATGCCTTATTACTCTAATACCTCCAGTACGATTTTGAATAAGAATGGTGAGAGTGGTCATTCTTGTCTTGTTCTTTTTTTTTTTTTTTTTTTTTAATTTGTATTCTTCTGTTCTAAAAAAATATATTTTTTCGCTGCGTTGGGTCTTTGTTGCTGCGCACAGGCTTTCTCTAGCTGCGGCGAGCAGGGGCTACTCTTCGTTGTGGTGCACGGGCTTCTCATGGCGGTGGCCTCTCTTGCTGCACAGCACAGGCTCTAGGCATGCGGGCTTCAGGAGTTGAGGCTTGCAGGCTCTAGAGCACAGGCTCACAGGCTCAGTAGTTGTGGCACACGGGCTTAGTTGCTCCGTGGCATGTGGGATCTTCCCCGACCAGGGCTTGACCCCAGGTCCCCTGCACTGGCAGGCAGATTCTTAACCACTGTGCCACCAGGGAAGCCCTCTTGTCTTGTTCTTGATCTTAAAGGAAAAGCTTTCATTTTTTTCTCATTAACCTTTGAATATACGGTTATCTGTGGGTACGTTATATGTGGCTCTCTTTACATTGAGGTACGTACCTTCTATTCCCAATATGTTGAGGGTTGTTAACCTTGAAAGAATGTTGCATATTGACAAATGCTTTTTCTGCATCTATTGAGATGATCTTGTGACTTTCGTCTTTAATTTTATTGATGTGACGCATTACATGTATTGATTTGCATAAGTGAAGCATTCTTGAATCCCAGAGATAAATTCCACTTGGTCATGATGTATAATCCTTTCCATGTGTTCTTGAATATGGCTTGCTAAAGTTTTAAGTTGTTTTAGTTTTTGTGTAGTACGTCTTATAGCTTGGCTTTTTCAAGTCGGTTTTCTGTCAATTAATTTTTTCCTTTGAATGGGTAATCTTTTCCTGTTTCTATGTGTGTCTTTCAGGTTTCTTGCTATTGAAAACTGAACATTTAAATCTCATAACTATGACTCTTAAACCAGATTCTCTCCCTTTCTAGGTTTTTTTTTTTAATTTTTGTACAGTGTCTCCATACTTATGATTAATCTGAGGTGAAATTTTTATTAGGTCTTGTCAGAATTTTTGCTTATGCTCTTGTCTTTCCCTGATCAATGTAGCATCTTTCTAAACTTTCTAATGTGTGTGGTTGTTTTTAATGTTCAAGATAATGTGACCCCTTTAAGTTGCCTGGAAGCTACTTTGTCCCATGGGTGTTGAAACAGTGATGGCCGTCCTCCATAGCCACACTTCAGTCACCAGAAGAGCAACTCACAATCAGAACACAACCCTTATATTTCAAGGACGAAGTCCTTATTTCCCACCCTGGTAACAGCAAGTGGTTCCAGAATCTTTAGTTTGCATCTTATCAAGAGGTTGGGGGTAAAAGATGGGTAGCTGCCACTATACTAACAGCTAAATATGATCAATATTAACCACAATTATCTAGCCAAACCGTCACCTGGAAATTGCAAACATTCAGATAAACTCAAGTTCCAAAATATTTACTTCAGAGAGTTTCTGCCAGTACAATTGTAGAGATGGATTCCTGACACTTTCTATTCCATCATTTTCTCTGATGTCAATTTCTTTCCTCAGGAAATGGTTTAAATGTCATTTCTGTTTTCAAAGTCTGTGTCAATGTATAGAATTTAGTTGGAAACCTGAGAATTAGGGAATAGTCTATTCATTTACTCAGTTCTTAAAATATAGCATACGTTATTTAGAGTCAGATCAAAATATGTACACCTTGGTGATAAAGTTTATAAATAAGTCTCCTCCCTCTCTGTGTTCTCTCCAATACTTTCTGGTTACATGGGGCTCACTTTTTCAGTGTTCTAAACAGTCTTGGTTTTGAACTCTAATTAGAATAAATACAGGTTCTGGCAGAGAATAAAGTTCTTGATGGAAATGACTAACTAGAACATGACAAGAGATCTGTTTGAGCAAATTCCTCATAGGCAAGTCGAATAATATTTTTTCTTGCTCATTTTACTTTCATATTATTTTTTAAAAGTTAGCTCTCAGAAGTAAAGTCATTGATAAAGACCAAAAGAATGTTTGCTACAGTATGTAAATAATAATGCAAGATAGATGGCTTGGTAACAATGTGTACTGAAGTATAAGTAACCAAATAATATTGTAGAAACTACTAAATAATATGTTGAGAGTGAATACTGTAATCAAGAAAATTATGTGACAGTTACATAATATCATAAATAGGAATTTAGAAAACAATCAAATAATAAAAACTTATTTAGTCTAAAAGCTATAAAGTGTCCAATGGGACCTCAATTACCAGCTCAAATTTTCTTTGCCAATCTCTTCACTATGATTTTTAAAGTTCCTTAATATAGTTTGACAGAAACCCAAGTTACATGCCAAATACTAAGTAGGGATACTATTCAAGATATATTTACAAAAAAAAAAATTCCTTCATTAAGAAAAAAGTGTTGCTAAAAAATTGCAAATTATATTGCCTAACTTTTTGTGTGTGACCTTGGTATCATACCAAACACATATGATGGACTTTCCCTAACACATAGATTTCTGTATTAACTAGACTTTAGTTAGAGCATGTAAGTTTAAGGAATGAATGCAAAATTAGTGAAACAGCCATGGGGAGAGGTATACACATTTTTAAAAATTAAAGTATAGTTGATTTATAATAATACATTAGTTTCAGGTGTACAGCATAGTGATTCAGTATTTTTTGCAGATTGTACTCCATTACAGGTTATTACAACATAATGGCTATAATTCCTTGTGCTGTATAGTCTATCCCTGTTGCTTATCTATTTTGTACATAGTATTTTGTACCTGTTAATCCAATATTCCTAAATTGTCCCTCCCCCTTTCCTTCTCCACTTTGGTAGCCATAAGTTTGTCTTCTGTACCTGTGATACCGTTTTCCATAGTGGCTGCAACAATTTATTTTCCCGCCAACAGCGTACAAGTGTTTCCCTTTCTCCCGATCCTCTCCAACATTTGATATTTGTAAGCATTTTGATTATAGCCATTCTCACAGGTGTAAGGTGATATCTCATCTGGATTTGCATTTCTCTAATAATTAGCAATGTTGAGCATCTTTTCTTGTGCCTGTAATCCATCTGCATGTCTTCTTTAGAAAAATGTCTATTCGGGTCTTCTGCCCATTTTTTGATTGGGTTGTTAGATACGGAGTTGTATGAGCTGTATGTATATTTTGGATATACAAACCCTTGTTGGCCGAATCAATCTTTTCATTTCATGGGTGATTGCCTTTGCTGTGCAAGAGTTTTAAGTTTAATTAGACCCCATTTGTTTATTTTTGCTTTTATTTCTTTTACCTTAGGTGACTAATCCAAAAAATTATCTCTACAATTTCTTCCAGTCCAAGAACAAGGGATATCGTTTCATTTTTCTGTATTTAAGGGTACCGTTATTCATCAAAGATATTTGCCTGTCATTTTTTTTTTTTTTTTGGTAGTATCTTTTTGTGACTTTTACATCAGGGTAACGGTGGCCATGTAGAATGAATTTGGGAGTGTTCTCTCCTCTTCAATTTCTTGGAATACTTTGAGAAGAATAGATATGAGTTTTTCTTTACATGTTTGGTAGAATTCCCTTGTGAAGCTGTCTGGTCTTGGACTTTTGTTTGATGGTATTGTTTTTATTACAAATTCAGTTTCGCTTGTAGTTATCAGTCTGTTCAAATTGTCTGCTTCTCCTTGACCCATCGTAACAGACTATATGTTTCTAGAAATTTATTCATTTCTTCAGAGTTGTCCAATTTGTTGGCATATAACTGTTCATAGTATTCCCTTATTACTTTTTGTATTTCTGTGGTATCAGTTGTTACTTCTCTTTCATTTCTTATTTTCTTTATTTGGGTCCTCTCTGTTTTCCCCTTGGTGAGCCTGGCTCAGCACTTACCAATTTTGTTTATCTGTTCATAAAAATCAGCTATTGGTTTCATTGATTTTTTTCTCTTATTTATTTATTTATATCTCTGTTTTATTTAGTTCCTCTCTGATCTTTAGTTTTCCTTCCTCCTCCTGACTTTGGGCTTTGTTCTTTTTCCATTTCTTTAGGTGGTAATTTCAGTTGTTTATCCGAGATTTTCTGTTTGTTTTTTGAGGAAGGTCTGAATTGCTATAAATTTCCATCTTACTATTGTTTTTGCTGCCTTCCATAGAATTTGGAAGGTTGTGTTTCCATTTTGGTTTGTCTTGTATTTTCTGATTTCCTCTTTGCTTTCATCGTTGAACCATTGTTTTTTTACTAGCATGTTGTTCAGTATCTGTATGTTTGTTCTTTCTCATTTTTCTCTGTGCAGCTGATTTCTAGTTTCACACCCTTGGGATTTCAGGAAAGAAAGCTTGACATAATTGCTACCTCTTAAATTTGTTGAGGTTTGTTTTGTGTCCTGGTATTTCATCTATCGTGGAGAAAGGTCCATTTACACTTGTGTTCTGCTGTTTTGGAGTTGTAACATCCTGCAGATGTCTATTAAATCCAACTGGTCTATTGACCACTGTTGCTTATTGATTTTCTGTCTGGATAATCTGTCCATTGGTGTCACTGGGGTGTTAAGAGTCTCCTACTATTCTTGTATTATTCTCAATTTCTCCTTTTATTTCTGTTGGTATTGGCTTTATATATTTAGGTACACCTGAATTGGGTGCCTATATGGTAATGAGTATAATATCCTCTTCTTGTATTGGTCCCTTTATTGTTATATAATGCCCTTCTTTGTGTTTGGATATAGCCTTTATTTTAAAGTCTATTTTATGTGATATGAGTATTGTATCCTACTTTCTTGTAATTTCCATTTGCATAAAATATCTTTCTTCATCCCTTCACTTTCAGTCTGTGTGTGTCTTTAGAACTGAAGTGAGTCTCTTGTAGGCAGTATTTTGAAAGGCTGATTTTTTTTGTTTTTGTTTTTTGTTTTCTTATACAATCAGCATCCCTGTGTCTCTTGATGGGAGCATTTAGTCCATTGACATTTAAAGTAATTATCAATAGGTATATACTTATTACAATTTTATTCCTTGTTTGACAGTGTTTTGTCATTCTTCTTTGTTCATTTCTTCTTTTTGTTTCTCCTTTTGTGCTTTAATAATTTTCTTTTGTAGTATGCTTGGATTCTTTTCTTCTTATTTTGTGTATCTATCATAGGTTTTTAATTCATGGTGCCTCGTGGTCTGTATATGCAGACTCATAAATATATCTACTTGACTTAAACTGATAGTCATTTAAGTTTAAACACATTCTAAAAGATCTATATTTTCTTCCTTCCCCATATTTTGTGTTTTTATGTCATATTTTACATGTTAATTATTATCCCTTTACTCTTTCCTGTAGTTGTATTTGCTTTTATAATTATTTTGTCTTTTAATCTCTGCATTGGCTTATTTAAATCATTTAAAATTATTTTATATATTTGCCTTTCTTGTGTGATTTTCCCTTTCGTATACATTGTGATTTCTTTATCATTTAGGGAAGATACTTCAACATTTCTTTTAGGGTAGGTTTGGCATAGCTGAATTCTTTTAATTTTTGCTTGCCTGAGCATTTTTTAATGTCTCCTTCTATTCTAAATAATGTTCTTTTTGGGTAAAGTCCTGGGTTGCCAGTTTTCCTTTCAGCAATTTGAGTATATTATACTGCTCTCTTCTGGCCTGCAAGGTTTCTGCAGAGAATTCAGCTAATCGCCTTGTGGAGATTCCCTGTGTATATGACACTTTAATTTTCTCATTGCATTTTTCTTTAATTTTTGCCATTTCAATTATATGTCTTTGTGTGGATCTGCTCATGTTCATCTTGTTTTGGACCCTCTGTGCTTCCTGTAGCTGGATATCTGTTTCCTTCTTTAGGTTTGGGAAGTATTCCATAATTTCTTCAAATACATTTTTTTATCATCTTCTCCAACTCTTCTCCTTCTGGAAACCCTACTTTGGGTAAGTTGACATATTTTATATTATCCCATAGATCTAAGGTATTTTTTAAAAAATTGTCTTTCTGTCTTCTGTTCTGATGGGGTGATACCCATTATTCTATCTTCCAGATCACGTATGCATTTTTCTGTGTCATTTAGTCTGCTATTTATTCCTTCTAGTGTGCTTTTAATCTCAGGTATTGAATTATATATTTTTGATTGGGTCTTTTTTTTAATAGTTTCTATTTCCTTTTTAAAATAATTTGTGTTTAGTTCATCCTCTTCCCAAATTCAGTTAGCATTTTTGCTACCAATGTTTTGAATTCTTTGTCTTATAAATTGCTTATATCTCTTTCATTTTTTAATGGGTTTTGTCTTGCTCTTTCTATTGAGAGTAGTTCCTCTGCCTTTTCATTTCACTTAACTTTCTCTGTGTCTATGAATTTAAGTGAAACAGGTATCTATTTTGGTGTTGAAGTGGTCTTCCTTTGTTGGAGCATTCCTGTTTAGATAGCATGTGCCCCATGCCTTGAGGGGCAGTGCTGGATTTGATGTGGACACCATTCACATCTTCTCTCAGGGTGTGCTGGAAGCTGTCACCTTGGTAGTGAGTGTGGCTAGTAATAGAGGAGCTAGAGCCTATGCAGGGTGTGAGGCAGGCCTTTTCAGGAGCAGGGTCTTCTCCCAACTTACTCAAGAAGAAGTCATCAGGGTTGGGCTCAAGCTGGCTGTGTTCCATTTAAGTGTGTGTTTTTCCTTCTCCCCACCACTGAGGTTTTTACCCCAAAGGAGGGGAGTGCTGAAGCAAATGGGGCTCATGCACTTACAGAGGTCTGATGCTCTGCCTGTGTAGTTGTCTAAGGCTCTGCTCAGATGCAGCCCATGGTCACATTTTCCCCCTGTTGCAGCTGGCCCACAGCCAATGCTAGGTTATGGCATAGAGCGGGTGAGCCTAGAGTGTTCACTCAGCTTGTGCTAAGGCATGCAGTGAGGTAGTTGTGGGAATTCAGGCAGCTGCACTGAAGTCAGAAATCTTGGCTCTTTCTGGGTTTAGCTAGAGTAAGTGCTAACAATGGCTAATGCCACCCCACCTGGGCTATGCCTCAGGTCTCTGGATAGCCTCTGCATCCCTAGGTCGAGTTTTTTCCCAGGTCCTGGACACTCTAGATCCAGTGCCAAGCTGTGGTATGGAGTGAGTAAGGTCGGGGTGTTTACTTGGCTCAGACTAGGGAGTGTAATAAGGTGGTAGCAGACTTCTAGTGCAGACTTCTCTCTCCCTTGCCTAGGGGCAAGCCAGCACCTGCACACTTCTGCAGTGTAGTCTATGCTTCTCTAGTGTTTCTATCTGTCCCAGCAGTTTTCCAAGCAGCCAAAAGGGGTTGTCTCCTATACAAAGAACCCCAAGACTGATACTCACAGTCTGTTGCTCACCCTGCTCACTCCCCAGTGCAAGCATCCATCCATGTGATCTCCCTTTTTTTCTTAGTCCCTTCCCAGTGGCACAAGTCCTGACCTGATATTTTTCTTCCCATTCTACTCAATTACATGTGTATCATTCTTATAGCCTTGGTTGTATAGGAATCCTTCATGAGTGCCCAGTTACTTTTCCATTAGAATTATTCCTCGTATTGAAGTATTTTTGATGGGTTTGTTGAGAGAGGTGAGGTCCTCATCCTCTTCCTCCACCATCTTTATGTCTTCCCAATATCAGTTCATCTGTTGGTGAACGTTTGGGTCATTTCTAAGTTGTGGGCATTTCAAATAATGCTGATTCAATCACTGGTGTTCAAATATATATTTCAGTCTGTGTTTTCAAATATTTTATGCACATACCTAGAAGTAGAGTTGCTAGATTATATGGTATACTATTTTCCACGGCAGCTGCACAACTTCACGTTTCCATCAGCAATGCAGCAGTGTATGAATTTCTGCAAATCTTGATGAACATTTGTATTGGTATTTTTCTCCCATTAAAAAAAGGAATAGCCAGAGGAGAGATTATGGTAGCAGGGTAGGAGGACACTGAGCTCACCTCCCCCCATGAACACATCAAAAATATACCTAAATGTAGGGACTTCCCTGGTGGTCCAGTGGTTAAGACTCTGTACTTCCATTGCAGGGGGTGTGGGTTCAATCCCTGGTTGGGGAACTAAGATCCAACATGCCGTGTGGTGTGACCAAAAGAAAAAATAATTATATATATATATATATATAATTTTATATATATATATATAATAAATTTTATATATATATAAAATTATATATATATATAATCTATCTCTAAATGTGAAATAATCCCCCTGAAAACAACCTGAAGACTGACATTAAGCCTCTTCTATAACCAAGGCTGTAGAGCAAAATCCACAGTCTTACAGAAAGGGAAAGAAAGCCATCTGGTCAGGACCTGCACCCCTGCCAAGGGACCCAGAAGAAGAGGTAGATGTCACAGGCTCAGGGATCATCCCTGGGGAGTGAGGGGTTTGAACCACTTATTAGGCATCCCAGTTCTGGGGTCAGACACTAGGAAGGTGAGTCCCCTTACTGGTCTGAAACCCAGTGGGGCCTACTGGAAGGCTGTAAGAAGCGAAGACTCCACTCCTCAAGAGCGCAAGGGCATGCTTGCTTACTCCCAGTCACAGCATGAAGGTAGGAGATTGAAAACTGCCTGGGATTATGGCTGGCTTGCCAGGACATGCCCAGAGTTCACCCCAGCCCACACCAAACCTGCTCTATCCCCTCCTGTCCCAGCACTACTCTCCACTAAGACAGAGGCTGCCATTGTCAGCCAGAGTGTGCACACTTAGAGGAAATGGAGCCAGCTGAGACCTGACTTTGCCTCTGATAAGGGTGGATGCAGCCATTATGACCATGCACATCCCTGCCCATATTAAGGAGGAGCAAAACTAACTCCATGGAAAAGACATTGCTGGAAGAAGAAAACAATTTCAATAGTGTGACACAAATACCTCTAGCCCCATTGCAGCCTCTAATCAATGTATGCACACTGGGGGGAAAAGTGAAACAAGTACAGAAGTACAACCCCAAGCCCTCAGTCTCCTGCCACTATGCCAACCAAGATGGAGCTGACATCACACACAAGGGAGAAACCCAACTCCTTTACGGTGCCTGATGGACTTGTGGTAGGGCAGTGACTCCCACAGAGCATAAGAGAAACCCTAGCTTATACCTAGCTCTGACTCTACCCTGTCCACCTCCAGCCCTATTTCCCACCAAGGTGGTAACTGCCAGCAAACCCTAGGGAAAAACATAACCTAGTCTCACTTCCGATCCAGCTCTCCCACTAAAGCTACTGTGAGGGAACATCGCTGCACAAAGACATCACTTCAAAACCAGGATAGGTAACTGTTTCACCTAATTTCATAAGGACAGAAAAAGTTAACCAACATGAGAAGATGGAGGAATATGTTTCAAATGAAATAACAACAACAAAAACATCTGGGAAAGAAATCTAATGAAACAGATAAATAATATACCAGATAGAGTTCAAAGTAATAGTAATGACAATGATAATCGAACTGGAAAGATAATAGATGAACACAGTGAGAATGTTAACAACAAACTAGAAAATATAAAGAAGAACCAGTCAGAGGTGAAGAATACAATAACTGAAATGAAAAGTACACTAGAAGGAATTAATAGCAGACTAGGTGATACAGAAGAATGCATTAGTTATCTGAAAGATAAAATAATGGAAACTGCTCAATCAGAACAATATAGAGAAAACCAAATTTTTAAAAATGAGGACAGTTTAAGGGAACTCTGGAACAACTTCAAGTATACTAACTTTCACATTTTAAGAGTTCCAAAAGGTGAAAAAAAAGAGAAAGGGGTAGGGACTTCCCTGGTGGCGCAGTGGTTGAGAATCTGCCTGCCAACGCGGGGGACATCAGTGTGATCCCTGGTCCGGGAAGATCCCACATGCTGCGGAGCAGCTAAGCCCGTGCGCCACAACTCCATGAGCCCATGCTCCGCAATTACTGAAGCCTGTGTGCTCTAGGGCCCGTGTGCCACAACTACTGAGCCCATGCACCTAGAGCCCGTGCTCTGCAATTAGAGAAGCCACCGCAACGAAGAGTAGCCCCCACTCGCCACAACTAGAGAAAGCCCACACGCAGCAACGAAGGCCCAGCACGGCTGAAAGTAAAAAAAAAATTTTAAAGAGAAAGGGGTAGAAAATGTATTTGATGAAATTATGACTGAAAACTTCACAGACTGAACAAGGGAACAGATTTCCAGTAATAAGAATCACAAAGAGTCCCAAAAAGATGAACACAAACAGACTCACACCAGGACATACAATAAAAATGGCAAAATTAAAGGTAAAGAAAGAATTTTAAAGGCAGAAGGGAAAAAACAACAGAACTTCCATAAGGCTATTAGCTAATTTTTTTTCCCAGAAACTTTGTAGAAGGGAGTGCCATGATATATTTAAAGTATATATTCGTCTTTCTGGTAGTAGCCTGTGATGAAGAACAGATTTAGATTTTAACGAAGTCTAATGTATTCTAACTTTTGTTTGTCACCTGAACTTTTTGTGTTATATCTAAGGAATCATTGGCAAATCCAATGCCATGAAGCTTTTCCTGTATATTTACTTCTAAGCATTTGCAGTTCTGGCTTCCATGTATAGGGTTTTTAACAATTGGAGTAAATTTTGTATATGGTATAAGGTAAACATCCAAATTGAATGGTCTTGGCACATTTCACCTCTGATGAATATCAATTTAGCAAGACAAGAGTTGGGGTTTTCTCCTCAGGTCCTCTATATATTTGTCTTTATACCAGTACTACATTGTTTTTATTTCTGTAGTTTAAAGCTAAGTTTTCAAATGTGAAAATTATTTATTAGCTCTACTGAGACAGGCTGGGACCTGGGACCCTTTGCTGCAACGCTTGCATCTGGACGCACCTCTCCTTTAGCAACAAAATACAAAGAAACTCTATGGGACTAAAAATAACTGCAGGAACGCGCAGTTAGGATAAATTCTGGACCAAAGATACAGACACCAAAAAAAACCCTCAACTGCCTCTTCCGAAGAGCCTGGAGCAAAAACAGGGGGTCGGGGAGCAAAAGCAGAGTAATGAGTGTGCTGCTTGCACACAACACCACCTAAGTGGTGGGCAAACCACCTAAGCCACAACTCCGTCCCAACCCCTGGACACACCCCTAGCCTCACCCCATGTAAAAAACCAGCTTGCCCCTCTTAGGGAGCGAGCAAGCAAGAGCACCCGTTACTTGTTCTCACTCTCCCCTGCTGCAGCAGAGGCCCCAATAAAGCCTTGCCTGAATTTCTTGTCTGGCCTCTGATCAATTTCTATTGATTAAGGAGATCAAGAACCCTGGTCAGTAACACTATCATGACTCATTTTTCTTAATTTTGTTTCTAGGAACTTGTCCATTCCATCTAGGTTATCCAATTTGTACACATAGAATTGATTGTTGGTTATTTTTTAAATCAAATCAAGGGTAATTTCTAAACTTTCATTTCTGATACAGTAATTTGTGTCTTCTCTTTTTCATTAGTTAAATTAGCTAAAGCTAGTCAATTTAGTCAATCTTCTGCAAGAGCCAACATTTGATTTTGTTAATTTTTTATGTTGATTTTCTGTTCTCTATGTTTTTTATCTCCATTCTAAATTATATTGAATCCTTCTTTTCATTAACATTGGGTTCAGTTTTCTCTCTCTTTCTATTTTCTTAATGTGCAGATTGGGTAATTGACTTGAGTTTCTTCTTCTTTAAAGTATGCAATTACAGCTATAATTTTGTTTTTCAATCTGCCTTTGCTATATCCCATCAATTTTGGAATATTTTATTTTATTTTAAATTTTCTTAAGGTATGTTCTAATTCCGCTTGTATATTTTAATGTGTTGTTAGAGTATATTATACAATTTCCACATATCTATAAGTTTCCAAGCTTACCTTCTATTATTGATGCCTAGTTTTAGTTTGTTGTAATCTGAGAAAACACATTTTACAATTTTTGCCTTATAAAATTTATTAATAGTTGTTTGGTGGCTTAACATGTGCTCCCTCATGGAGAATCTTACAAGTGCACTTTTCTAAATGTGTATTTTGCTTTTGTTGGTAGAGACTTAATATAAATATCTATTGTGTCCAATTGGTTTATAGTGTTGTCCAAGTCCTATATTTCCTTCTTAATCTCTATTTGTTTGTTTCAAAGTTGTGTTTTGAAGGCGTCAACTGTTATTATAGAATTATCCATTTCTCCTTTAATTCCGTGCATACTTCTTTTCTCTATTGGTTTTTGTTCTTTGGTACACATACATGTATCAAATCTTCCTTTTCTGTTTCTTGTAATAGTTTTAGACTTAAAGTATATTTTGTCTGGTAATAATATAACCACCCCAAGTATTTGATTGCTAATTAAATGAATTTTTTTCTAACCTTTTATTTTCAACCTATCTGTGTCTTTTGCTCTAGGTAACACTCACTTTATGGGAAACATATAGTTAGATTGTGTTCTTAACAAATTTTATTCTGCCAATATGTTCCTTTGATTACAGACTTTAATCTATTTACATTTTAAGAAATTAATGATAAGGGAGAACGTACTCCACATATTTTGTTGTTTGTTTCTTATACATGCAGTTTTTGTCCTTTATTTTCTCTATTACATTTCTTTATGTTTTGTTAAATTTCTGTAGTAGATTGTTAACTTCTCAGTTGCTTTTGTGTACACTCTATAGAAATTGTAGTTATGATCATTATGGAGATTGCATCAAATATTCTAACGCTATAATAATATAATTTAAATTGTTACCAATTTAACTTAAATTCCGTACTAAATCTCTACCCTATACAATGACGCAACTATTTTTACCCTCCTTTATTTTACCAATATCAAAAACTATCTTTCTACATTTTATGCCCAACGACAAAGATTTCTAATTATTTATATACATTTGCATTTTAAATCCTGTACAGAGAAAAAGTGAGGTTAGAAACCAAAAATGCAAAATACTGCCTTTTATATTTGCCCACATATTTTTCTTTAACGGAGATATTTACATTCTTACATGGTTTTTAATTACTCTCTAGAATTATTTTAGTTTAACCTGTAGATTTTTCCTTTAGTAATTCTTAGGAAAGGTCTATTAAATAAACACTCTCAACTTTTGTGTATCTGGGAATGTCTAAATTCTCGTTCATTTTAAAAGGGAAATTTTGGTGAATATAGAATTCTCAATTGACAGTTTTATTTTTTTTTCTCTTTCAGCAATTGAAATATATTATCCTAGTTCCTTCTGCTTGCCAATGTTTTACATGAGAAATGCCTGTGTGACTTGCAGGGATGGTGTTCTACGCATATACGTCCAGGAGGGCCATTGTCTAATCATTGGGTAGTTCTTGGTGTATTTATTTAGGGAACATCCATACTGTTTTCCATAATGCCAGTTTCCAATGTGCAGTCCTGCGAATGGCTTAGAGGGATTCTGATTTCTCCAAGCCCTCTCCCGCGTGTTTTCACTGCAGACATTTTGACCACGGCCATTCTGACTGGTCTGTTTTTAGCTGTACAGCCTCTTGATTCCGTTATATATGTATATATATCTATTCTCTTTTTGATTCTGTTTCCATTTAGGTTATTCCAGAGTGTTGGGAACAGTTGCCTAAGTTCAACTTAAGTCCTGTCTGATATTCTGTTTTATACATATTAGTGTGCATATGTTAATCCCAACCTCTTAGTTTATGCCTCCCCCCAGCTTTCTCCATTTGGTAAAAATGCTTTCGTTTCTAAATCTGTGACTTGGTCTGTGTTTTGTTAAGTATAGTTTATTTGTATCATGTTTTAAAGCCCCCTGATAAGTGATATCCTATGACATGTCTTTCTCTGTCTAACTTACTATCCTGAATGTGATCCAATCCAGTTCCTTCCATGTTGCTGTAGTTGGCATTTTTCCATTCTTTTTTTATGGCTGTGTAAAACTCCACTGTATCCATGTACCACATCTTCTTTTTTTCAGTCATCTGTTGATGGGCCGTCTGGTGGGTGCCATATCTGGGCTATCATACGTACGTTTGCAAGGAAAATAGGGGTGCCGGTGTGATTTGCATCGATGGTGGTCTATGCATATCTGTCTAGGAGGGCCATTGGGTGACCATACGGTAGTGCTTGGTGTATTTATTTAGGGGAACTCCATACTGTTTTCCATAATGCCAGTTTCCAATCTGCAGTCCTGCGATCGGCTCAGGGGGATTCTCATTTCTCCAAGCCCTCTCCCGCATGTATTGCCTGTACACATTTTGACCACGGCCATTCTGACTGGTGCGGAGTGATACCTTGCTGTAGGCTGCATTTCCCTCTCTCAAATCCTTAGCGATGTACATCATATTTCCTTGCGTGTGTGTATTTTTAAGAACACTGGGAATAAAATGTACCTCTCGTAATTGGCTCGTGAAAGTGGGCCATGATTTGAATCCTTTTTCAGTGACCTTTCCCAGGACATTTCTGGAGGGTAGGTGTCATTTACAGCCCTTCAGGCCTTTTGATAAGGAAGTGCCACTAAGCACCGTTTTTTAAGCTGTTGTTACAAGAAGTTTTCACAAGGCTGCAGGATTTTCTTCCAGCATGGTCTGGGTGGCCAGGAATCCAGAAGATCGGAAAACACGTGTCCTGGAAATTAGAGTGGAATGTGCCACCAAAAACACCCAAAACACCCAAGGGATTGTGTCACATTACTTCTTCTCCCTAACCCTCCAACCACTTGACAGATCTCCATCCCTGCAAAATCGCCGAGATGAGAGTGTTGCCATAGGTAAGTGGGGCAAATCTGAGGTAGGAGTCTGGAGGAGGGAGCCCCAGCACCAAGAAACCTGGACACCGGGTGTTTTAACAGTGCTCTTCCAGCCACAGGGTCCATCATCCTTTGGGTTCATTGTGCTTGGCTAGCTGCAGGAAGGTACTCCACGATGTGGAGATAGTGGTGCCGTCCAGAGTGGACGAGGCACTACAGCTGCACGTGGGACCGCTTTGCTGGCAAATCCTCTCCAGCTGTCTCGGTCCCACCGCAGTCCAGCTTTGGGACCCAAGCCTGCTCACCCTCCAAGGATGTGACTCCAGGCCAGGTCACCGAGGAATAGGGTTGCATTCTTTTATTTTATTATTAATTGAATTTTTATTTTACAGTGCAACATACTTAATTACTGTGTTGTGTCTTTTTAGCTCTACAGACGCTTGATTCCATTATGTATGTACATATACCTATTCTCTTTTGGATTGTGTTCCCGTGAAGGTTATTCCACAGTGTTGGGAACAGTTGCCTGAGTTCAACATAGGTACTAGCTGGTATCGGTTTGATATACATTAGTGTGCATATGTTAATCCCAACCTCCTAGTTTATGCCTTCCCCAACCTTCTCCACGTGGTACAAATTCGTTTCTACGTCTGTGACTCGGTCTGTGTGTTGTAAATTATAGTTTATTTGTATCAAGTTTTAAAGCCCACCGATAAGTGATATCCCAGGATATGTGCCTTTCTCTGTCTAACGTACTATCCCGAATGTGATGCAATCTAGGTCGTTCAATGTTGCTGTAGTTGGCAGTTTTTCATTCTTTTTTATGGCTGTTTAATACTCCACTGTATCTATGTACCACATCTTCTTTTTTCAATCTCTGTTGATGGGCCGTTTGGTGGGTACCATATCTGGGCTATTATACATAGGTTTGCAAGGAAAACAGAGGTGCCGGTGTGATTTGCAACGATGGTGGTCTATGCATATCTGTCTAGGAGGGCCATTGGGTGACCATACGGTAGTTCTCGGTGTATTTATTTAGGGAACCTCCATACTGTTTTCCATAATGCCAGTTTCCAATGTGCAGTCCTATGAACGGCTTAGGGGGATTCTCATTTCTCCAAGCCCTCTCCCGCATGTATTGCCTGTACACATTTTGACCACCGTCATTCTGACTCTTGCAGGGTGATACCTTGCTGTAGGTTGCATTTCTCTTTCTTAAATACTTAGCGATGTAGATCACTTTTCCAAGTGTGTGAGTTATTTTTTAAGAACACTGGGAATAAAATGTACCTGTGGAAATTGGCTTGTTGAAAGTGGGCCCTGATGTGCATCCTTTTTCAGTGACCTTCCCCAGGACATTTCTGGAGTGTAGGTGTCATTTGCAGCGCCGATGACTTTTTGATTATGAAGTTCCCCTAAGCACCGGTTTTAAAGTTGTTGTTATGAGAAGCGGCCAACGATCAGCAAGATTTTTTTCAAGCAGAGTCCAGTTATCTGCGAATCCAGATGTTCGGAAAATTCGTGTCCCAGAATTTAAAGTATGAGCAGAATGTGCCAAAACAAACACCCAAAGGATTGCGTCACATTACTTCTTCCCCCTTACCCTCAACCTCTCAACAGATCGCCATCCCGGCAAAATCGCCGAGATGAGAGTGCTGCCGTCAGTAATTGGGGCGACACTGAGGTAGGAGGTGGACGTGGGAACCCCAGCACCAAGAGACCTGGACACAGCGTGGCTTCACAGCGCTCTTCCAGCCACAGGCTCCATCATCCTTTGGGTTCATTGTGCTTGGCTAGCTGTAGGAAGGTACTCCACGATGTGGAGATAGTGGTGCTGTCCAGAGGCGACGAGGCAGTACAGCTGCACGTGGGGCCCCTTTGCTGGCAAATCCTCCCCAGCTGCCTCGCTCCCACCACAGTCCAGCTTTGGGACCCAAGACTACTGAGGCTCCAGGGATGTGACTCCAGGCCAGGTCACCGAGGGCTTAGGGAATACAGGCGGTGTTCCTTTGTTTTAAATTGAATATTTATTTTATGATGGAACACCCTTAATTTACACTGCTGTGTTTCATTGGCTGTAGAGCCACTTGAATCCGTTATACATGTATATGTATCTGTGTTGTTTTCAATTCTCTTTCCATTTAGCTTATTGCAGAGTGTTGGGACCAGTTGCCTGAGTTCAACTTAAGTCCTGGCTGGTATTCTGTTTTACATATATTAGTGTGCATATGTGAATCCCAATCTGCTAGTTTATGCCTCCACCCAACCTTCTCCCTTTGGTACGCATTCTTTGGTGTCTACGTCTGTGACTAGCTTTCTGTGTTGTAAAGTATAGTTTATTTATATCAAGTTTTAAACCCTACCCATAAGTGATATCCTATGATATGTGTCTTTCTCTGTCTAACATACTATCGTGAATGTGATCAAATGCAGGTCCTTCCATGTTGCTGTAGTGGGCATTTTTTCATTCTTTTTTATGGGTGCGTAATCCTCCATTGTACATATGTACCACATCTTCTTTTTTCATTCCTCTGTGGGTGTGCAGTGTGGTTGCTGCTGTATCTGGGCTATCATACATAGCTCTGCAGGAATGAAGGGGAGTTTTTACTGTTCAGAATATTCCTTCCACATGATGAGTCATTTGTCTTCCACTGCTTTCAGTATTTCAATATCCTGTTTAAAAAATTTGTTTTATATTGAAGAATAATTGATTTACAATGTTGTATTAGTTTCAGGCGTACAGTAAAGTGATTTGGTTCTATATATATATATATATATATATATATATATATATGTAGTTTTTCAGATTGTTTTCCCATGTAGGTTTTTACAAGGACTGAGTAGAGTTCCCTGTGCCACATACATTAGGTTCTTGTTGATTATCTATTTTATGTGTAGTAGTGTGTATATGTCAGTCCCAATCTCCCAATTTATCCCTCCCTCCACAAGTTTCCCCTTTGATACTTTCTGTTTCTCTACCTGACCATTTAATGATGTTGATCATTCAAGTTTTCCAATTCTCTCCTCTGCCTTCTCTCACCCTGTTGAACATATATACTGTATTTTTGTGTTTTTGTTTTTTATACTCTCATCTCCAATTTCTATTTGGTTCATATTTATCATTTCTACTTTTTTGATATTCTCATTTTTTCATATATTGTTTTTCTCATTTTCTTTAATCCTTTGCCGCCTTAGCTCTTCAGTCACTTCAAAGAGAGCTGTTATAAAATATTTAAGGGGATGCTTTCTGTTAATTGATTTTATTCCTTGAATGAACTGTATTTTCCTGTTACTTTTTAATGCCCTGTGTTTTTTGTTGAAAATTGGGCATTTGACTATTGTAATTTGGTAGCTTTGGATATTAGCACCTAATCTTTTCCTGAGGTTTCCTGTTTTATTTTTGAATTATTGAAGGCAATAGTAAAATTTCTGAGATTTTTCAAACTACTTTTCAAAGACTGTTCTTTTAAAAATGTGATTACTAAAGTTTCTCTTATTTTGTCTCTTTACCTTTTTCTTATCACTTTGTTTTTTAGAATTGTCTTGTGTCTATAGAAAAATAGAGCAGAAGGTACAGAGAGTTTTATATACCTCATGCCCCTCACAAGAATAACTTCCTCTATTATGAATATCCCATACCAGAGTGATACTTTTATTTAAATCTAAGCACCTACCTTGATATATCATTATCAAAAAACAGTCCAAAGATTATATTAGTGTTCACAGTTTGTGTTGTATAGTTTACAGGTTTGAACAAATGTAGAATGAATGTATTTACCATTATAAGATCAGAAAGAGGAATTTCACTGCCTAAATATCCTCTTGTTGGTTCCCTCTTTTCCCTGTACCAGATCCTGGCAGCCACTACTTTTTTGACAGTTTCCAAAGTTGTACCTTTTCCAGAATATCATATAGTTTGAATGATACATTATGTACCTTTTTTCCCCCCATTTTTCACTTACTTGCATTGAAGTTTCCTGTCTTTTCATGCCTTGATACTTTTGTTATTTTTAGTAATAAATAATACATCTGTATATGTATACATCACAGTATATTTTTCCATTCAGCAACTGAAGGAATTTTTGGTTGCTTCCATGTTTTTTCAATAATAAATAAAGCTGCTATAAATGTTTATGTGCAGATTTTTGTGCACCTGTAAGCTTTCAAGTTCTTTGGGTAAGTAACAAGGAAAATGATTCTTGGATCATAGGGTAAGAATACATTTAGTTTTGTAAGAAACCATCAAAGTATCATGTGAAGGGGCTGTACTACTTTTTCAACTTTTAACCGTTTGTATTTAATTATTTTTTCACGCTTTATTGAGCTAACTTTATGTATAACATTGTGTAAATTTAAGGTGTACATGTGTTGATTGGATACACTTAGATATACATTTATAGATTTGTATTTGCTTACCATCAGAGTATTAGGCAACACCTACATCATTATTTCTTTTAAGGGATGAGAACATTTAAAATCAAGTTTCTTAGCAACTTTCAAGTATATAGTAGGAATTGTTACCTGTAAGTACAATACTGTGCAAGACGTAACCATAATTTACTAATCTTCCTACTGAAAATTGTACTCTTTGACCATCTTCCCATGTCCACCAACCCCCATCCATTGGTAAACACCATTCTACTTCCCATTTCTATGAGTCTGACTTTTTTGACTCCACACGATATAGTAGTTGTATATTTCTAACTTATCTCACTAAATATAGTGTCTTCAAGCTTCATCTGTATTGTTGCAAGTGGAAAGATTTTTTTTCTTTCTCATGGCTGAATAATATTCCATTGTACACATAAGTACCATACTTTTTATCCATTCTTTCATTGATGGATGAAAAGATGTTTTGTGCCTTGGCTATTATGAATAATGCTAAACATGGGAGTGCGGGCATAGTTTTGATATCTTTTTTTATTTCCTTTGGATATATAGCCAGAAGTGAGACTGCTGGATCATTCAATTTTTTGAGAAGACAAGTACTGTCATTCATAATGGCTGAACCAATTATAATCCTACCATCAACAATGCAGAAATGTTCCCTCTTTCCACATCTTTCCAACAATTTATATATGTTTATTTTTCTAAGAGGTTTGAGGTCATATCTCATAGTGGTTGTCATTTGCATTTCCTTGATGCTTAGTGATGTTCAGCATCTTTTCATGTACCTCTTGGACATTTGTATGTCTTCTTTGGAATAACATCTACAGAGTTCCTCTGCCCAGTTTTAGTTGGATTGTTAGTCTTTATTATTGAGTTGTGTAAATTATTTACATGTTTTGGCTCTTAACCCTTACCACGTATGTGGTTTCCGAGGTTTTATCCCATTCTGTTGGTTGCCCGTTCATTTTGTTGATTGTTTCTTTTGCTGCACAGGCTTTTAGTTTAATGCAACCCCACCTGTTAAGTTTTGCTTTCGTTGTTTATGCTTTTGGTGTTATATCCAAAAATGCTTGCAAAAACCAATGTCAAAGAGATTTGTTTTATGTTTTCTAGCTTTACGGCTTCAAGTTCTACATTTATCTTCTATACATTTCAAGTTAGTTTTTGTATGTAGTACAAGAGATGGGTCTAATATTATTTTTTTTAATTAATTTTTTATTTATTTATTTTTGACGGCGTTGGGTCTTCATGGCTGCGTGCGGGCGTTCTCTAGTTGCGTCCGGCGTGGGCTACTCTTCATTGCAGCACATGGGCTTCTCATTGCGGTGGCTGCTCTTGTTGCAGAGCATGGGCTCTCGGCACGTGGGCTTCAGTAGTTGTGGCATGCGGGCTCAGTAGTTGTGGTGCAGGGGCTTAGTTGCTCCGTGGCATGTAGGATCTTCCCGGACCAGGGCTCGAACCCATGTCCCCTGCATTGGCAGGTGGATTCTTAGCCACTGAGCCCCCAGGGAAGTCCCTAATATTATTTTTGAGTATATGCTTATCCAGTTTTATCAATGACATTAATTTGGTAAAGAAACTGTCCTTTTCCCACTAAGAATTCTTAGCTCCCTTGCCAAATATTAGTTTACTATGTGCAGTGGATTATTTCTGGACTCTCAGTTCTGTTCCATTGGTCTATTTGTTCATTTTTAGCCCAGTACCATTCTGTATTGATTACTATAGTTTTGTATTATAGACAGAAATTGATAAGTGTTAGGCCTTAAGCTTTTTACTTTTTTAGGATTGCATCACTATTAGGGATTTTTATTGTGATTTATACAAAATTTTGTATTGTTTCTTTTTTCTATTTCTGTGAAAATGTCATTGTAATATTGATAGGTTTTGCATTGACTCTGTAGATTGTTTTGGATTCTATGAACATATTAACAAAACTTATTTTCCCAATGCATACACATGGCATTTCTTCCATTAGTTTGTATATTCTTCCATTTCTTTTATCAGGATCTTGTACGGTTTAGTGCACAGAACTTTACCTTCTTGGCTAAGTTTATTCCTAAGAATTTTATTGTTTTTGAGGGCTCTGATAATGGGATTGTTTTCTTTATTTCTATTTCAGCCACTTTTAGTACAGAGAATGCAATTGAATTTTAAAGTTTTATGTGAAAATAATATTTCAACTTCTGTATACTCTGCAGCATGCTCACCATCAAAAATTTAGGTTCAGCCTATTACCATACAGTTGCCCCCTTTACACATTTTGCTTTTCCCTCTTCTTCCCCTCTGCTAACCACTGCTCTGTTCTTTGTATCTACATGTTTATTTTTGTTTGGTTTGATTTATGTATTCATTCACTTTTATATTCCTCATGTGACTGACATCATTTGGCATTTGTATTTGTCCACCTGACACTTTACTAAGCATCATACACTCAAGGTTCATCCACATTGTTATAAATGGTAAGGTTTTGGATTTTTTAAATTTTGTAAATTTTCAATTTTTAAATATTTTATATTTTAAAATGTTATAGTGTTATATATATAACTATATAATTGTATGTAGTTATAGTAAAGTATATATAAAACTATAGTTACAGTTTTTATATATAAATATATTTTATATATATTTATCATATAATTTATAATACATATATAATTTAGTATATTGTATATATTATTCCCTTATTAGTCATCAGTCTATTCTGATTTTCTATTTCTTTATTATTACGAAAATGTGTTCACTTCTAGGTTGTCGAATTTGTTAGTGTATAGCTTTTCATAATATTTTCTTATAATATTTTGTATTTCTGTTGTTGTTTTTTATAACTTCTCTCTTATTTCTCATTTTATTTATCAAAGCCTGCTTTTTTCTTAGTAAGTATAGCTAAAGTTTTGTCAATTTTGTTTATCTTTTCAAAGAACCAGGCTTTTAGTTTTATTAATTTATTTTCCACCATCTTTTGTCTGAATTGTATTTATTTCTGCTCTGATCTTTATTTCCGTTCTTCTATTGACTTTAACCTTTACTTGTTTTTTCATTTTTTGCTCTTTTAGGTGTAAAGTTATATTGCTTGAGATTTCTTACTTCTTGAGGTAGGCCTGGATTGCTATAAACTTTTCTCTTTGTACAACTTTTGCTGCATTTCATAGATTTCTGTATGTTGTATTTTTATTTTCATTTATCTTTAGGGTTTTTAAATATCTTCTTTGATTTCTTTCTTGACCCATAGTTGACCCACTAGCATGTTATTCAGTCTTCACATATTTGTGATATTTTCCCAGCTTTCTTCTTGCAGTTGATTTGTAGTTTCATACCACTGGGATCAGAAAAGACGCTTTATATGATTTCAATTTTCTTAAATTTATTGAGACTTTCTAACATATAGTTTATACTTTAGAATGTTCCACATGTACCTGAAAAGAATGTGTATTCTGCTGCATTTCCATGGAATAATCTGTATAAATCTATTAAATCCACATGGTATAATGTTTCACTAAAGATCACTGTCTCCTTGTTTACTTTCTGTCTGGATGATCCATCCATTGATGAAAGTGGAGTGTTGAAGTCCCCTAATATTATTGTGTTGCTCTCATTTTTTTCTCTTTAGGTCTATTAGTAATTGCTTTATACATTTTGGTGCTCCTATGTTACATGCATGTATATTATTAACTGTAAGATTTTCTTGATGAGTTGTCCCCTTCCTTATAATGTAATGTCTATATTTTTTGATTACCTTTTATGGCTTGAAGTTTATTCTGTCTGATATGAGTGTGACTGTGCCTGATATGAGGATGACTATTCACCTAATGTGCCTGCTTTCGTTTGTCTGACATTTCCTTGGATTATCACCGTCCCTTCTATTCTTTCACTTCGAGACTATGTTTGTCTTTAACACTGAGAAGAGTCTTCTGGAGGCAGCAGGGTCTCGTGTTTTAATCCATTCAGCCACTCTGTGTCTTTTGAATGGTTAATGCAAGCTATTTACATTTGAATGAATATTGATAAATGAGAACTTATGACTGCCAGTTTGTCTTTTCTTTTCCGGTGGCAGTGTATCTCCATTGTTTAATTTTTCTTGTGTTTCTGTCTGCCATTTTAGTTTCATCATTCCTCTGCTCTAGATTTATATGATATGGTTACTATGAGATTTATACAAAATGTCTCATAGATAAAATAGTTCTTTTTCTGAACATAGCCTCTTACCATCTCTTGCCTATACCAGTTCTGGACATAGCATCTTACCATCACTTGCCTATACTTTTCCTCTTCCCCTTTTATGTTTTATTGTCTCAAATTATTTTTTTATGTTGCGAGTTTGTTAACAAGTTGAAGTAGAGTTATTTTTACTACCTTTCGTCTTTTAACCTTTGTGCTATAGCTGTGTTTAACAAATAACAATATAGAATTTTAATTTCCTGACTCTATTTGTCATCTTATTGAAAGTTTTGCCTTTCATTTCAGGTTGAAGGCGTTTGCTCTGAAAAAAAAAAATTTTTTTTTTTTTCCTGTAAGATGGGACTAAAGATGATACATTCCCTCAGCTTTTGTTTGTCTGACAAAATTTATTTCTTCTTTGTGCCTGAATGATAACGTTTCTAGATACAGTACTTTGGGGTAATAATTTTTATCTTTCAGTATTTTGAGGTCTTATTCCATTCTGTCCTGGCCTCTACAGTTTCTGCTGGGAAATCTGCTGGTTGCCTAATGGGTTTTCCTCTGTAGGTACCATTGGTTTTTTTTCCTGGCTGCCTTTAAAATTCTTTCTTTGTCATTAACTTTTGACCGTTTTAATATAATGTGTTTTGGAAGCTGCCTTTTTGCATTGAGGTAATTAATTAGGTGTTCTCTCAGCTTCATGTCTTGTATATCCAGTTTTTTCCCCAAGTTTGAGAAGCTCTTAGTTATTATTTCTTAAATAACCTCTCTGCTCCCTCTCCCTCTCTTTTCCTCCTGTGATACCCATTATGCTAATGCTGCCCTTCCTAATAAAGTCATATTTTTCACATAGAATATCTATATTTTAAAAATATTTTAATTTTTCTCTTGCAGTTCTCCTGGTTTTACCTCCTCTATGTGTTCTAGTCCAATAACTTGTTGTACAGAAGTGTGGAATTCTCAGGTAAACTGGTGTGCTGGGCAGAGGTTCCTTTGTTGAATTACATGTGTTTTACTTTTTGTATACTGAAGGGGAGATACAAAGGGAGCATCACACTTTGCTAGGATGCTGATGTCACTCTGCAGCTAATTTGTGTGTGGTGATTTTATATCCTGCAACGTTACTGAATTTTTTGATTAGTTCCAGTTGATTTCTGATTGAGTCTTTATGATTTTCTATACATATGATTATTTTATTTGCATAACAGGACAATTTTATTTTTTCTTTTCTGACTTAGATACCATTTAATAATTTATCTTGTCTGATTGCTCTAGAAAGTATTTTTAGTACTATTCTAAACAAGAGTGGCAAGAGTGGGCATAATTTGTCTTGCTCCTGATCTTAGAAGAAAAGCTTTAAACCTTTTACATTGAGTATTATTTTAGTTATGGGATTGTCAGAAATAGCCTGTATTCTGTCCAGTTATGTTCTTTCATACTTACTTTGTCTTTTTATTATGAAAAACTGTTGTAATTTTAATATGATATATCGTATTTATTAATTAGCATAAATTAAACCATTCTTGCATTTTAGAGATCAATTCCACTTTGTTACGGTGTATGATACTTTTAATGTAATGGTGAATTCAGTTTGCAAATATTTTGTTGACGATTTTTGTGTCTATATTTATCAGAGATATTGGCCTGTAGTTTTCTTTTTTGTAGTTTCCTTATCTAGCTTTGGTATCAGAATGTTACTGGCTTCATAAAATAACTTTGCAAGTGTTCCTTCCTGTTCAGTATTTTTTAAGAGTTGAGAAGGATTGTTTTTACTCTTTCTATTAAATGTTGAAAATGAAACCATCGCATTTTCTGATTTTGTTGTTGTTGTTCATAGCTATTCGTTACAAATTCCATCACCTGAACTTGACTGCTTGTATTTTCTCTTTATTCTTTATTCAGTCTTGGTAAGTTTTTGTCTATGGAAATGTATACTTTTCTTCTAAGTTATCTCATTTGTTGGTATATAATTTTTATTCTAGTCTCATGATTATTCATTTTGTGGTATCAGTTGTAATGTCTTCTCATTTCTGATTTTATTTACTTGAGTCTTTTTTTTTTTCTTTGTTAGTCTAACTAAAAGTTTGTAAATTTTGTTTCTCTTTTCAAAAACCGGGCTCTTTTCCTTGTTGTTGTGTATCTTTTCTATTGTTTTTCTGATCTTTATGTATTTCTGCTCTACTGTTATTTTCTTCCTTCTTTTAACTGTGAGTTAAGTTTGTTTTCTCCATCTGATTCCTAGAGGTGTAAACTTAAGTTGTTTGTTTTAGATCCTTTCTCTTGATATACATGTTTACTACTATAAGCTTTTCTCTTAGAACTGTTTTTACAACATTCCACAGGTTTTGGCATGTGGTGTTTCCATTTTCATCTGTTTCAAAATATTTTTTTATTTTCTTTTCATTTCTTCTTTGACTTACTGACTGTTCAGGATTGTCTTTAGCTATCAATGTTTGTAGATTTTCAGTTTTCTGGTTGTTGATTTCTAGTTTTAGACCATTGTGGTCAAAAAGGTGTTTGGTATAATTTTATTACTAATTTTGCTAAGAATTGTTTTGAGCCTACTACATAATCTCTTCTGGAGAAAATTCCTTTTGCACTACTGCTGTTGAATTCCATCTCTTCTACGTGTCTGTTAGGTCCATTTGGTCCATTGTATGATTCTAGACCAAGGTGTTTCTTTGTTGATTTTCTCTCTGGATGATATACCTTTTTTTTTTTTTAATGCAAATTTTTTTCCTCTTTTTAAAATTAATTAATTAATTAATTTGGTTGCACTGGGTCTTTGTTGTGGCAGGCAGGTTCCTTAGTTGTGGCATGTGAACACTTAGTTGCAGCATGCACGTGGGATCCAGTTCCCTGACCAGGGATCGAACCCGGACCCCTGCATTGGGAGCACAAGGTCTTAACCACTGCACCACCAGGGAAGTCCCTGGATGATATATCTTTTGATGAAAATGGGGTATTGAAGTTTCCGGCTATTATTGTGTTGTTGTAATCTTTTCCCTTCAGATTTCTTAGTATTTGCGTAGTATGTTGTTAAAAAATAAACTGAGTAAGTATGAAGAACTAATTGGGTATATTGAATGATTCATGAGCTGGGCAGCACCTCATCTGGCAAGCAGAGAAAT